>NC_082364.1:949545-1262727 GCF_027477595.1 Haemorhous mexicanus
TCCAGCACAATCCCAGTGTCCTGGGGGAATTCACCATGGCTGGGGTAAAGCGTAACACACGTGACACTTGCACACCCCCTTGTCCGACAGAAAAACAGATTCAGGAGAAATGTGTGCAGCTCAAAGGACCCCAGACCCTGACCAGGGACTTGTGCTCCTCGTCCCTCACTGGAGCTCATTCCTTCTCCTGTCACTGGAGCTGTTAAAGACAATTTTGGTAATATTTGCAGGATGATACTGAGACTTTTGGCCTAACAAATCACTCCAGCGAGTGCTTATTTTAAAGCTTGGTTGGTTCTAACAAAGTCAGATGTATGAGTTTAGAAGTATCTGCTAAATATAAATATTTGTGCTGTGCAAAGATATACATGGGCATATTAGATCTAATTAAGGAAGGCTGTTACAGCTCGTGTCATGTGAATTCTGCTTCGGGTTGGAAGTGTCTAGGACAGAAAAATTGTCCCTGATGCAGCAAAGTGGCCCTGAAGGAGCTCTGGTCTGGATCCTCAGTGGCCTTGGAGACACCCCCAGCAGCTACTCAAAACAGCTCTCAGGCTCTTGGGATCAATGTTGAAGGGATCTGTCCCCTTTTCAGCCTGTACTGTATCAATCCTTGCTGCCTCTGGTGATTTTTCTGTTGTAAAACCATGGAAGGTGTTTAAAATTCACCAGTCCCTGGGCAATTCTGACGCCAGGAACTTGTGAACAGAATCTTTGCATCTCTGTTGGTGCCTTGCTGAGTGACCAGATGCTTCCTGCATTTCATCTCCTGGTTGTTTTTCCTTTTCCCCTTTGCCTGCTTGGATTTTGGGCTCTTATTCTATCTATGTGCCAGGGTTTTCCTTGATGGGAACCTCTGGGGACAACTCCCATAATACAGGGAATTAATCATAGAGCCACAACTTTTGGTTCTAATCAGGAGCCAGTCCTAAGGGCTGAGCTGCAGAACACCCCTCACAGACAAATCCTTGGAATTTAATAGGGATTAAATCAATGAAGTTTTTATGAAAATTGAATTACACTGTATAGAAATTGTTCCATAAACAGAACACAGCAGAAAAGGCAAAACTTCCTTGATTTTCCCCTGGACTTTGCAGGAGGGTATAATTTTCTGATGCCTTTTGCTGGGCAGCCCAAAGTAATTTGATTAAAAATGATATTTCTGACTGTAAAGGTGCATGAGAACACCTCAAAGCAGTGCACAGAAATGTACAGAAAGGCAGTTCTGTAGGGGGGCAATGATGTTAATTCTTTTCCTGCATCAAAGTAATGCAGCTCTTACTGCTTCCTCAGTCTTGGGTGAGCAGGATTCCCTGGAAACTCTGCCTGAATCCTCTGCTGCCTCAGCCTGGTGTAACCAGGGCCTTGCTCTGGCCACCCTTCCACACCATAGACACAGGTTCAGGCATATCCAGGAAACAGCCAAGTCCAGAATCTCCAATCCTGTTCCATATTCTGCCATTCCTGAGTGCTGATGGTTTGAATAAATAAGCCTTGGATTTCAGCTGCCTGCTCTGGGCAGGCTGAGTTGGCAAATTCCCTTTGCTCCACACCCACCTGGGTGGCCAAGGGGCTGCACAGCCCAATTTCCCTTCTCCTTTCTAATCACAGAATTCACAGAAATCCTGCTGAGCTCCTGGGTCTGGATGAAGGGATAAAACCTCAGCATGAACTCTTTACACTGATTTCAGTGGGAATTTGTAGCTATCCAATGTCTATTCCTGGGAATCAGGCCCAGTTTGCTCTGAACTCTGCACTAACATCAACTCTGCACTTGTCCAGTGGATTCTGGTTGTGTTTGAAGGGTTTTTATAGGCATCTGCTCAGTCCTGATCTGAGCTCATGTTCCTCTGTCTGACCAGGAAAACAAGGCATCCTTGTCAGTCAAGTGAACAAAAACTTGGGATTTCTGTGCAGAAAAAGCCTCAGCTCTGAGATATGGGGTTACAAAGGATGGAGCATCTCAGCAGAACAGCTGGGGACAAAGGGCTTTCCCAAGGAAAAGGGTCCTCACTGCAGGGCAGGATTTGGATTTTGCAGCCATAGACTGTTCCTTGTGTGAATGGCAGAACTGAAGGAGAGTTGCAGCCCCTCACAGCTGAGGAAAAACCAGTGCAAGGAGAGGGTAATTGCCCTTCAGTGGGTGGTTTGAAAATAATCCAAATTAAAATATAATGTACAGGTTTGCCGTTCCCTGTGTGCCAGGGCAGTGACTGTGCATGTGTGACCTTTTTGGGAATATTTCCATCAGTGGCCCACACATTTCAGAACATGAATTCCCGGGTTCAAGTATCAAAGTTCACAACATCAGCCTGAGCAAATCTCTGAGACCTCAACACCTGATATTTGCTTCAGCAGGACATTAAAAATCTCTTATCTGCAGTGACACACTGAGCCTCTGGGTGAAGAGTTTCCCTTTCTTCTTTACTACATTTTAGCTACTCAAAGCTGCCAGTGGCAGTGGTTTCCTTTCAATAGCGCTGAGTTCTTGCCCCTCTGCAGCTGGCAGAGATGAAGAGAGCACTGGAGCTCCAGGGAGAGAAAAGACAAGGCAGAGGTTAGATGGTGAGAGTGTGTGCAGTCTCAAGGAGATTGGGAACAGGAGCAGCAGAGGAGTTACAGTTTCCTTTGTTCTGTTAAAAGGAAAAAGGAAACACATCAGGAAACCAGACTGCGGAGCACAGGAAGTCTCACTCTGGCTGATAAAAAGGAACTGATGTGAGGTTGGTTCAGATGCAGTTATAAGTCAATCAAGCTTGGAACAACAAGAAGAGATATTCAGAAGAAACCAGAGAGCCAAATTCTGCATTTAGCTGTAAAAAGAGTATTTTAACTGCTCCTAATCTTTTCCTTATCTCATTTTTTTTGAAGAAAAGCTGCTATAAAAGCCATTCAAATGAGTATTTTCTCATCATACAGAAGTCGGTTTCCTGAACTCACCACACCTTCCCCTGACCCCACCATACCTTACTCCAGTTTCTTTCTTTCACTCATCAACCAACTTAAAAAACTGTATTCTTGCTGATTTATCTCTTCCCCTCAGATCAAAACCAGCAGTATTAAGAAGGGCAGTTTTTTTGCTGAATGAGGAATCAGCAGATGAGTAATGAGAGGCTCTGCTGCCCGCTGAGTTATTTTTCACTGCCTCTGGATGACTGACAAGGATTGTAACGTTCAGTTCCTGGGTGTGCAGCTTTGGCAGCCTGGGCTTAAGGCTTTCTAATTTATTTTGATTGTTTCTGACTCCTTCACAGCCCTGGTAGAGTCTTGGGTTGGTCTATGCTGGAAGAACGAGAACAAAATAAACACAAATAAAGCAGCAAGCTTATCCATGACACTTCCTTCCCTGGGCTGTGCTTCTTACTGGATTTTAGTAAAAAATCAGGAAAAGAAAGAACGCTGAACACACATGAAGGATTATTTTCTGTGCAGCATCCTGAAGAGAAGCAAAGGCTGGAATTTTGCACAACCCCTGGGTGACTGAACCTCCTTCCTCTATTTCCCCTGGTCCTTGCCAGGGTGTCATTCCCAAATTTTGCCTTTGGTGCTGTTTGGAGAAGCAAGAGGTTTGTCAGGAGAGCCTGAACCTCCTGCTGCACATCCCTTTGGTTTGGGGCTCTGCCTCGGGCTGAAGGAAAGCTTCAGGTGGGGGAGGAGGGCAGGAGGGAGGCACCGTTTGTGGTAAACTCAGAGCCAGGTTTCCAGGTGGGTGTTACCGGCGGGGGAGATACACATCAGTAATTATGTGGCCTGGTAATGAGAGGGAGGAAGAAAACAAGCAGAAAATGCATCAACATCTTAAAGGCTTTGATACCTGGAACTCAGCAGAGCAGAGCAGGCACTGTCCTGGCACATACATTGCTGTTCATAGAGCTTGAAGGGTGGTAAGGGCACCCTCACTGTCCAGGGCACCCCCTCACTGCCCAGGGCACCCTCACTGCCCAGGGCACCCTCACTGCCCAGGGCACACCCTGCCTGCCCAGGGCACCCTCACTGTCCAGGGCACCCTCACTGCCCAGGGCACACCCTGCCTGCCCAGGGCACACCCTGCCTGCCCAGGGCACCTTCACTGCCCAGGGCACCCTCACTGCCCAGGGCACACCCTGCCTGCCCAGGGCACCCTCACTGCCCAGGGCACCCTCACTGCCCAGGGCACACCCTGCCTGCCCAGGGCACCCTCACTGCCCAGGGCAACTTCACTGCCCAGGGCACCCTCACTGCCCAGGGCAACTTCACTGCCCAGGGCACCTTCACTGCCCCGGGCACCCTCACTGCCCAGGGCACCCCCTCACTGCCCAGGGCACACCCTGCCTGCCCAGGGCATCCTCACTGCCCAGGGCACACCCTCACTGCCCAGGGCACCTTCACTGCCCACGTGTCTGAGGTGACACAGCACCCACGACTCGGCTCCACCTCAGACAAATGATTCCCAAGGGAGGCAGAAATCCACATTTTGGGGGGGGGGGGGGGGGGGGAGGGGGGTATTTTAGGCTGTATTTCAAACCCAGCTATAAATGTGCAGCCACACTCTTGTCTGAAAATTCTTGTTGGCTCAGAAATTTCCTTGACCCTCGCCCAGGGCTGTGTGACACACCCCTGTCACTGAGGTGCCCTCAGGCAGCTCCTTTTGATGCCAGAGCTTCATGGGGCACCTGTGTTCAGGTGTGCACCAGAGCACAGGAGAGGCACAGGCAGAGGAACAGACCTGCTGTCCAATTCAGGTGAGAGATCTGAAGAGGATTTCACATTTCTGGAGCAAATTGGCTTCAAACCAACTTGTAGAATTTAACTGGATGTGTTAGACCTGCTTTTTCTAGGGGCACATCCATGCACACCAGGCTCCTGCAGCTTCAGGGGTTCAGCAAACCCCAAACACCTAAAACCCTGAAGATAATTCTCCCCTGGCTCCTTTAATGCTCCTGCTGGTGCATGTTTGCTCTGAGGTGGGACACAGGGTCTCTCTGTAAGTGCTCAGGTGAACCAGGCACAAGGAGACACTTTTGTTTTTCAAGGGCGGCTGATGAGGGGCTGTAAAGGAACCTCAGACACTGATGGGCTGTGGGGGAAAAAGGCTGGAAGGTGCTCTGTGCTGGGGCTGTACATTCAGGTGTTCCAGACCTGACCCTTCAGAGCAGATGGGAGCTGAACTCAAGAGGAAAACGCTCCCATGAGTCCAGGAAGGGGAGACCTGAAGGAAATAAATTCTGCTGCCTGCAAACTTTGCTCCAAGTGCCCTTCCCCCAGCACACCTCAGCTCTCAGGGTGTCATCTGAGAGCTCACTCCGAGCTGCAGCCTCCCCTGTGCTGCTCCTGGTGGTGTCCCTGCAAGGAACAGCATCCTGCACCCCACAGAACTGCCAGGGCAAGAAATGCTGCGAGCAGGGACAGAGGCTGTTCCTCCCCTCATCTCACAGAAGGAATAGCCCAGAATTAAAATCAATAACTCAAATAAAAGCATGAAATCCTCAAGATACGCATTGCTACTCCTTTGAGTGACCACATCCTGTGGAGGTGAAGAGAAACTACACCAGGCTCTCAGCACCTCCTTAAAGCCTCACAGCAAAACCCCAAGGGCTTCAAATCCAAGCACTTGCATTGTTTGGTTGGGTAAAGGTTTTCTTCAGAGAAATCCTCCTTTTTTGAGGAAATAATTCTTTTTTGAGCAGGAAAAAGGACACTAGAGGCTCAGAAAAGGCTTTCCCAGTGTTTGCTACCAGCTGGGAGTCAGCACTGAAAGCTCTGAGCTGGCAGCACCAAGCAGGACACCAAGGCTGGAGGTTCATGCTAAGGCAGGAGATGTCCCTTTGCACACGGATCTCGAGGGGAAAATTCAAAATATCCCCATCAAAAAATATCCCCAAAATGTCCCCATCATACAATCTTTCTAAATATTTTTTGATGTTAGAAAGTTATTATGCAATATAAGTCTTTGAATGGGAATTAGGGTAGGAGGGAATATTGCTGTTCGTGCCCTGGAAATTCCAGAGGCTTTTGTTCCAAATTGCTTTTGAGGGACAGCAACATGTAAAGTTGTTGTCCCTCAAATTTTTTGTGATTTTTAAAATTATTTTTCCAATGTGGAGATTAGGAGCCTTGCCCCAGGAGTCAACACTCTCTAGCCAGGAAAGGCCATCCCTCTGAGGCCAAAGCCGGGGTGATTAAGAGCCAAACAGACTAAAATTGCTCAAAAAGGAAACATTTTCTTAGTCTGAGATCCCCACGGCCAAGTTTGAGAGCGAGAGCAAACGCCTCCAGCTCACAAACGACAGTGATTGCTCCAAAACCCGGCCCCACCCTTTGCTATGGCAACGCCAACACACCAGTCCTCCATTCAAGGACACTGCTGTCCTCCTCTTAAATAATGCAAAATCCTCGCTGAACGTCCCTCAGAGGGGCTCTCTGATGGCCACAACATCAGGATAATTTTATTTTCCTGGAATGAAGGCAAGAGCCACACAAAATGTGCTTTTTTGTGAACAGGCAGGCTCTGGCCAGTATATTTGCTTTAATTATTCTCCACACATAAAGTGGAACTGAAACAATTAAAGCAGCTCAAAACCACACCAGTTGTTATTGTGAGGAAGGCCATGCATGAGCATCTTGCTGTTGATGAGATGTGCCCTTTTCTGATTTATTGTGAGGCAATGAAACCCAAGTCCCCCAAACACAATGCAAGTCAGTCAAAGTGGAGTGTTAACCCAAAGAAGATGGGATTTGAATGTCTAGGGGCACAATAAAAATGTTGGTGACTATTTAAAATTAGTTCAAACGCAAGAGTCAAAAGTTTCACTGGCTCCAATCATCATCTGCCAGTGCTATTGGCAGAATATGAACAGAAGGTGGAAACAACTCAGATTTCCTGCACTTCTTCCTCCACAGAGCTCTTTGAGCATTGCTGCAGGGGACACTTCCCAAGCCAGTTCTGCTCACAGCAGCTAATACACAGATTATTTAGAGAGTGCGGCAAAAACGGCCACCAACCTCCTCAGCAGGTGATCTGATTATCCTCAAGATAAATAATCCTTTGAGAATAAATACAAATGTGTTCATTTTTATGGGGAGTTGGCTCAGCACTGTCACATGTGATTTCAGTCAGTGCATGGTGGGCAATGGTGACTTAAAATCCCGAGCTGATCCTGTGGTTTATGTTTATATCCATGGAATTCCCTACTTGGGTTGAAAGCCTGAGGACAACTCAATTCACATTTGCACTCAATGTCCACATGGGATCCATGTCCACAAGGATCATCCCAACCACATTTATTCTCTGCCCATGCCTTGTTCCCCAGAATGGCTCTGAGCCCTTGGGACAGCTCAAGGCTCCAGTGGATTCATCCCTTCACCTGCAGCTGGGCAGGTGTGCAGGTAAATTACTCTAGGGAGGTAAAACAGCAGTCAGAGAGTCATCAAGATCCTTTCTGATAAAAAGATGAAGAGGAAAGTACAAGCCTGTCTTGGTAATGCAGTCTAAGACAAGCCAAATACTGGAGATTGCAGGCAAAGGGAGAGATTTGCGAAGTAGGCTGGACCCAAACCCCTGCATCTGCCAGCCTGCAGTTAAAGGCTTCAGCTCAATTAAAACAATTAGTCTGTGCAATAGCGTTGCATAGGCTTAAAAAACCAGCCACTTGTCAAATTTAAATTGCTCAAGAAGAAAATGATCTAAAGGGCACAGCCCTGTCCCAAATCCAGCACTTGTCCTCTCCAAGGACAGGAACATTTCTGAGTTTGGGGTGGGAAGTGCCTTTCCCCACACCAGAACTCAGATTTCATCTGGGACCGCCCCGTGTTCTTGCTGTAGATGATGAAAGAACCTTTCTCTGTGTTCTTCTTGCTCTCCAGTCACTCGTGTGCATTTTCTGCCATATTTTTCCCAACACAAATGCAGAGCTCTGAGATAAATCAATGCCTGCATGGCAGAGCAGAGCTGAGGGCACAATTGCTGTTAAATTGCTTTGCTCTGGATGTGCCCTCGGAGTCACACCCACCCTGCAGCACGGGTTAAAGACAGAGCTCAGCACACCAAAAGCATTGCAGCATCTCCAGCCACATCCTCTGTGCTGCCCTTCACCTGTGAGGAGCTAGGCAAGGGGCTCTCACCCTTCCCTGCAGCCACTCTCTCCGTGGGGAGGCTGGCACTGCATCCAAGCCATGGTTTTCTGCCCAGGATGAGAATTTACAAGAAGTCTTAGCTAATCCTTTGGGCAGGACAGGAGCACAGAAAGAGGGTACATTGGCAGAGGGGACAAACAGGGCACGGGGACCTGCTGAGCCTGGAACAGCTTGGTAAAGGAGCCCAGGAGCAGACCCTGTCTCTGGATCCTATCTCTGGATCCTGTCTCTGGATCCTGCCTCTGGGTCCCATCTCTGGATCCTGCCTCTGGACCCTATGTCTGGATCCTGTTCTCCCAGCCCCAGGAGTGTCAGATTCCTGCCCTGGCAGGGCAGCAGGACAGCAGGGCAGTGGCAGAGGCTGCAGAGCAGCTCCAGGGCAGGCCCAGCCCCGGGCAGTGACCTGGGCTGTGGCCGAGTTCCTCCTTTGGCCGCAGCTCCAGCGTGACTGAGCCCAGCTCGGAGCGCTGCAGTTCCTCATCCCCAAACCGCAGCCGGGGGGAGCTCAGGGCAGCGGGGACAGGAGCAGCTCCTGGGGGCTCCAGGGGAGAGGGGGAGGGGGGAACAGCCCGGCTCTGCTCAGGGATGGGGCAGGGTGCTCCTGGCCTGTGCAGAAAAGCAGGTCCACGTGTACACCACAGCAAAGGCACAGATGGGGAATTTCTGCACTTTCACTGCACAATATTTAGGGCTCCACAAATCAAAGAAAGTTGTAGCGCATTAAATGTATCCTGAATGAGGCCCAGGTTACTTTTGCTACAGATCTGAGGAGGTGGAGGGGAAAACCTGTCTTATTCCAGCCATACCTCCCAAATGTTGTGCTTTTAACACTCCTGCTTTCCCCCTTCGATTCTGACATTCACCATTTCATTCTCTCTTTCCTCTTTCCATTTTCTCTTCCTGCCCATCTCCTTCCCTCCCCCTTCCCTTGAGACCTTTCCAAACCGTGCACTTGTCACAAGCTGCAATCTAAGGGAGACAGTTTCAGTTCCTGCCCGTTTGCAGCTTTGTTCTACCCAGGTCAGCAAAATAATAATAAAAAAAAACAAAAGGAAAAAAAAAATTTAAAAAAGAAAAGGAAAAAAAAAAGGCACTTTTAAGGCGAGCTCGACACCCCACCCAGGCAGGCGATAGGCATCTTTCGAAATCCTCCAACCCAAACACACCCACAGCGTCTCTCTCTTCAAGGCTCCTCTGTTCGAGCGGCTTCTGTTCCGCAGTGCTCCCCAAGAGCCCGTCACAATCACACAAGGGTCCCCCAAAGGCAGCCCGGTGCTGCCTCGGCTTGGAGGAGCACTCGGGGAGCTCGGAAGGGCTCGGTTTATCCCTGCAGGGGCTGAAGGAGCGGCCGGAGGGCATGAGGGCAGGAGGGGGAACTGCTCACAGCCCCAGCAGCGTCCCTGGTTGCTCAAGGCCACCCGAGGTTGGTTATGTTGGTGGTTTATTTGCCTCACTCTGCTTCCCTTTCCCCCAAGCCAGGCTGATGGTTCCCCTCCAGCCCGGGGCTTTTTCCCTGCCAGAAAACCCAAAAAAGCTGCTGGAGGAACACTGGCGACCGCCAGAGCCAGAGTGCCTCGGCCAGGGCCGGGCGAGGGAGCAGGGCCAGGGACAGACGGACAGCGGGGGCAGCTCCGAGCCGCGCCAGGAACGGAGCTGCTGCTGGCACTGCCCCCGAGCCGGGCACTCCCCGGCCCTCCTCGGGCCCTAAACCAGGGCTACGAACCGGCTGCGAACCCCCGAGCACCGGGGAGGCCACGGGAGAGCCCCGAGACGCGGCGGCGGCCAAAGAGGAGGAGGAGAAGGAGGAGGAGGAGGAGGAGGAGGGAGCCCGGCCGGAGCCGGCCCCCAGCCCCGCGCCCCTTCCCAGATCCCCCCCAGTCCGAGGGGACCCCAGCCCCTCCTGCCCCCTTACCTTAATAGTGCCGTCCATCGGGAATAACTTCCAGCCGGGACCAGCAATATTCCACACATTGACCCGGTTTAGCCTGCGACTGACGCCTCCTGAAGTTTTTTATCCTTCTCTCTCTTTTCGCTCTTCTCGCTGCCCTTCCAGCGGTTTTGTTGCTCTCTCCGTACCCCCTCTCCCCCTCTCTCTCCCTCCCTCCCTCTCCCTCGGTCTCTCTCTTTTTTTAACTTTCCTTCTTGCAGCAGAGCGAAAAAGAGACAGTTAACCGGATGAAACGTTTTTTTCTGCTAATTTTGGGAAGTGAAGTCACTCGAGGAGGAAACCTTCGTCTCTACGCTGGTCCTGCCTTCTTGGTGAAAATATATATATTTTACATACAGGATATTTGCTCCATTTAGATAAGAAGGAGCAGAACAATAGCCACCTCTGTCACAGCTCCTGTTTGTGGCTGGGACAGCCCGGCCAGCGCAGAGCTTGCCTCGCACCCCAGCCCGTGTTAGGCAGCCTGTGTCATCTCACGGCTTCGTTTAACGTGGGGTTTTGCCTTTATTTTTTTTTCTTTTGGCTGGAGCAGCTTTAGCCTGACTCACTGAATTTCCGTCTCTTCCCACAGATTTTTTTATTAATGCGTTTTCCAGTCAACGGGAAAAATTAAGGGGAGAAAACCGTAAATGCAATTCGGTGACGGCAGGCGGGGGGAGAAAAGAAAAACTCTGGCGAATAAAACGTATGTAAAGCATATTTCGATCCCTCTTCTTCACGCCTCCCAGCACGGAGCGTGAGCCGAGGGTGCAGCCGCTGCCAGGAGCGAGCCCTGAGAGCAATAATACAGGATAGACAGACGGATTCAACAGAGTGCAATAATGCAGGACAGACAGACGGATTCAACACGGGCTGCGGGCAAGCCGAGGCTCTCGGCCACTCTCGCCCCTTCCCTCAGTTCCGCTCGTCTGGCTGGGTGGGCTGTGGGGCTGGGAAGGGAAAGCACTGCCATGGATGGGTTTCTGTCCTTTCTTTCAGGTGCCGGGAGTCCCTTCCCAGCCTCCTGTCCCAGTGCGAGCTCCTCGCGGAGATGTTAAACCCCCTAGAGCGGGGGGGACACCCCCACTTGATAAGCATGTCAGACCCTCACGAGCCGTACCAGAACAGCCGAATGTGCCGCTCCGGTGCCGTGTCCTGGCGGGCACAGCAAACAAACCCCTCAGCCAGCAGCCCTTAAACCTCGCTCCAGAGCTGGCGAGCCCCTGACGTGCGATCCTCCCTCATTCAAACCGCAGCGAGCCGCACAGGAGAAACGCGCGTTCTGCTCTTTCCGGGAAAAGCCGAACCCTTCCAAAGGGCCGGGGAAATGAGACAATACCCGCCTGCCCCGCTCCCCGCCGGTGCCAAAAGAACCACGGCGGAACACATCATGCAACAGCCGGGCGGCCCTCCTGCCCCACTCCCACAAACCGGGGCAGGGCAGAGAGGGAAAGGAGGGTGAAGGCAAGAGAGGAAAGTGCCAGGGCAGGAGGGCACCCTGCCCGTCGGTGGAGAGCGTTACCTGGTCCAGTGCCGGTCGCGTCCAGGCTTTTTGTTGCCCCCTGTCTTTAGTCCAGCCACGGGGAAGGGGATGAGGGGAAGCAAAGTTATATCCAAAGTTATCCTGCCCCTGCTCCTTCCAAAAGGGAAATGCAATAATACCACCAGTGTTTCTCCCCGGCTGCGGCAGGGATGCTTTATTAATGCTTTATTTCTCCGAGCCCGAAGCTGGCAGGAGAGAGCCGCAGATCCCCCTTGCCCCTCCCTCCCCTCCCTCCCCCTCCTCTGAAATTAGCCTCATCAATTCAGCTACAATTTTTCAGTTCGGATGCAGACACGGGGCTGAACGTGACCAGACCTGGAGGTTTTTGGCTCGCTGCTTGCCAGCGATTGAGGCCGCCTGCAGCGGGAGGCGCGGGGGGAGCGCAGGGCCAGCCCGGCCGCCTCCCCTCGCCCCGCGCCCCCGGCCCCTCCTGTCTGCTCCGCGCTCCGGGGCTGCGCCGGGGTCCCCCGAGAGCAGCACATCTGGATGCTGCTAGCGGGGTCAGGTCCCCCCTTGCCTAGGGCCACAAAACTGGAGTTCAATTAAAAGAAATCACCGTTAACCCTTTGCTTTCCTCATTCCTCTTGCTTTTCCGTCCCCACTGTCCTGCCCCCCGCCCCGGCAGTGCTCCGGTCCCGGCTCCCCCCTCGGCGTTCCCACATGGCAGGAGGCTGCAGAGACCAGAAAAGCGAGAGGTTAAAGGGAAGAGTGAAACGCATCCTTTCAAAACCCGAATGGTTTCCTCTCTAGACAACGCTCCCCACCAGCCCCGACAAACAACGCGGGTGGGGGCTGAGGGAGAGGACAGGTTGAGGATCTCAACCACGAAAGGGAGGGGACAAAATGCCCTTGAAGGAGCCTCTGTCACCCGCCGACCTCACAGGGCACTTTGAGTCGGGCTGCGGGACTGACAGTGGGGGAGCTGAGGACCCTGGAGAGGCAGGGGGAACCACCTGAAAACGGGCCCAGCTCGTGGGAGAGGAGCCCGACACCCTCAAATACCCTGAGGCCAACATCTTCAAAACCCTCTGATCCCGACAACCCCAAAAGCCTCTGAGCAGCACACCCTCAAATCCCCTGAGTCCAACACCTCAAACCCCCTGAGCCCGACAACCCCAAATCCCCCTGAGCCCGGCCCCTCAAAGCCCCTTTGCCCAGCTCCCGGCTGAAGGGACAAACAAATCCGACCCCCGCCGCGCATCCCCGGTGCTCCCAAAGACGGGCAAGTGCCACACAGACCCCCCCGCCATCCCACCGAGAGATATTTTTGGAACCCAGATCTACATTTTATGGCCAGACGGGCACCGTGACCCGCAGAGGTCTATTTTGCATGTCTGGGGATGACCGGAGCGGAGCCTGCTCAGATCACTTGTGATACCGGGTCTGGCAGGGGATGCTCCGCGCTTCTCCTCCTGGGTTTGGTCTGAAGCAACATTTGGGAGAATCCAAGAGATAAGGGAATGAGCGAAGGTGTTACACACTCTAAAGAGAAGCCGAACAATCTGCTCTTTTCCGCCCAAATAACGAAAAATAGAAGCTTTGCATTATTTTTTCTTGCTGTTTCTGTTTTAATCCCCCACCTTCCACCTCACTCCCACCCCCCTAAAAAAAACCCAAAAAAACCAAAACAACAAACAAACAAAAAAAAAACTACCCCAAAAAACAAATACCCCCTAAAAACCTCAAAACCAAACCCAAAGCCACCTTTGAAGTTCTGCCATACTTTTTGGAAAAGGCTGAAATATTCATAACCTCCGGACGCCAAACTCTGAATCATCCTAGGTGGTTGTGCCGTGACTCTGGGTATCTAACTGTTATTTAACTGAGTATTTGACTGAGCTTTTAACTGGTATTTTACTGAGTATTTAACTGTTATCTAACTGGGTTTTTAACTGTTCCCGCATTTAACCAAGGAGGGAGCCGAGACAGGCGGGGAAAGGCGGGCACGGGGCTGAGCAGGATCTGTTGCCACTCTGGATCCGTCGCTCGCCCTTCGGATGCTCATGTACGTACAGCAAAGGAATTGGGATCTGTTTCATGTGGTCACCGCTAGACAGCTGGAAAATCATTTGATCTTGGCAACCACGGAAGATTTCATATGCTTACATCAGGGCAGGCTGGTAGAAATCAGTTACTCCTCTATTATTATTATTGTTATTTATTATTATCATTGTTACTTTTCTGTTTCACTCCGTTAACGGAATTGTCGAACGGCGTTGTTAATTAGCTGAATATTGATCTCGGGCGCCTGGCACGTCCCCATCTCCTGTCCCCGTCCTTGGGGCTGCTCCCAGCGGCTGCAGCCCCACACGGAGAAGGTGAAAACGCCGCGTTCGGGGCGATCCGAAAGGAGTGAGGAACCACTGGGGGGACGTGGCCTGGAGCTGTTTCGTGTCCAGACCCAAAGAAGTCAACCCTCGGTGTAGTTCTGTGCCAGTCCCTCGCAGAACCCCAAAGATTTGGATTTTCTGTCTGTTACCCACACGGGATTAGCAGGCATCACTTCATAATTAAAACCGTCCGGTTATTCCCTAGGAACAAACACAATGAAAACCCTCCCCATTGCAGGTTGAGAATCTGATTTTCGGAGGAGGAGAGAGGGGATTGGCTTCTGTCAACCTCTCTGACACCAACAGCATCAGCTGAGCTCTCGTTGAGCGCAGCCTGGAGCTGTGGCTGTGAACTAACGCGGGAATAAAGGAGGGGAGCTCAAAAAACCCCAACATCCACGCCTTGTCTTTGCGGCTAGAAAGAGCCTCATTTCCCACTAAATGTGACAGAGTGTCCCCTTTGTAAAACGAGCTTTCCACACACGTGTATTTCCACAGCCTGAGCGGGTGCACTGTGTGTGTTATATACCTATTAATACCGCTTTACAGATAACCTGCCATAGGTTCTATTTCCTCTGAACGTGTGCACGATTCCGTCATTCTGGATTTGCAGGGGGACAGAGTTTATCCCGCTCCAGCCTTCCCTGGAGAGAAACTCTCCCCCAGCTCCAGGGAACGTTTAAAATCCCCGGCTCTGATTCTCCTCTGGCACTGACCCCATCGCAGAAAGAAAAACGCGACGTGTTTCTTTTCTAACCCCACATTCTTACAAGCAAAAAGCCCAAACTGCAGCCCTGGGATTTGATCCCCCGAAACGAATCACAATTTTAGACCAAATGAATTGGGCAAACCTCCGCTGCAGCAATAAAAGGGAATCGGGAGAGGGGATCAGAACTGAAGGATCGGGTCCCTCCTCCCGACAGGAACAGCCCAGGAGATCTGGGAGCTGAAGCCGGGAAGTTATTTCCCGCTAATCGGTAGTAAGTAAAACATAACGTCTTAAAAGTGGGGTGGAGAAGATGCAGGAGCTTTGAAGCTGCATCGCAATGAGTGGCGAGCCAGGGGTGTCCTGGATGCTTTTATTTGAGTTCCATGTCCCAGTAAAACAGCCCCCGCCCTCCCTCCCTCCCCCATCCCGCAGTTATTGAAAAGCTGAGGCACAAAAAACAAAAATACTGAAGGCCAAAAAAACAGACTGCAGTGCACTAGCTCCGAACGTCTGGCCCCTCGCTTGAGGCCATAATTAATTTGAGATTTATTTTTATTGGAGAACCCAGTCTCGTCTGACCTTAGCCAAACAAGGCTTCAGCGAGACCCTTGATGCGCTTGAATGGAACAGAATATTTCTCTCTAACTTCTCTTCAGGAGGCCGTGCCTGCTTTGAATTTGTTCCTCAGACTTCATATATTTGGAGATTTACAGGAAAGATTTAAAGCATTTTTCCCCTTAGCATTCACTCTCTCTTTTCTTCCCTTTTCTCTCCTCTTTCCCTCCACACCTCCTCTCCTTCTAACCACGGGACTGAGAGAGCATAGGGAGGGCTGGAATACAAAATTCCCCGGATCCCGCATATTGGGAGGGGGGCGTTTTTCCTGTAAATTGGGAAAGAATGGAGCCATTAAAAGGTCGCAGAGCCGGGGAGGGGGTTGGTTGCTGCTGCTTGAAGACGGAGGTCACTGGAAAAGCTCGTCCCTTGTGCCCGATTTATTTTAGAAAGCTCCAACGTGCCACAATTCCAGGAGAAAAACAACTTTTCTCCCACCTCGACTTAAATCCAAGCCGTGCTTTGAAGGTAAAGCGGGAAGGGGCAATGCCAGCCCTTCCCCGCAGCGCGGGGCTGAGCACGGGAAAGAGGCACGGGGACATGGAGAGCGATTTTTCTCTTTAAAGTAGAGAGGTCGGTGCGAACAAGACCTAAATCCTTAAGCACCAAGTTGTCATGAGGCGTTAATCAATGACTTGCTAAAAGTCCGACAATTTAGCGGCGTTTGTACCCCGAGAAACCAGTGTCAAAAGGGGAAGAAAGATAAATGAATGGGTATAAATGTAATTAGTGAGCGCGGAAGGTGAGTGAAAAGGAGCTCAGAGCAGCTCCTGCCCCCGAAGCTACCGCAGTGCCCACTCTGGAGGTGCCTGTCCCCTCCTCCCGAGCTCCGGGGAGCAGGACTGGAACCCTCCGGGATGCCAAGAATGCGGAAAAGGAAAAAACTAGCAAAAACGGATAAAGCACTGGAGGATGCACTCAGTAGGAACATCAGCGCCCGGAGCGGGGAAAAACCAGTCCAGGGAGGCTTTGGTTCTTTGGTTTTGCCTTTCCTGCCGGGCTCAGGCTCTCAGCTGCTCCTGGAGCACGGGCGGGTTTCTGCTCGCTCCAGCCGCGCATCCCTGAGCACCTGCGGGCTGACCCCGCACGGTTCCTCTGCAGCGCTCGGTCCAATCCCGCTGCAAAACAAACGAAATCCCGGGATATTCTTTCCTGACAACCTGTCCTCTGCTCCTGTCTGGCGGGAAAGGGACGTGTCCGTGCCAGGGTTTGGCAGTGCCCGCTCCAAAGAAACCTCCACTGTTTTGTCCTTAAAATAAGAGTTTACCCCCTCTCTCTTTAGGGCTTCTGTAAACTTTCCAGGCGGAGGAGAGCAAGAACAAACCCAATATTGTTCCCAGCCACGCAGCCCCTTTTCCCTGCATGAATATCCTTCTTTGTGCTGCGCCACAAACCTTAGGGCTGCGTTAAAGCCGGGCTTAAAGCGGGAACCCCACGCTTGCCCTGAGGTTCCTTCCCGAGCAGAATCCATCTCCGTGCTCTTCCCGAGGGCTGGGGCAGCAGAACTGCGGGGGTCACTGCAGGGGGACAGGAAACGCGGGGATGACACCGGGACAGCCGCTCCTCTCCGCCCTGGGCTTCCCTCCTGCTCCAAGGGACCTTCCCGGCGGGGTCTGGGAGTGGGAACTGCCCGAGAGGAGAAATGCCAGGGGCAGGGAAGGGGCTCCAGGGGCAGGGAAGGGGCTCCGGGTAAAGAAAAGGAACTCCAGGAGAAGGAAAGGGGCTCCAGGAGCACGAAAAGGAGCTCCAGGGGGATGGAAAGGAGCTCCCGGAGCAGTGAAGGGGCTCCAGGAGCAGGAAGGAGCTCCAGGAGCAGGAAGGGAGAGAGGCTCAGCCCGGCCCCGGGCTGTCTCGGGGAGGGCAGGGCACAGGAAGCGAAAGCAGAAGCGCTGAGTGTGCCAGGAGGAGGCGATAAAGGGGAATGAAGCGTTTGGATGTTGCCCGAGGGCAGAGGAAAGCGCGGGTGAACAATGAACCCCCAAATGATCCTTGTGCCTTTACACACATCTGAAAGCACAGACGGGGGCAGTAGGGGAGCGAGGGCTGCTGCAGCCTGGAGGAGCTGTCGCAATGGTAATAATTAAAAAATCAGAATTCAGAGGTCATGTTGCTTTGCTTATGGCTCTAATTCTTTCCATATCCCCCCAGTCAGGATTCCAGTGCTGTCTTCTTTTAAAATTTAATTTCCCAATTATATTCCATGTTTCATTCTCTAAAGTCAAGTCCTCGTGTTTAGATGAGATTAGCACCCTCTGATACACTGTGAATTATTAAATATTCACAGATCAGCAAGTCCCTAATGGTCTGAGGAAGAGAAATTCTTCAACAGTTAAGCAGAATAAGCCATGAAGGATCAAAATTATTTTTTGTTTCTACGAGTTCCCAGCTCTCAATTGAATTAAGGCCCCTACAAGAAGTGGGTGTGAGAGAGAAGCTTGGATTCCCTTGTCAGGAGTTCCACGGAATTCGTGTTCTGTGGGATTGGGGTCCTGTGGCAGGAGCTCCGTGGGGTTGAGTTCCCTGTCAGGAGCTCTGTGGGATTGGGTTCCCTGTCAGGAGCTCCGTGGGACTGGGTTCCCTGTCAGGAGCTCTGTGGGGTTGGGTTCCCTGTCAGGAGCTCTGTGGGACTGGGTTCCCCTGTCAGGAGCTCTGTGGGGTTGGGTTCCCTGTCAGGAGCTCTGTGGGGTTGGGTTCCCCTGTCAGGAGCTCTGTGGGGTTGGGTTCCCCTGTCAGGAGCTCTGTGGGGTTGGGTTCCCTGTCAGGAGCTCCGTGGGGTTGGGTTCCCTGTCAGGAGCTCCGTGGGGTTGGGTTCCCCTGTCAGGAGCTCTGTGGGGTTGGGTTCCCTGTCAGGAGCTCTGTGGGGTTGGGTTCCCCTGTCAGGAGCTCTGTGGGGTTGGGTTCCCTGTCAGGAGCTCTGTGGGACTGGGTTCCCTGTCAGGAGCTCTGTGGGGTTGGGTTCCCTGTCAGGAGCTCTGTGGGGTTGGGTTCCCCTGTCAGGAGCTCTGTGGGGTTGGGTTCCCTGTCAGGAGCTCTGTGGGGTTGGGTTCCCCTGTCAGGAGCTCTGTGGGGTTGGGTTCCCTGTCAGGAGCTCTGTGGGGTTGGGTTCCCTGTCAGGAGCTCTGTGGGGTTGGGTTCCCTGTCAAGAGCTCCGTGGGACTGGGTTCCCTGTCAGGAGCTCTGTGGGGTTGGGTTCCCCTGTCAGGAGCTCTGTGGGACTGGGTTCCCTGTCAGGAGCTCTGTGGGGTTGGGTTCCCTGTCAGGAGCTCTGTGGGGTTGGGTTCCCCTGTCAGGAGCTCTGTGGGGTTGGGTTCCCTGTCAGGAGCTCCGTGGGACTGGGTTCCCTGTCAGGAGCTCCGTGGGGTTGGGTTCCCTGTCAGGAGCTCCGTGGGGTTGGGTTCCCTGTCAGGAGCTCTGTGGGGTTGGGTTCCCCTGTCAGGAGCTCTGTGGGGTTGGGTTCCCCTGTCAGGAGCTCCGTGGGACTGGGTTCCCTGTCAGGAGCTCTGTGGGGTTGGGTTCCCTGTCAGGAGCTCTGTGGGGTTGGGTTCCCCTGTCAGGAGCTCTGTGGGACTGGGTTCCCTGTCAGGAGCTCTGTGGGACTGGGTTCCCCTGTCAGGAGCTCTGTGGGGTTGGGTTCCCTGTCAGGAGCTCCGTGGGACTGGGTTCCCTGTCAGGAGCTCCGTGGGGTTGGGTTCCCTGTCAGGAGCTCCGTGGGGTTGGGTTCCCCTGTCAGGAGCTCTGTGGGGTTGGGTTCCCCTGTCAGGAGCTCTGTGGGGTTGGGTTCCCCTGTCAGGAGCTCCGTGGGACTGGGTTCCCTGTCAGGAGCTCCGTGGGGTTGGGTTCCCTGTCAGGAGCTCTGTGGGACTGGGTTCCCTGTCAGGAGCTCTGTGGGGTTGGGTTCCCTGTTCCATGGGATCTGTTTTCAGTGCTCTCAATGACCCCTCTGTGCTGAGATAGAAATCGAAGTTCCAGCCCTGAGCTCCAATCTGAGTGACTCCACACAAAATCCTTGTTAAAGCATTTTCAATGAAATCCTGCTCTGCCTCCTGCAGCTCCCTCACCTCACCTCACCCTCCGCCTGCTTTTTGAGAGCCATGATGAGAACCCCATGGCCTGAAGGTGTCCCAGGATATTTGGTGAATTTGTTCCTCCTGGGATTCCTGTGGAACACCCTGTAGGTGTCTGGGACACCCTGGAGCTGCCCTCTCTGGGCTCCAGCTGGGAGGGATGAGGCATTTTCTGTCCAAGGCAAGGAGTAAACCTGAAGTGAATGCACACTGTCTGTTGGGGAGGATTTGTAGAAAAGATCAATCCCCATCTCTCTTTTTCTGGTGGGGGCAGTCTACACATCCCACAAAAGTAACAAAGGAAATACTTCTCCCTTCCACAGGAAATAAGGCTTTGTGGAAAAGGAACAACATTATTATTATTATTATTAGTAGTAGTAGTAGTAGTAGTAGTAGTAGTAGTAATAGTAATAGTAATAGTAATAGTAATAGAAGAAGAAAATAAATAGGAAGAAGGGAGGAAGAAGGGAGGAAGAAGGGAGGAAGGAGGGAGGAAGGAGGGAGGAAGGAGGGAGGAAGGAGGGAGGAAGGAGGGAGGAAGGAGGGAGGAAGGAGGGAGGAAGGAGGGAGGAAGGAGGGAGGAAGGAGGGAGGAAGGAGGGAGGAAGGAGGGAGGAAGGAGGGAGGAAGAAGGGAGGAAGAAGGGAGGAAGAAGGGAGGAAGAAGGGAGGAAGAAGGGAGGAAGAAGGGAGGAAGAACACACAAAGACAGAGGAATTGGGACTCAATCATCTCTCAATCTCCTTTTCAATCTCTGCACTCCCCAGAGCCAGGGAAGCCCTCCCAGGTGAGGGTGGGGCAGCAGGGAGGGAGGGAAGGCAGGGGGGTCTCAGTGGGACCTGGTTGAGCTGCACCCACCCTCAGAGATGGGGAGGGGCAGCAGCAGAGGGTGGGGGTGCCCTGCCCAGGAGCTCCCTGCACCAGGGAGGGGATCCACACCCACATTTCCACTTCCTGGAACCTTCATCATCCCAGCCATTCTGTGACAAGCACTGCCAGAGCCTCTCTACTGCCCCGGGGTGCATTTGGGTCACTAGAAGTGCCACCAAACCCAGCGGGGCAGGGACTGACCTCACCCATGTGCTGAGGGTTCAAACTTCCTGAATTCCAGCACACTCCCACCTTTATGAACTGCTCTGGATGAGCTGCCCAGGCACCTTTTGGTGCCACTAGGACAGAGCTGCCCTACTCAAACCCCTCAGAGCCAGTTGCAGGCCTTTCCTTTGTCTCCAGAGGATTTTGGATCAGACTCCATGGAAATCCTGTTGATTTTTTAAGCACAGAAACAAGTAATTTACCCCATGCCACCAGAGGGGGAGAAACTCTGCAGACAAACCAGCAGAGACAGAATGCTTGCCCAAAATACCATCAGCTGAGGAGGAAGGGCTGTGGCAGAGGCAGAGTCCAGCACCCACAGCTCATGCCTCCCTCCACACTGCGAGTCCCGCCTGGGGAGCTCTTCCTGGTGGATACAGCACAAACTCCTGGGAGGAGAACCCTGTTCCAGCCCTTTTCCTGCAGCACTGCACTGCCTGAGGCTGACACAGCCAGGGACAGGCTCCCCAGTCCTGCTCTCCTGGTCACTTCTCCAGGCCTGGGGCTCGCTTCCACGAATCCAAAGGAATTTTGCTTCGAACAGGAGCAGCCCTGGATCTGCTCCCAGCCCAGGGCAGTGACACCACTGCAGAGGATGGCACAGGGCCTCCCTCTCCTCATTGCAGCCAGAGCATCCTGGGGCATTCCCTGCATCCCCCGAGTCCACAGCCAGACACACACTGGGGAACCTTCCCTGTGCCTGAACTCCCAGGGGATTTGCCTTCCCCAGACTGGAATTCCAGCTGTTTTCCACCATTTCTGTTGTTCCAGAACCTGACCCAGAACTATGCAAACTTACTGAGCAAACATACCCCAAGATTCCCTGAAACACCAAGGTGGGAGTGGGATTTGGGGGGATATCAACCCATGGGGAATCCTGCCCATTCCTGGCTGGATTTGTTGCAGTGATGTGGAGCAGCTGCACAAGCTCAGCCAGTGCCACACAGCCTGGGATCATCCCAAATTTGCATTTCCACTGCTGATTGTCCCAACCAGTGCCCAATCTTAGCCATTACCTCGGGATTATTCACAGGAATCATTCAGTGGATCATCCCCAGTAATCCTGGGGCACAGATCATTGAGAGAGGGAAAGGAAAAAAAAAAGAGACCAAATTCCTGTAATAAATTATTCATTACAAATTATCCACCCAGCTGTAGTTAACACCCTCCTGTGTTTCTTCAGGGACAGGAGAGGCTTGTGGTTTAGATTTTCCCTAAGTGCTGCTGCATGCAGGGTTTGCCTCAAACGTGTAACCCAGATGTCCCAGGCTTGGTTTATTTACATTCTTGGGAGCTGTTGTGAAAAAAAAACCCTATATGATGTCAAATATAATATAGAGCTCAACTGAGGTGTAAAGGGACAAGGCTGTGCCAACCCTGCTTTGGTTTTTGTTTTAATCTTCAAAAAAGAAAGGCAGAAGTGACCCATCAAAATACATTGTAAGATCCCTTTTTAATAAATAAATAAATAAATAAATAAATAAATAAATAAATATGCATAAATGCAAACAAATATTTAAAGTGCAAGATCTGGTAATATCAGTTAAAAACCAAAACAACTGAAGGTAATTTTCCACTAAATTGCATAGAAACATTCAAGCACAGAAAGAAACTTCAGGAGCACAGAAAGAAATCCCAGTGTCACACAGCACTGCCTGGTGTGACAATCCACTGCTTCAGCAGCTGAGAGGTGTTTGCCTTTAACTCATTCAGTATTGTCCCCTCTAAATCCATTCTGAAATGGACCTTGCAGGAACCACCCAACTCCACAGATCGTTGTGCTCAGGGAGCTCAGGAACTGGCACAGCAGAGAAGAGAAAGGAAATTCAGCCCTGGCCCAGGACTAAGGGGGGCTGGGGAAACAGAAAGCTGGAAGGAAATGGAAGAACCACGGTGGCAGCTCTGGGACAGAGCCCGGGAGCACAGCCCATGGGTGTGCTGGTTCCAGAGCAACAAAGCAGGAGCACACTGGAGTTAACACAGCCTGAGCACAGACAGCCCAGCAGCAACGAAGGGCACAAGAGAAACCCACTTGAACTCATCGTTTATCCCTGATGCTACAACTTCTGGCTCAGCCCTGCACGTTTCCAAAGCGATAAACTCGATGTTTCCGTCTCTGACCCCTCTCCCACTGAAGATCAGGGGATTGTTTTCCTGCTAAATTCAGTAAGAAAGGGAATGAGATTTTCAACCAATACAAATGACTGTGAATTTGGGAGGACTGGAATTTTTGACATTACCTGTTTAAAGATGCTGTCATGTCTTACCTTGACGTAAGACGAAGTGTCTGGTACAGTCTGAAACATCCTTACTTGATTATTAGATATATTTAAAGGTCCTTAATTTGACCTGAAATAAATCACAAAAATACTCCCAGTTATATATTTGCATATAGAAAAATAAAGGAATAAAGCCCGATCTAAATAATAAGATTGGTAATAAAATATAGAGGGGAATGATCAAGCATTTAAGTGTTACTTTTAAAGGACAGAGAACCACATCAACACAGTAACTAAAATCAAGTAAGGGACTCTGAGAGCAGGGGCTTACTTCTCTTTTTTAGCACCAGTTTGGTTTTTCCTTTGGATTCTCCCTCCTCCTCAGGAAAAGAGCCTTCTTCACGTTAGACCAGAGCAGAGGGAAATGTCTGACATTTGATTAACTGAATTTCTTAGCCAACAATTAAAAGCCAGCTGAAATACTCGTGTTTTCATGTCGAGCCTAGTTAACCCCATTGACTCGTACCCCGAGGTTTCCCCGGGCTGAGTGAGGGGCAGTTGCCTCTCCTGGCTCATTGAAACCATCCCGAGCCATTAACCCGCCGGCCCCGACTGATTTAAGGAACCTTCCCCACCAACAATAATTAAACCATAAATTAAAAAATACTCGGAAAGGAAGCATCGCTGCAAATATTAAAAGAGCTCTCAGGGTTGTCAATCCCGTTTCTCTTTAGGGTCCTGCTCAGACTCAAGGCACCCCATCTGGTTTTTTCTGCACTCCCCAGATTTGATGAGCTCCTGATGAACCGGGAGTTTTCTGCCTGCAGCCCCCAGATCGTCACTGCACAGATTGACAATGATGGTGCAGAACGCGATGCTGTGCGGGAAAACAAACCCGCAGCCACCAAAACATCCCACAGAACGATTTGATTCGTCCACCGATCCTCCCGGGGTCTTCAGCCCTTCTGGAACGAGCCAGAAACGATTAGCTAAGTATAATTAGCGAAGTGTAAGTAGGGAATCATTAAGGATCACAGGCACCCCCACACACATCCCCGCCTGCCGCTCTGTGCTGGAAGGAAGAGTCCGAGATGGAGCCGGGAATTCCCGCAGGGAAAGGACCCGTCCCGCCGGGAAGGATGCGCAGGAGCCGCGCAGGAGCCGCGCAGGAGCCGCGCAGGAGCCGCGCAGGAGCCGCGCAGGAGCCGCGCAGCCCGGGGGCTGGGCGGGGGCTTTTCTCCAAGCTCCTGAGGAAAAGCTGTGGGGTCGTGACAGCTTGTCCCGGTCTGATCCGAGCCAGCCCAGGGTTAATTACAGCCCCGCGTTAATGAAGCTGAGACCCCGCAGAGACCGGGAACACCCCGGGCCCTGGAGCCGCGGAACCATCTGTGGAGTTCAGGGAAAGGAAAACAGAAATAAAAAGAAGGAAAAACCCCACAGCTCAACAACTGGAAAATAAAAGCTCGCTATCTGCACGTAACTCCCGTTTAATTGATTTTTAAAGTATTTATTGCCCGTCCAGCTGGCATGGAGGGCAAGCGGCTCTAAGGCGGACAATGTGTTTCTGATAAGTACAATTCTTTTTTTTTCTGTCGTCCTCCCTCCTAACACATTCCAGTTTCTGTTGCTTCTGAACTTGCGACGGGGGGGGTGGGGGCAGGCAGAGCGGAGGGACAAGGTAATTTTTCCTCGCCAGTAAATTTTCTGGGGTCAAGGATTCCCATATTGGTTTTCCCCTCTCTCCTCTTTACCCCGATTAGCGTCCCCCTCCCGCCTCCTTTACCTCCCTGCTGTAATTACGCCTGTGCATGTAAATAAATACATCTGCATATTTTGGAGCGGTTCTCAGGAGCCTGCAGCGGATTATTTATCAATCGGCTCTCCCTGCCAGCGTCAGCCGCCGCAGAAAAAGGCCTCTTAAATTACTTTTAGAATAGCTTATTCTTATTGCTATGGTTGAAAGGACTCACCTTTTAGAGCCTTTCCCCTCAGCCAGTGGCAGAGCAGTTTGTAAAGATCCAGGTTGAGAGCAAAGCCCAGCTCCCCCCCGGCTGTGGAGCGCTGCCCTTGCCGCTGCAGTTTTGCGGGAAGAGAGATTTCAACTTGTTGGATCCAAAGCAGCTCTGAAGTTAAAATTCCCAGCCCATCCAGACAGGCTGCATCAAGCAGGAATTTCCTCAGGGGGCTTCTGTGCTGCTCGCAGCTCCAGGACGTGCTTTGCTTTCCTTTCCCTTGCTTCTCTGCCCTCTACTTTTCATTTGATTTCCGTTTTCCCCCCTTATCAATATTCCAGCTGTTCCCTCAGATTATTCGTGGCCATGGGACATCCTCGCCCCGTGAGCCCTCCTGGCGCTATGAGCGACTTTAAACAACACACCAAAAACAGAAAAAGAGAAAAAAAAGAAAAGGAAAAAAAAAATCACAACTTAAAAAAATTATATTGCTGAGGAGTCAAGTCGAAAAGAGACGCTGAGTGGAGCTCAAGTGCTACTTTAAATCCCCTTTTTAAAATAAGGAAGTTTCAAATATCCGTTTTAAAATCATCGGTCCTTATTTTGAGGTTTTCTTTCCTGACTCTTACCTAGAAAAGAATTAACCCAAAGCATGACGGAGCACGCTGCGGATGCACAGGCTGGGAGAGCGCGATGGAATCGGCTCCAAACGATTCTTTCGGTTAAAGAATTCCGCATTTCTCCCTGCAAGCCGAAACCTCCAGCTCTTTTTAGCTATTTCACAAGAGCCTATCAAACAGTAATGTGTTCAGGAGGGAAAGGAAACACATCTTCAATCCAGGGATGGTTTTTCCCCATCGGAGTCACGGTGCATTTTGTCATCTCAGAAACCTTCACAGCCAATATTTTGCGCTAACCTGGGCAAAAACTTCCCGGGATTTTAGTACAACATCAATTTTAAATACAACCCTCAGAAGGGTTACCAAAACTATTTGGAAAATGTTCTTCCATTCTCTATTCTCTTTCTCTCCTTCCCGGCTTTGCCCCAAATTCCAACATATTGAAACATTTTTCTCCTTAATAAGAGGAACATATAAAGTGAAGGGGTGAAAGGGCAACCTGGGAGCCGTGCCTTGAGCTCCGCACACAATTTACTCCCTGGTAGACGAGGCGTTTAGCATTCCTCCCAATTTCCAAGGAAAACAGACTCAGACCTGGACCCGGCAACCAGGGACCTCGCCACTTTTTAATATAGAAATTCTTCGGATTCTTTGTTGTTGTTATAATTGTTGTTGTTTGGGGCGAGATAAAGCCTTTCCCAAGGTGAGGGGACGGGTTTTAAGGAGAAGCTTCCTCGGGATAGAAGGAAAAGCAAAGCGACAGGAGGGACACGCAGGAGGGAAGGGATCGGGGCAACGATCAGGACAGAAAGGAAATAAGGAATAAAACCTCTAAAATCAAAAGCAGCGTTGTCATCATTAAAGGCTTTTTAATAATCGCGTGCAGGGGTTAAAAATGCTCTTTCCAAGCCTTAATCTCATTATTCTGCGAGGATGGGAACAACTCTGTGCCCAGCCGGGACCGCACGGGCTCACGTTTCAAAGCCATCGCTCAATCTTTTCTCACGTTTCCACGTGTGAATTACACAGAACCCGGCTCGGGAGGAACCCGGGGCTCCCCTCTCGTGTTCACCGACGCCTCTTCCCCTTTTCCTGGCGGGGCAGGGAACCCGCGGGTGCATCTCTGCCCCGATCTCATTTTCCTCTCATTTTCCTGCACTTTTGAAGCAATCCCAGCCTGGCTCCGGCAGGGAGCCCTGAGCACACCACAACCTGCCATGAAAAATCCTTGAAAGGTTGGCGTTAACAGGAATTTGGGATGTAAAGCACTCCCAAGTTCAGGGGAAACGCCTGCCCCGAATCCCGAGCTGGATTTGCTGCCCCTTGTAACCAAACCCCAGAGCCGAAGGGAGAGCCCATGTGGCCAGTTCCAGCCATCCTGGGAGCTTTACTAGCCCAAAAGAAAATTGCTGGCAAATTGGAAACAGCTGTAGCGTCGGAGACTGGAAACCCCCAAGCACCACCCCCCTGCTCCTGGGCAGGGAAATGGCAGGAGTTTTGTTTACACGAACATCTCGGAGGCAGAGCCCCATTTCAGCTTCTCCTGCCCAAACCGTGGCTGAGTTGTTCACAAGCGACACCGCAGCCTCCATCAGCGGCCGCGGGTTTTTAAAGATGCCGATGATATCCTTCCCTCGGCTCCCGGCCCTGTCCGTGTCCCCTTTAACGGGGGGGTGAGCGACACAAACCCAGCGAGTTCCACCCCACAAAGGGATTTATCCGGGCACTGCCAAGTGCCGCGCTCCCACCAGCCCCGCAGACAATTGCTGCAACAAACGGGACGGTGCAAAAGCTCCGAGCCCTGCAAAATGTGCTCTTTTCATGTTTCCTATTTATTAGCTACGTTAAGAGAAAACAGACTCATATGAGTCCCAAATGGAGGCAGGGTATTAAAAGAGGCATGTGAATGCTCCAGCAATTACAGCTGAATTTGATTAAAAACGTCATGAGGGCTGCAAAAGCAGGAGTTACCTGATACACTCACCCCGAGGTTGCTTTAGGATGAATTATAACACAATTCATTTTATTTTAATAGGTCACTATAAGATTAACTGTTTAAGGATGGAGCTGTGCTATAAATGTTTACATCAAACCAGAGAGAAGCAAGCTTTCCTTTCGGATTGTTTAGAAATAATGTTTATTACATTTTAAAATTCCTCAACATGTTAATTAGGAATAAGGGGAAAGTCTAGGAAGGCAGATGGAGCTCCAGTGCTTGACATGGAACCACACACATGCTGCTGTGCTTCAGTTTCTCCTTCCTGGCAGGGAAATGTGGGGTTTAGAACTGTTCACCACTGCTCCCACACGCCATGGACAAATAATGACAATTTGTTGGCCCCTGCTCCTCTGCCAGGCCTGGCCCACAATTTAATGGCACCCCAAAACCTGCCGAGGAGGGCAGCCACAGGGGAGGTGCCACTGTCTGGGTGAAATTGGCCACCACAGCACCCAGACTGGGGTGTTTGGGGGGCAAATGGGAGGATCCAGCAGTGACCAAGGGCAGAATCTCCCTGGGCTTCTGAAGGATCCCAAACACCTTCCACACCCTGCCCCCACTGCAGGCACTGCCACTCTGTGCTTTAGGGACACAAGGTGAGTCCAGGAGCTGGGGTAAAACCAGCCTCCTGAATTCCCCTGAATCCCTGGATTTGGGGAAGAAATGGTGGAACAACTGCCATGGAGAGATGTCCAGCTGGGTTTGCATCTGCTGTGCTGCTAGGGGGTTTGGACAAGATAAAAACCCTCTGTGGCTGCAATTTTTGCCTTTTCCCTGTGCTACCTTAAAGCAGCATCTGATACAAAGGTACTTTTGCCTAGCTGGAGCTGCAAGGAGCAGTTAAATTAAATTAAAATTAGCTGAAATAAAATTATTAGTCTGAGAGAAAAATCCTCTCTGTTAGAACTGATTCTCATTTTCTGTTGTTAAAAAGGACAAATTTAGAATTTTAGCATGAAAAATATTTTCTGTCATAAATTACCAATGCAAAAATTTTTCATTCAGAAAGCTCAGAAAGCCCCATTTCAGCAAGGATCTGCTCCTTTATTTCCACTAATTAATTTAATCATTAAAGGCACCTTGATGAAGTCCACTGAAAATCAGCAAACCCACTGTAAATATTTTTGGGACAAATTTTTCAGCTTTGCTAAATCACTCTCTAGCAGGAAAACCACCTTTGAAATAGAATACACTTCACCCTAATATTAGTGATGGATGTGACCAGTGTATTTAAATAAATAATCATAAATTCTTGATAAAATCATTATCACAACACAGAGAAAGCTTTAGTTCCAGAGATAAAATGAGGGCATAGGAAAAAAGGGATTGCTGTCATGCTATATTATTCCTGAAAAAGGAATGTTAGGTGAAGGTTCATGAGTGCCCCAGGAATTTTAATTTCCTTGTTCCCTGTCTGTTGGATGGGAATGAGAACCTTTCTCTTTTCACTGCCTGGATTTGAGGACATGTTTGGAGCATTTACTTCAAGGAGTGTTTATTGTGGAGTTACAAAAAGTGAGAGTTTGGTGTTGTTAAACTCCTGATCATTTACAGAACATGGGAGTTTCACTCCCCTTGTTTACAAACACCCAAGGAAATGGTTTTCTGTCTGTGGGACGCCGTGGAACTCCCCTTAAACCAGGCCGGGTCAGGGACTGGTGTGAACCTCATTTCCTGCGGGTTTTTACCAGCCCCTGGAGAGATCCTCCTGAGGCTGTGTGGGGTGGGACAGGAGGGTGACAGTGACACTTCCTGGACAAAGAAAGCCTTAGGGACAAAAGGCAGGAAGGAAAGTTCAGGGATGGGGTGATAAGACCTCAGACCCCAAGGCAGTGGGGTGGGCAGAGGTGGGACAGCAATCCCAGGGCAGAGGGATCCAATCCCTGGGCAGAGGGGGGACAGGAATTCCTGTGGGAGAGGGATTTAATCCTGTAGTGGCTGAGATGGAACAGGAATTTCATCCCTGTGGCAAAGGGATTTAATCCCTCTAGCAGAGGTGGGACAGGAATTCCTGTAGCAGAGGGATTTAATCCCACAGTGGCAGAGGCAAAACAGGAATTTCTGTGGCAGAGGGATCTAATCTCATAGTGGCAAAGGTGGAACAGGAATTTAATCCCTGTGCCAGAGGCAGGACAGGAATCCCACACAGCCTCACCCCACAGCAGCTCTGTCCCTCCTGAGCAGTGCCCAGCAGGAGCCCCACTCTCCTCTCTCTGCTGGACACGTGGCCCTGGACATTCCTCCTCTAGCCCAGGATTTAGGTGTTCAGCCCCTTCAGCATCCATTTAGTGACTGGACACCTGTGGGCCATGATGTCACCCTCACAGTGGCACCTGCAGAGGCTCACCTGGGTGGCCCTGGTGACAGCACTGCCACCCCTCTGAGGTCCCTTCCCCACAGAGATCCCTGGCCAGCTGATGCTGACTAGAAAAATAGAAGAAAAGAAGGAAAAGAAATGTAAAACAAACCTCTTCCTCCAGAGGAGTTTTGCCTCCAGAAGAGAGAAGTGGCCCCCAGTGACCCCAGGTTCCCTGCAAGATTTGCTGTTGCTTTGCTTTTTAGTAAATTTTACATGAAGTCCCTCTTCCAGAAGAAATAAAAATCTTCTTTGGGTTATAAAACTCAAGGTTTCCCTTGCCTTTGGCAAAGCTTCCCCTCCTTGTATAGCCCAGCTCCACAGCTTGAGGACTTTACTCACTCTGAGATCGCTTCTTTCCTCTTTTTTTTTAAGCAAAATCCTAAATTCTTGTTCTGATTCTCCCTTGGGGCCTCCCTGGCCAACCTGGACTTGAGCTCTCCAGCTCAGGAGAGAGACCAGGCATCCCCTGAGGACTTTTCTGGAGCTCTAAATGGGCTCCACCTGCTCTGATCTCCACAGAAAAACAACCAAGCAAGCAAACACATCCATTATTTCTTCCCAGAGATCAATTCATTGAAAATATCTCACCTTGTGAGATCCACTGTGGCAGGTGCAGGAGAGCAGGAGGGAAGGGAGGGACAAGAAAGGCAGCCAAAACAAAAACAGCCATCAAAAACATAAACAGGCAGAGGAATGAAAAGGATTAAAACAACCCCAACCCCAAGGTGAATGAAAGGAAAAGAAATTACTAAAGCAGCAGCTTGATGCCATTCCAAGGCTTTGACGTAGAAGTGTGTTTCCCATTCCACTCCTCCACAGAGAAGGTTTCTCTCTGAATCTGATGAACCACAAAATAAAGAGGAAATTTAGAACAACACAGAAAAATGGTGTTTTAGCCCTTCCAACTCAGCTCTGGTACCTCGGCCCTTGTCTCCACACTGTCCCAGCAGCTCGGGGGCTCCAGGCCCATTTAAGGGCTCCTGGAGCAGCCTCTCCATGGGAAGGTTTGAGGGAATCACTGCTCCCAGCTGGAGAGGAGCCACGATCTGGGAAATGTCCCTGGCTAATGCTGTGAGAGTTTGCTGCACCACGAGATGGCTCTGTCAGGGCTCTGCCATGCACTGCCAGGGCCCCCTGGGCATCCTGAGCAGGACAGGGACAGCAGGAGAGGCTGAGCCCAGCTCTGACCAACTCTGGCCCAAAGAAACTGCCTGGGACAAGAGGGGAGAGCTGCTCCCTGTTGGAGCTCTGGATGTGAGAATTTCCGACTTTCTGTGCTGACAGGTACTGACCCCCAGGAGAACACTGCAGTGACCTGAGGCCATGGAGAAGCTTCCAGAATGGAATGATAGCACTGGGATTGTGGGTGTGGGGTTTGGATAGAAGTGTGTGATATCACAGGGGGGAAAACTTAGAGTCTAAGGTTTTAGAATATAGCAATAGATATAGAGCAAGATGGAGGTTGTGGGGTAGAGGCTGGTCCTCCTTCTCCTTCTCCTTCTCCTTCTCCTTCTCCTTCTCCTTCTCCTTCTCCTTCTCCTTCTCCTTCTCCTTCTCCTTCTCCTTCTCCTTCTCCTTCTCCTTCTCCTTCTCCTTCTCCTTCTCCTTCTCCTTCTCCTTCTCCTTCTCCTTCTCCTCCATGGGTTTGGGTGGTTTTGTGTAATTGGACAGAAAAGTCCCCATTGCAGGCACGGGTGGTTGGTTATTGGGTTAAAAGTGAAAATAACTTAGGTCTAATTTCTTAATTGGGCAGTTTAGCCTTAAAAGACCTTGTAGAGAAAGGCAGTGAGCCATTTTTTTACCTTGTTAGTGAAGAACCGTAGAGCTCACTGCTGTGAGACTGTGACATTGATAAGAGAAAATAAATACCTGAGTCTGAACACAAAATATTTTCTCAAGAGCTTCAATCCCGACCTCGACAGAGAAAGAAGCCAAGAACCAACAGTTCCCTGTGCAAGGAGAGGAGATGGCAGAAATGCAGATTTCACAGAAAGGTTTGGGTTGGAAGGGGACTTGAAGATCACCTCATTCCAAGCCCTGCTGTGGGCAGGGAATCTCCCACCAGCCTCAGACAGCAAAATTTGGAGGGGACAAAACCTGGATTCAAACCATTCACAGGGGAAGGTGTGGGGTGAAAGAGGAATCTGTAGGAAGGGGGAGGGAAGGCTTGGTTTCCTCTGTGCCAGTGCTGGAAAGCACCTGAGGAATATCCTGGGATCCACAGCAGGGATGGAACTGGGTGAGCTTTGGTCCCTCCAGCCCAAACCAATCTGGGATTCTGTGAATGCCCTCAGAGGTGCCTGGGGCAGGGGCACTGCCTGGGGCAGGGGCACTGCCTGGGGCAGGGACACTGCCTGGGGCAGGGACACTGCCTGGAGCACTGTTCAGTCCAACACACCAGTCCTGGGGCCGTGGGGCTCACAGCTGGAGCAGGGACACTGCCAGGGCTGTGGCAGCAATGGCAGGCTCACAGCTGGAGCAGGGACACTGCCAGGGCTGTGGCAGCAAAGGGGGGCTCACAGCTGGAGCTGGGGTGTGCCAGGGCTGTGGCAGCAGAGTGGAACCTGCTGGAGCGAGGTGAGGGCAGAACAACAGCATCCAAAGCAGGGCTGGAGCAGTGCACGGGAAAAAGCCCATCTGCAAGCAGATCAAAATGCTGTGAACCCAGAGAGTTCAGCCAGTAAAAGCTGACCAGGACAGAGCTGGGGTGGCTCAGGGCCCTGCACCTGGAGGCTGTTGGACATCAGTGGCACTCTGCTCTCTGTGAGGCTGCCTTTCCTCTCAGTAGCTCAGATATGAAGGCTCTGTCATAAATTACAGAACAGCTGCCCCAAAGAAGAGTTTGCAGAAGTTTTCCTGCTTAGAAACAGCCATCAGAGCCTGAAAGCTCCCTTCAGTTGGTTTTCCAGAGGAGAGCAGACAGCCTCACTTTTCCATTCCACAGCCATGCTTACAACAGTTTTTGGGCTGCCAGAACAATGTGAGCTGCTGTTCTTGGATATAATTAGCCCAGATATTTTTGTGTTTGAAATACATTACAGACGAAGTCCACAGGCTTTTCCAGTTACCACCAAACCCCTCGTGCACATGGGGATAACAGGTGATTATAAAAATAACGTGGTGGTTATTAAAATCTCCTGGTGCCCATGTGAGCAGCTCCTGCCTTGTGCTGTGGGTTCTGAGCCACACTGGTGGCACATAGACAAAGACCAGGACATCCTTTGGGGCCCAGGGAGCTTCCAGATTTACACAGCACATTTTAAAGCCCAGGTGGGACCCACTGAGCTGGGAGCTGCTGCTGGGCCCAGCGTGTGCTCCCTGTCCTGCAAAACCAAGAGGGTTATTACAGCCACTAGGGTTATTTCAGGGGCCTGCTTATGGGCTGAGGAGCTTCAGTTTGGGTCCTCACTGGCAAACATTCCAGGTGTGTGACGAGATCAGATGTTTCTGCTCTCCACGGCAGACAGGGACACTGCAGGCAAATCCTCTCTGCAGTCGTGACAGAGTTGTGACATGGAGTCACATCCCCGGCACTCCTGAGGTGTCGGGTTGCTCGCTCAGTTTTGTTGACTCTCTCCAGCCACCAGCCCCATTTCCTGGACTTATCTGGCCCAGCAGATTTCCCCTGCTCTCCCTCCTCCCGTGGCCATAAACACTGAACCTCCTGCAGGCCCAATCTGGGCTCGCAGCTTGTGGGAGTAGATAGCAGCAGATAAGGGCCAGGCCACATTGTCCTTCTGCAGCCTGCACCCGGAGCTCACTTTTAAATCTGAAAATGTTTGCTTAAGGAAAAGGAAATGTGCCTGTGTGTGCTGGGGGGCAACAGGAGGGAGGGGGAAGAGGAAGGGAGCTGGTCCAGAGACCAAACTGGGGCACACGAGAGGGAGGATTGATGGAGATGGATGGAGATGGATGAGGGGAGTTCAGCACAGGCCCTTGGAGCCCCTGTGCTCCTGTGGTCCTGCCCTGGGCCCAAACTTTGGGCCATTCCCAAAGGAGGGCAGTGCACAGCCCTGGCCTGAGCAGCTCCCCCAGGCTCTGGAGGCTGAGTTTGGCTGGAGTGACACACAGCTCCTCACACTGGGGAGGGACATCCCCTGAGAGGAGCTCTGCCAAGAACCATGGTGGGACTTGATCCCTAAACCAGCCAAAAATCCCAGTCTAAACACATTTATACCCAGTGCTCAAACTGGGACAGCAGGAGACCTCTATCCCTGCAGTCTGTCCTCCTGCATGGATGAAAAGTGCTCTGTATTCCATGTCCCTGCAGCACCGGGTGATACCTCGTCACTTGTTCTCGTCAGCAGAACAAACTTATTTCATTTCCCAGGTCCTGAGCAGGCCAGGACTCACTGCAGGCTTTGGGAAGCTCAGGAAGGGCTCAGGACTCACAGCAGGATTTGGGAAACTCAGGGGGAGCTCAGGACTCACTGCAGGATTTGGGGAGCTCAGGACTCACTGCAGGATTTGGGGAGCTCAGGAAGGGCTCAAGACTCACTGCAGGATTTGGGGAGCTCAGGAAGGGCTCAGGACTCACTGCAGGATTTGGGAAGCTCAGGAAGGGCTCAGGACTCACTGCAGGATTTGGGGAGCTCAGGAAGGGCTCAGGACTCACTGCAGGATTTGGGGAGCTCAGGAAGGGCTCAAGACTCACTGCAGGATTTGGGAAGCTCAGGAAGGGCTCAGGACTCACTGCAGGATTTGGGAAGCTCAGGAAGGGCTCAGGACTCACTGCTCTGGGGCTCTGGGGGTGTGGGAACACTCCTGTGCTGGCAGAATGCTCAGGGTGGAGGGAAACTGTGGAGCTCCGTGGCTATAAACCCTTTTCTCCAGTGGCCCGGTGTGAGGCAGGGGTGATCCCTTCAGCTCTGTCACTGCAGCCCACGAGCAGAGATTTCCAGCACAGGTTTGGGCACAGTGACAATCGGTCACAGTGACAAAGCTCCCACGGAAGAGAAGGTCAGGGGGAGCACATCCAGCAGCCCAGAACACTTCCCTCTGAGTGTGCAAAGCTTCCTTTTGATCTCTGACGTCCCGAGATACTCCGGATTCCCTGGATCAGGTAATGGCTCAGGGCCCAAGGCAGCCCGGGGCTGAAAGGAACAATAAGGGAATTCCTGAGCCCGGCATTGCTGTGTTAATTTATGGATTGATTCCTGGTGCTGCTGAAGTCAACAAATCCCAACAAATCCCACTGCTGTCTCCACTGGGGGCTTGAATTTGGAGATTCAGATATGCATTCCCTGGGAAGCTGGGATCCAGCAGGGATGCAGCCAGCACAGGGAAAGCCGAGGGGCTGATCCTCCTCTCGGGACACTCTTTAGATCCAGGCAGCTCTGAGGTGCAGGAAACACCCACATTTTTACACAGCTTTGGCAACAAACACATTGGAAACAACCAGAAGCAGGAGGAATTGATTTTTACACAGCTTTGGCAACAAACACATTGGAAACAACCAGAAGCAGGAGGAATTGATTGTGGAATCCCAGAATCCCAGAATGGTTTGGGTTGGAAGAGTCCTTAAATCCCATCTCATTCCAAGCCCTGCTGCGGGCAGGGACTCCTTCCTCCCCTCATCCATTATGGGGCCTAAGAAAGCAAAGGACAAATTGGGCTGGCTGGCCATTGATGCCTCTTTATCAATGGGCTGGGCACGGCTCATTTGGAAAACTCATTTCCTGGGATCAGAGAGAGCTCCAGGAGCTCCAGGAGCTGGGAGGGGAATAGGAGCTGCTGTCTGAGCTGAGGACCAAGCAGCAGCTCCTCGAGCTGCAGCAAGTTGTGTTCAAGGAAAAATCTGAACCCGTGGAAGTAAAAGGGTCCTGGTGAGACTGACAGAGCCTCTGGACCCAGGGGATGGCTGAGGGGATGGATGGATGTGGGGATGGATGGATGTGGGGATGGATGGCTGTGGGGATGGATGTGGGGATGGATGGATGTGGGGATGGCTGTGGGGATGGCTGGATGTGTGGATGGATGGATGTGGGGATGGATGGCTGTGGGGATGGATGTGGGGATGGCTGGATGTGGGGATGGATGGCTGTGGGGATGGCTCTGGGGATGGAGGTGGGGATGGATGGCTGTGGGGATGGATGTGGGGATGGATGGATGTGGAGATGGATGTGGGAATGGATGTGGGGATGGATGGATGTGGGGATGGATGGATGTGGGGATGGATGGATGTGGGGATGGATGGATGTGGGGATGGATGTGGGGATGGATGGATGTGGGGATGGATGGATGTGGGGATGGCTCTGGGGATGGAGGTGGGGATGGATGGCTGTGGGGATGGATGTGGGGATGGATGGATGTGGAGATGGATGGCTGTGGGGATGGTTGGATGTGGGGATGGCTCTGGGGATGGAGGTGGGGATGGATGGATGTGGGGATGGATGGATGTGGGGATGGATGGCTGTGGGGATGGATGGCTGTGGGGATGGATGTGGGGATGGATGGATGTGGGGATGGATGGCTGTGGGGATGGATGGCTGTGGGGATGGATGGCTGTGGGGATGGATGGCTGTGGGGATGGATGGATGTGGGGATGGATGTGGGGATGGATGGATGTGGGGATGGATGTGGGGATGGATGGCTGTGGGGATGGATGTGGGGATGGATGGCTGTGGGGATGGCTGGATGTGGGGATGGATGGATGTGGGGATGGATGGCTGTGGGGATGGCTGGATGTGGGGATGGATGGCTGTGGGGATGGATGGCTGTGGGGATGGATGTGGGGATGGCTATTGTATTTGCAGGGATCCCCGTGTCAGGCAGGAATGATGGATCTGACTCCATGTTCTCAGAAGGCTCATTTATTACTTTATGATACTATATTATATTAAAGAATACTATACTAACTATACTAAAGAATACAGAAAGGATACAATGCTAAAAAGATAATAAAGAAAACTCATGGCTCTCTCCAGAGTCCTGACACAGCTTGGCCCTGATTGGCCAAAGAGTGAAAACAACTCCCAGCAGAATGCAATGGAACAATCACCTGTGGGTGAACAATCTCCAAACCCATTCCACATGAGCACAGCACAGCAGAAGCAAATGAGATAAGAATTGTTTCCCTTTTCTCTGAGGCCTCTCAGCTTTCCAGGAGAAAAATCCTGGGTGAAGGGATTTTTCAGAGAATATGAATGTGACGGATGGATGGATGGATGTGGGAAGGGCTGTGGGGATGAAGGGAATGGCTGAGGGGATGAAGCACTGATGTGCTTTGTTCCCAGAAGTTTGCAATCTGCTTCTCAGGCCTGCCGGGCAGCCTGGAGATGAAAGCAGGGCTTTGTTCCCCAGTCCCTGAGGGATAACTCTGCCCAGTGCCATGGCAGCCATGGCTGGGTGCTGCTGGGAGTGCTGAGGGCAGAGCTGGGAAAGGACAGAGTGAGCAGCAGAGCATCCCTGGCTTTCCCTATGTGAGTGCAGTCTCACACAGGGAGCTCCTGGAACACCACATGGGATTTTTTAGGAAGGATGAACAGCTCAGTCCATGGGGATTCTCTGCTCCATCACCTCCCCACACCATCTCTGGCCTCTCCCAGGAAAATCCTTCACCTGCTCATGTTTCCACAGTGCCATTGAAGGAGGGCAATGAGACCAGAGGGCAGCTGCAAACTCCCAGCTTTTATGGTTGAGCCATCAAAAAATGGCCTCAAAAGTTCCAAGGTGGGATTCTGAAGGGCTGGGGAGCTGCTCAGATAGCACCCTGAGTGTCTGGGTGAAGGCAGATGAGGCCTGTGAGGGTTTCCCTTGCTGAGCCCCCGTGGCAGAGTGGTTCCAGCTCCCGTTCCCATCCCACCGTTTCCTGCTCCGAGCCTTTGATTCACGGTGCCCGGCCACCCGTGACCACCCAGGGAAATGGGAGCTGGCCAGGCAGCCAGGGCCCTTCGTGGTGCCCCCAGGGGAGGAACAGAGGCCATGATAACATCACTGCATTTCAGCCAGAGCCCATTTGTCACTGGTCTGTTCCCAGTGACCCCCCGGCAGGAGCTGCCACTGTTCCCAACACGGCCAGCACCCAAACTGGGGGCAGAGGTGACCTCAGAGCCACCTTCCCTTGGCTGGGCCCCCAGACTCTTCCTGGGCGTCAGGACATTCAGCTCTGCCACACAAGGAATGGCTCTGTGGGCAGGGACTCTGCGGGCAGTTTCCCCACCCTGTTCATTGGGACCTTGGGGATACAAAACCACCAGGAGCTTCTAGAGGCCTGAGGAGCCCTGGGAGCTCCTGGAGAGCCCTGGGAGCTCCTTTTCAGCCTAGGAGCAGACAGGCTCTCTCCCACCTCCCATCCCATTTTTGTCCTCATAAAACGAGCTCTCCCCAGGCCCATTTCCCAGTGTTTGGGTTTGGTTTGCTACTGGAATCCTCAGCCATGAGCAGCAGCCAGATGGCAAAGGCAGCCCAAACCAGCTTTCCAAGGAGCTTTCCAAGGAGCTCTCCAGTTTCCTGGCTAAGACAAAGACACACTCGAAGACAAATAAACAGAAACAGAGGAGCAGAACATCAGTGAGAGCAGAGCCCCAGGAGGGCTCTCCCCCAGGAGGGGGAGCAGCCTGGACTCAGGATCTGTCAGAACCCAGGACATTCCTCTGGCTGCCCTGGAGGACTCCAGACCCTGGCAGGGGGCTCAGAGACCTTGACACAGAGTCAAACACACCTGTGCCTTCATTTTAGCCCATGGAAACAATTACCAACTTTGTGTGAGGAGTTACAAGCCACAAGAGTTTGAATAGAATGACAGTGAATTTGTCATGGGGTGAAAAAGTAGAATTTTGGGGATTTAGAATGGGGTTCAAGAGGCAAGATGGAGGAATCTGGGCGTGTCCTGTCCTTCTCCTTCTTCTTGTCCTCCATCTTCTGCTGTGATGGTGGCACTTCTGGATTGGTTTAGAGTAGAGACAGACTGTCTAACACAGGTGATGGGTATTGGGAAATTATTGTAAATAAAGTACAGGTAGTTCTTAGTATAAAAAGCCAACACCACCCCAAGGGCAGGGACTGTGCCACAACCTGACCTGCTGGACAGATCTCAGCAGGGCAGAGAGAGAATGGAACAGATGAGAGAAAATAACCCTGAAAAGCAGAACTGACAAATCTCGACTTCTTCGGTCACGGGGCTGGGAAAAAAGAGACTTTCTAATACCAGGGAGGTCATCCCAACCACAGAAACCTGAGAGGGATCAGAGGGAGGAGACTGCAGCCTTGCCCTGGCCCTTGCCCACCCCAGCTCCCAGGGAAGGTACCAGGAGTGTCCTGGAGAAGGATGAACAGCACTAATGGCCACTGCTCTTTGAGTCCTTTCTCAGTTACACAAGTCCTGTGGACAGCAGGATGAAACTGGCCTGTTCTCCTGTGGGATCCAGGGTGAAACCTGGATGCAGGATGAAACCAGCCTGTTCTCCTATGGGATCCCATTCCTGCTCATGCCCTTCTCCCATCGTGTCCCCTCCCACCACCCCAGGCTGGGCTGGCCCTGCTGAGCTGAGCCCGTGTCACATCAGGGCCCGGCCTGGCTCTCCCCTCCAGCCAGCTGCTGATCTTTATAAAATCTGTAGAAATGTAATCATGACTGGGACATCCATGCTTCAGGGTGTGGCAGGGGAGGGGAGGGGAGGGGAGGGGAGGAGAGGATTCTACATCAGAAATCACAACAGCTCAGGATTTAGGTGGTTTGATTCTGTCAAAAATAAATATTTCATGATTAAAAAATAAATAAAAAGGAAAATAAAATAATAATAAAAATTTTCATGATTCCTTCCCACTTTCTTCTTTTTCTTTATTAATTTTTTTAATATCTTGTTATTTAATAGTCAAATAGATTTAATGTATTAAATATATTTAATATATTTAATATCTGGTTATTTTATTATTTTAATATATGGTTATTTAATAGTCAAAGCTTCAAAATCACTGATGAATCAGGAAGTGTTTTTCTCACCCTGCTGGCTGGAGTGGCCTGTCCTGGGGTGCTTGGCCCATGGCTGTTCCTGGCCTGCCCCCCCGGGACCAGAGCACCCCCAGTGTGAGGGTGGGGAGCCCTGGGTTTGGGGCTGGGAGCTCGGGGGGACATTTCTGCTGTAAACAGCACGATGGTGACACTGCTGCCATGAATGCCGGGAGTTACCAAAGGTGCCTTTTTCCTGGGCACCCTCAGGGCCAGAGGGCTTGGCCAGGGCTGGGCTGAGGGGAGAGGATGGACTGGCTGAGCCTGGGCAGGGCAGGGCAGCGTGGGCACCCTGCCCCAGCTCTGTCTGCCTGGGAGTTCTGGAATTCAGCCCTGATGTCACCCAGGGTGGAGATTTGTGTCCATCAGGGGAGATTTCTCCCAGCAGGACCACAGGAATCATCCCAGGCCAGCAGGTCTGTGAGGGAAACCATCATCTCCCACCCCACACCTCCCTCTTTCCATCATCTCCCACCCCACACCTCCCTCTTTCCATCATCTCCCACCCCACACCTCCCTCTTTCCATCATCTCCCACCCCACACCTCCCTCTTTCCACCCCCTCCTTGAGAACTCCTTGTGCTGCTGTAAAAATTGATAACAATGATGTTCTTTTGTCTAGAAATAATTCTTCTAATTTTTGTATTTGTAATTTTGTTAAGATTATCTGGTGTGATTTTTCGTACTCTGCCCCAGTGACATCCCACCAGTTAATTAAAACCAATTTACACAATGTATCACAGACTCTCACCTATTCCTGGAGCAGGACGATGCTCCAGGTTTGGTCCTGGAACGAGCCCAGATCCCCTGGGGGTTTGCTGTGGTGCTCATGGAAGCTCTGGGTGTCTCCAGAACCCCTGAGAAAGGAGCTCTCCATCCCCAAGAGCTCCTTCCCCTTCTCTGGGCAAACAGCACCTCCCCAGCCCTGGGGAGGGTGAATCATTCCTGGAGCTTTTCCTGCTGTGGAGGGCACAGCCAGGCCTTCCATGCTGGGGGAGGCTTGGCACGGGCTGGGGCAGGAGCAGGTGCCACCCCTGCCATGGGCACAGTGACCTGCCTGCCCTGGCTGTGTCTGTGTGTCTGTCCAGGGGCTCCTGGCACTCTGTGACACCCTGTGACACTCTGTGCCCCATCCTGTGCCTGCTGGCCCCTGGCAAGGGATCATTGCAGAGCCTGGATGGCCTCACTGCCCACCTGCTCCAGGAAAGCAGCACAGCTTCCAACTGGGCTGCACCCTGAAACAGCAACACTCCAGGAAAAGTGTGTACCCTCCCCTCCTGGGCTGCCTCAAACATATCGAAATCCAGATTTCCCAGCATACCTGGGGTCACAGCTCTTCTCAAGTTTCCCCACCTGTTGCAGCAAGGTAGAAAAATCATAAAGAAAAGCTTCATAAAATCCAGCCTGCTCTCCTGGAATCAGTGGCTGGCCTTGTCAAAGCCAGCACTTTGCAAATTCCCACTGAAAGCAGTCCTGGTGTGAGCAGTTAACATAACGATCTATTCCTGGGGGAAAAACAACCAGCACCTGTATAAAGTGGTTTTACACTGTTAGACAGAAAAATGAAAACTATTTCTGACAAACAACTGTCCCTGCATGTACACACCAAGGGTTTGAGTGACCAATGAATACAGAATAAAAATTGTTACTGACCAAGAAAGTCATTGGCAAGAAACTACCAACCTGTTGGAGACACCCACGAGGTCTGTAAAACTGCATAAAAAGGAGTTGTGTGAATAAAGAAGGGGCTTTTTCCACCATGAAGAAAATGGAGTCTGTGTGATTTAATCCCATACCCACCCATTCATGCACTCTAAACTCAGATCCCCTGCTGAGGATGGTCCCAGCTCCAGACATGTCCCTGTCCCTGCACAGGGGCACAGCCAGCTCCTCTAGAATCAGATTTTTCTTCATTTTTACAGAAATTCACAGTCACTGAGCAGGATTCTGCTCTTGGTGATGTGTGGAAACACTGGGAAATCTCTTCAGTGAGGCTGGGAGCTGATCCCTGCCCTGGTCAGGCTCCTGCCCTCCCTCATGGCAGTGTCCCAGGAGCTTTTCCAGCAGCTGGAGATTGTTCACTGCATGCCCAAAGTGCCAAGGAAAGGTGCTCATCATCACAGCTTCCACTTGCTTGGGCAGCATCAGCTGGGCCCTGCTGGAGGTGAGCAGTGCTGGCAGACAAGGAGAGGGATGTGAAAGACATCAGGCAGAGACAGGACAGCAGCACCCACAGGAGGAAATGTTCTTTGTGCAAAAAAGCCAATTTCTGCTCTCTGAGCATCTTAACTCTACTCTTCCCTATTTATTTTGCCTAACTCCTCACTCCAGTGGGATTCAGCAATGCACAGAGGATGGTTCTGGCCTGGGCAGAGTGGCAGGGAAATCAGGTTTCCCTGCATTTCTGCCTGGGCTTTTTCAAATCACTGGGAATTCCAAATCGTGGGGGAATGAGCAGGGCAGGCTCCAGAGGGACTGGGGGAAGGCTCCTTGGGGGATTCCTGTGTGTTTGAGCTGGCAGCAGCTCTGCTGTCCCCTTTCCATTGCCCCTGTGAGCACATGGCTCCTGCAGGCTCTGGCTGCTTGATGAGGTCTCTGGTGTCGAGATGACCCCGAGGTGTCGGAAAGTCTCTTTTTCCCAGCCCCGAGACCGAAGAAGAAGACAGAGTTCCTTGCCTCTGGTTCTCAAGGTTGTTTATTTGTTCTTATCTAATGCATGGTCCCTCTCTGACCTGCTGAGATCTGTCCAGCAGGTTGGGTTGTGGCACACTGACCACCCTTGGGGCAGTGTCATCTTTCTACACTAAGAACTACCTGTACTTTATTTACAATAATTTCCCAATACCCATCACCTGTGTTAGACACTCTGTCTCTACTCTAAACCAATCCAGAAGTGCCACCATCACAGCAGAAGATGGAGGACAAGAAGAAGAAGGAGAAGGACAGGACACGCCCAGATTCCTCCATCTTGCCTCTTGAACCCCCATTCTAAATCCCCAAAATTCTACATTTTCACCCCATGACAAATTCACTATCATTCCATTCAAACTCTTGTGGCTTGTAACTCCTTACACAAAGTTGGTAATTGTTTCCATGGGCTAAAATGGAAGGCACAGGTGTGTTTGACTCTGTGCCAAGGTCTCTGAGACCCCTGCCAGGGTCTCAAGTCCTCCAGGGCAACCAGAGGAATGTCCTGGGTTCCGACAGCTGCTGGGACACTGCCCAGGTCAGGGATTGTCCTTAGCAGCACCAGGCCCTGGTGTGGAGAATTAGTAGATTGAAAGGAAAAAAACCCGGGAATTGTAGGCCCACTGTTGTGATTGGGATGGGGCTGAGCCTCATGCCCCACGGATACAGCTGTGAGCAGCACTGACAGCACTGAGCCATGGAGAGCCCAGGTGGGATGAGCCACCACAGAGGGAACAGAGGGCACACAGGTGTAAGGCATGGACATGAGGGGTGTGAAAGCTTGGGCTAAAGAGCAAGGAGGGCTGAGCTTTAAGCCTTCTGAAGGGGTGTGCTATTACTCTGTGTGGGCTGAAGCTTTCTGAAGTTGCCTAGAGACACTCTGGGCATCGTGGCTGTGTCACTGTGACCCCCTGGTGTCCCCAGGAGAGCTGCTGGGCAGCCAGAGCTGACACCAAAGCAGAGCTCCCCCTCTGCCCAGTGATTTGTTTCTCCTGACTTCAGACATGGAATGTATTTCTAGATGGACATTTACAGAGACAAAGCCACCTCAGTACTGGCTGGGGGGTGACAGTGTCCTGCTGTCCCCAGCTCTGCTCCAGGGATCCCTGTCCCAGGCCTGGGAGGGGGGTCCTGTTCCTGGGGCAGCTGCTCTGAGTGGGGTCACAGGGCTGGGTTCAGATTCCAGCTGCAGCAGAGCTCAGCCCAAGCAAGACAAACCATCCCTGCCCTGCCCCCAGCCCCACACAGGGGGCTCAGAGGGGCAGAGCCCACACTCCACTGGGGGTGAGCATCCAGACCCTCCAAGGACTTTTCCAGCATGAGTGATTCCATGAGTCTGTGACCCAATCCCAACCTGCCAGCTGTGGTTGCTGGATTTCCTTAGCCAGCCCCATGCCCTGATGTGAACACTGGAAGCAGAATCAGGCCCTTGAGGTGGCCAGGGGCACTGGGAGCACACAGAGGCAGGGGCAGGGCTGGGCTGTCCTGGGACCTTTCACTGATTCATGAAGTCAGGCTGGGCAAAAAGTGGGAGTTTCCCATGGATTTACACCTGGAGAGCTCCAGGGCTGAGCTCAAATCAATGAAGCAGAGCATGAGGAGGGCTGGGCTGAGGCTGAGAATGGCCCCATTTCAGCAGGGCTGAGCTCACCCAGGGGAGAGCACCAGCCCAGAGTGTCCCCATGGGAGAGAAAACTGGATGAGGATCTCCCTGCAGGGGAGGGACACCTGCTCAAGATGTCACCATGGGGGAGAACTCTGGATCGGGATGCCCTCATGGGGGAGGACACCAGCTCAGGTTGTGCCCAAAGGAGAGAACACCTGCTCAGGATGTCCTCAAGGGGGAGGACACCTGCTCAGGGTGTCTCCATGGGGGAGGACACAGCTCAGGATGTCCTCAGGGGAGATTGCCCCAGCTCTGGTGGAACCCAGCTCGTTTCCCTTTCTGGGGCTGTGCCCCCTTGCCTCTGGAATGGGGGTGTTGGTTTTGGGGCAGTGTTTCTGGGCAGGCTCAGGGACACCCCCTGGTGCTGTCCTGTGCTCAGAGCATCCAGGATGATCCCAGCAGGACCCAGGGCTTGGCTGGACACTCCTGTTTTTTACATCATGGGTGATCCTGGCCGAGGTTTGGGCAGAAGGCATCAAGGCCCTGCTGAGCCCTGCTCCCTTTGGCTCCCAAATGGCATTTCCCTGGAGCATGGGGCCCGTGTGCACTTTGGGATCAGCCTGCAGGAGGGGATGAGGACACTCCTCACCCCCAGGGGCACTGTTAACCCCCACCCCATTTTGTCATGAGCAGGAAGGGGCCCTGAGTGTCCATCCAAGGCTCTGGGGCAGTGGGAGGGATGCAGATCCCCATGGAGCCCCCTTTGGAGTGTCCCAATAATCCCCCTGGGTCCCATGGCCTGCTCAGGGCTGGGAGTGCTCTCCCTGGGAGCAGAGATGTCACTCCCAGCTGAGCTGTCACTGTGCCACAGCCTTTCCTGGGGACCCCCCCACGTCAGCCAGACCCTGCACCATGCAGGATCCATGGCTGCTCCTCCTTTCCCTTTTCTTTCAGTTATTTGTTTTTGTTGTTTTTGCTTTGTTGCTCTGAGCAGATGTTGGACACATCTGGCCCCAGCATATTGGCTCTGCAGGCTGCTCTGTGCTGCCTTGGTGACAGTAGTAGGGGGGATGGTCCTGCCACATCTGCAGTCCAGAGGTTCTGGTGCCTTTGCTGCTGCCCAGGACACCCTGTGGCTGGGGGGGGGGCAGAGGTCCCAGTTAAACGGGGCAGCCTCAGGGTTCCCAGTGCCAGGCTGGGTTTGGGGTACAGGGTGATCAGCGGGGCCAGGGCTGAGCTTTGCTCACTGACCTGGGAAAGTCTTTCCAGCTTGCCACGTCCCAAAGCTCTGGTGGGAAGTGCTCCCTGAGGAAAGGTGATGGTGAAATGCTCCTTTATTTTTTGAGTGCAAATCCTGCACAGCCTCAACTTCACAATGGAAATATTATCAGGAAACTACAAATCAATAATTTTTGGTGTCTTAAAGGAGGAGATAAATTGCTCTCTAACAAAAATCACTTAGGAGCATACGGTAAAATGTTTGATTTTCCACTCTGGAGCAGAGAAGCCCATTTTATGTGAATGTGTGTGGAAAAAAAAATCAATTTCTGAGCATCCCTGTGTGCCACAGGCCAGCCCATACTGTCAGCTCCAGCTGAGGGTTTGAACTGCCAGCCTGTGGTGAGCAGGATGGGAATTATTGCACAGCCCCATTTCCCAGCTCTTTTATGGAGACAGCATTGTCTGGAAGCAGTGTCTGCCTCCCTAAATGTTCCCTGATAAAGCTGTGGCTCACTGCTGCAGGAGAGAAACAGGAAATTTATCCAACACCTCTGTGGAGCCGTGGAAAGCAGAGTGCTGGAAGACTGGCAAGTGTAAAATCATGGTAAGGTACAAAAAGTCCTTGGCCTGGGCTCCAGGCTGTGAAAATTGAATTCTTTGCTGACACCAATCCCGATTTTCTGCAGTGAGGGGAGGAATTTTGTGATTGCAAAGACAAATTCCCAAGGAAAATTGTCCTCCCACACTGTGGTCTGGGTAATAAAGCTCCAAACCAGCTGGCTACCCCCAAAGTAAACGGGGATTTGGGTTTTTAGTACATTATCCATCATTTCCAATTATCTGCCTTATCCCTCTGGGTGGGAAGGGAGATCCATGAAGCAAGAAAAAAAGGGAAAGGAATACATTTATTAATAGAAACAAATATTTATAGAAACATGGGTGTTGATTCTCCCATCTCCCCATCTCTGGGGGAATGGACAGAAAAGGGGATGGGGACTGCTGGATCTTACTGAGAGCTTTTGCAGGGTGCCAAGGGGTGTCCTGCAGCCCTCTGCCACCGTGTATATGTTGTACAGGGGTCACAGAGGAGTCCCGAGGGTTTCAGGTGCCGTGGGCAGTTCTGCACCCCTGTCCCTCATCCCCTGCACTGGGAGGGCCCACGTGGGGTTTGGGATGTTTGGAGGATTAGGGGAATTACCCAAGGCTTGCTGGCAAACAGGGGGGGTCAGCAGGTTATCAGTGGGAGGGAAGAGCTGTGTTTCTTCCATGTCTTTCCACAGGAGCAAAAAACTCATCTGAGTTGGAAAACCCCTTCAGCTGCTCCTTCTCAGTGGCACTCTCAGGTTTAGGGACATCCAGGAGTTCTGTGCCCCTGGGCAGTGACTCCTGAAGGAGAGCTGGGCCCACAGAGTCCTTCACCTCCTGCTGGTATCTGCTGGAGGGCTGAGGGTGGAGCAGGTGGGGCAGAAACAGAACTGAAAGAGAGCTGGAAGCTCCCCAGAGCTGCCAGGGATAACTGATGGGAGAAAATGGGGAACTGCTTCATTTGGCTCTCTCTGTTTGGGGAAGTGAGAAGGAAAACTGCTACTGCAAGTGCCTGGGGATGCTGAGGAAGGATTCACAGAAGCATGTGCACAGTTCAGGAGGAGGAGGTTTCCTTTGAGCATGGAAAGAGGCAGCCTCAGCCGAGCCTCAGAGTCTGTGGCCCTGCCAGGCTCAGGGATGTGCTCCATACCAGGCTGGGCACCAGCAGGGAGCTGCAGAGCTGCTGAGCCTCCTCTGCAGCTCTGACAGCCTCAGCTTCCACTCCCAGGAAGGGGCTTCCCTCCATCTCCTGTGGAAGTGCTCTCCTCCCCTCCCAGGGAGATGCTCTCCTCCATTTCTCAGGAAGATATTTTCCTCCATCCCCCCCGAGGATGCTTTGGTCCATCTCCCCGGGAAGATGTGTTCCCTCACCTCCCATGGAGATGCTTTGCTCGCCTCCCACAAAAATGATTTTCCTCCCCTCCAAAGCAGATTCTTCCCTCACCTCCCATGCAGAAACTTTCCTGCACCTTGCCCACCCTCGTCCCCTGCCCATGAGGGGACAGAGGGACTCGGTGACATCCCGGGGGGAGCTGGAGCAGCCGAGGGGGCTCAGCCCGGAGCTGCGCTCCCTCCGCCCGGCTCCCAGCTCAGGAACTCTCTGAAATGCTGGCATCTTGTGGCAGCTCGGGAAAACAACATTTCTACTGAGGCCAAAGCTGCCGCTTTGAGAAAGCCCTGGCTGTTTCGGATCCCGAGGAGGGGGATGGAATTCTGGTGAGCAAAGAAAGAAATTGGGCTCATTTGTTCGGGGGGAAGAGGGGATATGGAAGTCCTCCTCCTCCCAGCCCAGCCCCGTCCCTTTCAGAGGATGTGGTTATCAAACCATGAACTTCCCAGATGGGTTTGGATCCCCATTCTTCCTCCATGCCATGTTTTGCCCTGCCTGTGGTCTCTGGGCTGGGAGGTTGTGTCAATCACCCGAGGAGCTGAGACCACATGAGACATTTTCCCTCATCCTGGAGATCTCTCTCATCTGATTTTAGAAGATCTGAGGGAGCTGAGATTTGATGGCAGCTCTGTCCCCTCCAGCCAGTGCCAGATAGGGGGTGAAAAATCTCTGTGGGTTTGGCTTATATCTTCTCCAGCTCCTTTTGCAGGTGCACTCAGCTGCAGTGCTGGGAATCCTCGTGCAGCAGGGGAAGGGGTGTTCAATCCATTGGAACAAGGGAGCTCCCACAGCTGCACTCTCAGGTGGACTTACCCAGGTGGTCAGTGTGTGCCAAATTCCCTCCCTCAGAGCCCTCCTGGATGCACAAATTCTCATCTCAGAGCATTGAATCACCAGGAGCAGCTCCCTCCCTCCTGCTCTGTGCTGCTCCAGGCAGGGACAGAGGAGCTCCAGGAGCTCCTGTGGCCCTCACTGCTCTGAAAAATGACCTGGGGACCTGGAGCCTTGTAATAAAACAGGAAACATCAAATATTCCAGGGATATAAGTAACCCAGGAGAGCATCTGGTTCTGCACACTCCGTGTGGCCTGAGGACACCAGGACAGGAGCTGGAGAGATCCCAGTGCTGCCCAGCAGGGCCCTGGGGTGCCAGCAGGGCCCTCTGAGCCTGCCCAAGTGCTGGAGTCCTGCATGCTGAGAATTTCAGCCTTTCTGAGCTGACAGGCTCTGACCCCCAGGAGAACACTGCATTTGAGCTGAGGCTGTGGAGAAGCTTCCAGAATGTAATGACAGAACTGGGATTGTGGGTGTGGGGTTTGGATAGAAGTGTGGGGTTGTGGCCAGGTGGGGCTGGGCTCTGTCTCCAGGCAGCACTGACAGACCCAGAGCACACAGCCTCAAGCTGCACCAAGGGAAATATGGGTTGGATATCAGGAAAAAGTTTTTTACAGAAAGAGTTCTGGAATGGCTGCCCAGGGAGGTTGTGGAGTCCCCATCCCTGGGTGTGTTTAACAAAGCCTGGATGTGGCACTGGGTGCCAGGGTTTGGTTGAGGTGTTGGGGCTGGGTTGGACTCGATCTTGAAGATCTCTTCCAGCCTGGTCATTCTGTGATTCTGGGAATTCTCTGAATATCACAGGGTGGAAAATTTAGAGTTTGGGGTTTTAGAATACAGCAATGTATATGGGACACCTCTCCTTCACCCTCTCCTCCATGGGTTTGGCTGGTTTTGTGTAATTGGACAGAAAAGTCCCCATTGTAGGCACGGGTGGGTTATTGAGTTTAAACTAAAAATAATTTAGGTGTCATTTCTTAATTGGACAGTTTAGCCTTAAAAGACCTGGTAGAGAAGCATAGTGAGCCATTTTGTAGCTTGGTAGTAGAATGCTGTAGAACTCATGACTTGTGATTTAGATAAGAAATAATAAACATCTAAACCTAAACATGGAATTCCATCTCAAGAGTTTCAATCCTGACCTTGACAGAGGCAGAAAAAAGAAGCTGAAAACTGGCACTGAAGAACAAGTTCCCTGTCAGCTCCAATGGAACACAGGAGTAAGGTGAGTCCAAGGCAGGAGCACAGGGAGGGGACACAGGTCCTACCCCCAAGGCACGTCCCAGTTGTCAGCAGCTCTCCCAAACCCTGGCCCTGCTCCCCCGTGCCCTGTCCAGGTGAGCTGAGCCCTGGCTGGGGCTGTCCCACCCCTGAGGTGCTGAGGGATGGAAGCTCAGAAACCTGGAAAGGAGGAGGCAGCCCCAGGTGTCCGTGTCTGTCTGTCCTGATAGCCCAACAGGGCTGGGACCAGAGGGCTCTTCCCTGCTCCTCCAGGAGGGTGGGAGAGAGGCGGGAGGAGCCATGGATGGATGGGGACTGGGGGAGTTCTGGGGCTGTTTTCTGCAGAACTTCTGCTGGTCTGGCAGCCCGTGGGGGCTGGAAGGACCAGGGTGGCTGAAGGCTCCCAGGGAGGATTTCTTGTGTGCATTGGCAAAACATGCTGGGATTTTTTCTGGGAAAAAGAACCAACTTCTAAGGAATGTGCTGGGGGAATGTTTTCACAGCCACAATGGGCTTCAGAAGATGAAGCTTGTAGAGAAAAGACCAACTTAAGGTTCATCAACTGCAACATTGGAGAGAACAGACACACCTGTGGACAAATCCTTCTTCTGCGAGTGCTCTGTGCTTTGTCTGGGAGGGGAGGCAGCCTGGGAGCCATCCTTTACTCAGAGAGGCTCCTGACATGTAAGCCCAGCTCTAAATCACTTCCTCCTGTATTAGAAAGAACCATTGGCACAAGCTGCCATGGGAAGTGATGGATTCTCCATCTCTTGAAGTCTTTAAATCAAGACCGGATGGCATTTTGGAGGAGAAGTGGAGCTGGAGCAGGGTGAGGGGCTGCCTCATCTGGCCTGAGTTAGATGGGAAGTCAGCCTGGATAATCGATGGTCCTCTCTGGCTCCCAGGGTTGTGCAGGTTCAGATCTGCAGCCAAAGTGGGAGGCTCCTCACATGCCTCTGGCAGAGCAGCACCCTGGGGTGTGGGAAAGCCTCTGAACTGCCTGGAAAGCTCCCAGTGCTGCAGATTTCCCCTCACTGGCACCTGAGGCAGTGTCACTTCCCAGGAAATGATCTCTGCTCTGGACTTGGTTCACTCTACCCCAAACCCCTCCAAATGTTCCAGCTTCCTGCTCCCAGCTTGGGCATTCAGTGATTGCCAAAGGTTCTCCACCATCCCTCTCCTTCCCAGCTCTTCAGCACCTCTCCTGCATCCTGTCATCCCAAGCAATCTCATAATAATTAAACTTGAGCTAATTACCACAGCAGGGGAAGCTGGAGCAAACTCCCCAGCCCTGCAATAGAGTGGCCAAAAGGAGATGAGCTTGGAGAACTTATTTTTGGCTCTTTCCAGCACTTAGGAGATGTATGTGGAAAACAAGCCAGGAAAGCCAGGAGGGAGGGGATCCACTGAGCTCAAAATGAAGATGAAAATCTCAGCCCAGGAACTGTTAATGGCAACTTTGTGCTCCAGGTCTTACACAGGTGAAGCCAAAAGCACAGAGACCAAAGTTAGGGAGTTTGGGAGATTTAATCCTTGGACATGTTTGCCATGACTAAATAGGAAAAGAGCATCTCCCTTGTGACTTCTGCCTCCCTGGATGAGAAAAGGGTGGAGAAAAGGAGTCTTTATTCAGCCCCGAGACTGTCTGCACCTGCCAGATCTCGTCACGGAAGGTGGTTTGTGCTGCCCTTGGCTGGGCGAGCTCATTCCTCCCTTCCTGGAGAGCAGGGGGCTCCAGCCCCATCCCTGCCGTTCCCAGGGACCAGGGGGACTCCAGCCCCATCCCTCCCTTCCTGGGGAGTGGGGGATTCCAGCCCCATCCCTGCCCTTCCCGAGAGGTCAGGGAGCTCCATCCCCATCCCATCCCCATTCCCATCCCCATCCCCATCCCATCCCCATCCCCAGCCTCATCTCATCCCATCCCATCCCCATCCCCAATCCCATCCCCAATCCCATCCCCATCCCCATCCCATCCCCATCCCCATCCCCATCCCATCCCCATCCCATCCCCATCCCCATCCCCATCCCATCCCCATCTCCATCCCATCCCCATCTCCATCCCATCCCCATCCCCATCCCATCCCCATCCCATCCCCATCCCCATCCCCATCCCATCCCCATGCCCAATCCCATCCCCATCCCATCCCCATCCCCATCCCCATCCCCATCCCATCCCCATCTCCATCTCCATCCCATCCCCATCCCCATCCCATCCCCATCTCCATCCCATCCCCATCTCCATCCCATCCCCATCCCCATCCCATCCCCATCCCCATCCCCATCCCCATCCCCATCCCATCCCCATCCCCATCCCCATCCCCATCCCCATCCCCATCCCCATCCCCATCCCATCCCCATCCCATCCCCATCCCATCCCCATCCCATCCCATCCCATCCCCATCCCCATCCCCATCCCATCCCCATCCCATCCCCATCCCCATCCCCATCCCCATCCCCATCCCCATCCCCATCCCATCCCCATCCCCATCCCCATCCCCATCCCCATCCCATCCCCATCCCCAATCCCATCCCCATCCCCATCCCATCCCCATCTCCATCCCATCCTATCCCATCCCCATCCCCATCCCCATCCCATCTCCATCCCATCCCCATCCCATCCCCATCCCATCCCCATCCCATCCCCATCCCATCCCCATCCCATCCCATCCCCATCCCTTTCCCTCCGTTCCTGGGCTCAGCTCCAGCCCTGCCTCGCGGCGCGGCCGGACGGGGGCAGGCGACTCCCAGGGACGCTGCAGACTGTAAAAAGCCCCAGAACAGCGGAGCGGAGAGCGTCACTTCAGAGAAAAGCAAAATGTGAAATCTATGCATACATTTAGCCGTAGAAAAAAAAGGAAAATACAGCAAAAAATAACGAGAGATGCCAGGAAAGGCTGCAAGTGTTGAGACGCGCCAGGAGCGCTCCCGGCTTTGCTGCAGCTCGAGGCTTTTCATGTAGGATTAAAGCTTTAAAGTGAAGTCGACAGTTTAAAACTGCCTTAAAGAGCTCAGATCCACCTGAATCTTCCAAACAAGCAGCTCCATAGCGGAGAAATACCTCTACATTTCCTCCTCTTTTTCCTTTAATTTAAACAAAACCATAACGTTGTAAGCGCTTGTTCTGATGGATGAGAGCTTGGAGGTGGCACTGATGGAATGCTGAGAGCAAGGGGAAGGGAGAGAGAGAGAGGTAAAATGGGTTATTGCATTGCCCCCAGGGCAGAGACAAAGGGAGAGAAAAAGAGAGAAAAGAGAGAAAGAAAGAAAGAAAGAGAGAAAGAGAAAGAAAGAAATAAGAGAGAGAGAGAGAGAGGAAAGAGAGAAGAAAGAGAGAAAGAAGGAAAGAAGGGAAGACAGAAGGAAAGACAGAAGGAAAGAAAAAGAAAGAGAGAGAGAGAGAAAGAGAAGAAAGAAAAAAAAAAGAAAGAAAGAAAGAAAGAAAGAAAGAAAGAAAGAAAGAAAGAAAGAAAGAAAGAAAGAAAGAAAGAAAGAAAGAAAGAAAGAAAGAAAAAGAAAGAAAGAAAATAATTCTGATTTTTAAGTGTAGGAATGGAGGGGCTTTGCTGTAACATCAGTGGTGATTTTATTTGCTCTCGCTTTGACTTGGAAAATGGGCTTTTAACACGATTTAACTGCCAGCAGTGTGTGGTGTGTGTTGGAGTGGAGGGGCAGCACTGGCAGCATCCAGCACGGAGCCTGAGGGGTTTGTGGAGCTCAGGGGACTCAGCAGCAACTCTGCCAAGCAATGGGTGACAGTGACAGATCCCTTTCCTTGTGCTCCAGTTTCAGAATAGTGAAGATATCAAAATCCATAAAGGAGCCACTGGCTTGTGCAGGGGATGAGAACTGGAGCAGAGCAGGGGCTTTGTCCTGGCTGTGCCCAAGGACTCTGCTGTGTGTGGATGCCCTGCATGGACCTGGCCAGGCCCGTGGGTCCCTGGCAGTGTCCAAGGCCAGGCTGGACGGGGCTTGGAGCAGCCTGGGACAATGGGAGGTGTAGAGATGAGTAGAATGAGATGGGCTTTAGGGTCTCTGCCAGCCCAAACCCTTGTGGCACTCTCGCTGTGCTGGGGTGCTCCAGCACCGCTCCCTGGCGCTGCCTGCCCTGGCACTGCTTCGCTCCGGGCCGGGCTCCCGAGCTCTCCCTGCAGCTCAGCTGCCCACGATCGGAAAGTCAATCCCCTGCCCGCAGATGTGCTGCGGAGATAAACAGCCCGAAGGCTCTGAGCTTCTCCAGATGCTGCGAGGGGGAAGAACAACCCAGCAGGGCAGGACAAATCCCCACCTGAGAGCTGCCGGCCTGAGCACAAAGCTCCGGGCAGCGTCGGGCTTTCTGCCAAAGCCGGCACCGGGCACGATCAGTTCCTTCTGTCGGAGGAGAGCGGAGCCTCCTTGAGCAGCCCCGGGAGCTCAGGGGGAACCTGGGCGAGGATCGCCGTCGGGAGGCGGCCGTGTGCTTGCGGAGCCGCTCCGGAGAAAATCAGGAGGAAATTCCTCCCTGTGCTTCCCCGCGGCTCGGGAGGAGCGGCACGGCCGCAGCAAAGCCTCTCTGGGCTCGGGAGCTGCGGCGTTCGGGGAGGCGCTGCCGCCCCGAGTTCAGCTGAAGAGCTTTTAATGGGGAGCTACAAAGGTCTGGGGCTTGGAAAACGCAAACGCAACTTTTAGGATGCCAAAATGGGAGCAAACTCCGGGCTGCAGTGCTGCCTGCGGGATGCGGGGTTACCCCGACCCCAGCGGGGTCTGAGGTGAGATGGGGTCACAGCCCATGGCACATGACACACGGAATGTCACCACAGACTGGCAGAAGACTTCAACCCATACACAGTAACACCACACCCCTTCAGAAGGCTGCAAGCATCAGCGCTCTTGTTCTTCAGCCCTCTCTCTGTAAATGTCCATCTAGAAATACATTCCATGTCTGAAGTCAGGAGAAACAAATCACTGGGCAGAGGGGGAGCTCTGCTTTGGTGACAGCTCTGGCTGCCCAGCAGCTCTCCTGGGGACACCAGGGGGTCACAGTTGACACAGCCACGATGCCCAGAGTGTCTCTAGGCAACTTCAGAAAGTTTCAGCCCACACAGAGTAATAGCACACCCCTTCAGAAGGCTTAAAGCTCAGCCCTCCTTGCTCTTTAGCCCAAGCTTTCACACCCCTCATGTCCATGCCTTACACCTGTGTGCCCTCTGTTCCCTCTGTGGTGGCTCATCCCACCTGGGCTCTCCATGGCTCAGTGCTGTCAGTGCTGCTCACGCTGTACCCGTAGGGCATGAGGCTCAGCCCCATCCCAATCACAACAAACTGTGTGCCCACACCAGGGTCCCTAAAACAATGTTATTTCCTCGTTGGATGGAGGCTGAGCTCATGTCCCCTCCCCACAGGGTGGTTTGCAGGGCTCTGGGTCCCTCTGGTGACCCAGAAGTGGCTGCCCTCTCCTCACCTGCCCTGGGCCTCAGCAGGGAGGGAATGCCTGCTATGAGCAGAGGGAGGAGAAAGGGGCAGTGCCTGTGGAGAACTGAAGGAAAAATAAAAATAATTTGGAGAAAGTTAAAGTCTCAGCCCCAAACGCCCTTATTTCTTTCCCCAGGACTGCATGCCGTGTTGGCATCCCCTTCCCCAGTTTGGGAAGCAGCTCTGGCAGTGCTTGGATCCTTGCTTGAGCCTCACATATTTGTCATGGTTCTGAGCAGGATCACAGAATTTCAGAATGGTTTAGGGCAGAAGGAATTCAAGCTCATCCAGTCTCACCCCTGCCATGGCAGAGACACCTCCCACTGTCCCAGGCTGCTCCAAGTCCTGTCCAGCCTGGCCTTGGGCACTGCCAGGAATCTAGGGGCAGCCAGAGCTGCTCTGGGCACCCTGTGCCAGGGCCTGTCTACCCTCCCAGAATATCCTCCTTGATTTCCAATCTGAGCCACCTCTCTCTCAGTTTCAGGACCACTGTGAAAGCACCAGGTGGAGCTGGGGGGACACAGCTCTGGCTGAACTCTGCCTTGGATGAGGACCAGTGGGATCCTCAGCAGGGAGGCAGAGTGAAAGCAGGGCCTCACCATTGGCTCCTCTTATTGAATTGCTTCTGATTCTCAGCAGTGTCCCAGGGCCTGCCAAGGGCTGTGTCCATCACACGGGAAGATAACAGCCATCATAATTAATAAACTCTAATGGGAATGCACAGAAGCCAGAGCACAGGTGAATGACAGGGGCACAGGAGCCTTTTAATGTGCCTAGGGCTCGCCCTGCACTGCCCTCAAAGCCAAACTCACCACAAATATTTTCATGAAATCCAGGAATGGGTTGGGTGGGAAGGGACCTTAAATCCCATCTCATTCCACTCCTGCCATGGCCAGGGACAACTTCCCCTGTCCCAGGCTGCTCCAAGCCCTGTCCAGCCTGGCCTTGGGATCCAGGGGCAGCCACAGCTGCTCGGTGCCAGGGCCTGCCCACCCTGCCAGGGAACAATTCCTAATTCCCACTATCCCATCCATCCCTGCCCTCTGGCAGTGGGAGCCATTCCCTGTTTCCTGTCCCTCCAGCCCTTGTCCCCAGTCCCTCTCCAGCTCTCCTGGAGCCCCTTTAGGCCCTGGAAGATTGAAAGGTCTCCCTGGAGCCTTTTCTTCTCCAGGCTGAACAATCCTAATTCTTTCAGCCTCTCCTTGGAGGAAAATCATTTCCACATTCCCTTGCACCCCCATACAAACAGGGCAGCTGAGATTCCCAGGGCTGCCAGCGGGGAACATCCATGGATTTGCTGTTCCAGGTTAGCCTGGAATGGGCCAGATCCTGCTGTGGTGCTGGGTTGTCCTCTCCTTTCCTGCCAACCCCATCCCAGAGCACCCCTGTCCTCTGTGTGAGCACGGCCAGAGTAGATGGGGGGGGGTGGGTGGGTTGGTGGCCACTGGGGCTGGCAGGAAAGCGTCAGTCAGGGCGCTGGGAATAACCCCAGCCCACAGAGTGTTATTGCAGCCCTTCTGGGTGAGGCCGGGGCTGTGGTGCTGGAGAGGAGTGCTGGCTGCCAGCAAAAATCCTCTTAACAACAATTAATGGCACCTAATTACTCTTTCTTTTGTCTTCTATTTAGCAACGGGGCTCAGCCCAGGAAGTCCCCGTTTCCACTGCGGGAGTGTTTTGACTCGGGACTGCAAAGGGCTCATTTCTTACACAAACACCAGCAGCCAAGTCCCTGAGCTCCTTCAGGTCCCCCCTGTCCCCCGGGTATCCCTAGGGTGTCACAGGGACACACCCTGGACCATCAGCACCCCCTCCACTGCCGTGTGTCTTGCCATGGCCCAAGATGGAAAAGTTCCCTGCCCAGATCCCTTTTTCCCAGAGTTCTGTGTCTGTCCCAGAGAAGAGAGCCCCCAGGTCAGAGGAATGTGGAGAAATGGTTCTGCTAAGCCAAACCAGCAGCTCCAGTCTTGGCTCCTACTGGGAACCAGAGATAAAACAGGAGAAAAGGGCCTGATCCATCCCTGGGATCCTCTCTGAGCTCCAAGAGCCACAGCTCTGGGATTTCCTCACCCAAAGCTTGTTTCTTTGGTAGCCCTGGGTGGATTTTTCTTCCTTGAATTTCTTGAGCTGATTCCTGATCCCATGTCAGCTTTCATCTGTCCTGGCAGTTTCCATTGGCATCTCTTTTGTTGTCCTCCTGGGATGGACAAATGGCCCTGAGGGTGGAATACAGCAAGGTCTGGAGGTCTGGCTGCTGGCACAGCCTCGCTGCAGTCAGGGGTGAAGGACTGGGAGCATCTCCTGGGGGCAGAGGAGCACAAGGATCTGCTTAAACTTGGAAAGAGCAGCCCGAGCTGAGCATCAGAGTGGCCAGCACGAGCAGGAAGAGGTGTCTGGGATGTGGAAATGTGTTTTTTTGGGAAATGGTGAGGGATAACCACAATCCATGCCAGAGGAAAGGCTGCAGGGACTCCCGTGTACGGGAGTCCCTGCAGCGCGCATGGAAAAGGGGGCAAGAAGTTCTGCTTCCAGGGATTGGAGGTGAAGCAGCATTTGGAGAGGCAGAATGGGGATGAAAACGGGGCCATCTCTGCCCTGGAGCTGAGGGCAGGGCATTGACCCCTCCTCTGGCACGGACAGGGCACGGGAGGGGATCAGGGCAGGGCAGCAGCCACACGAGCAGGCAGGAAGAGGCAGCTAAAATAAGCGGAGGGGTGGAAAAGGGAGGAGAGAGTATCAGGGAGATAACAGAAAGGTTAGAGAGGAAAGGCAGCGGAAGCGAGCTGAAAACAGCCAGGATGTCACCGAGAGGTGAAGCTGCGTCTCCCGCCCAGCGCCGTGAGCAGCCCAGCCCTGTCGTGATGCTCGGGCTGCGTCAGACACACCGAAATCTGTCCTCTGGCCTCGCCCTGCCCCCGGCAGCGACCCGGGGGCACCTGGAGATCCTCCCGGCTGTTCCTGCGCTGTCGGGGGCAGGAGGCAGGCTGGGGCAGCGCCTGTGCCGGCCAGGCTGCTCCTGCCCCTGTTTGTTCCCTGCAAAGGACACGCAGCGTGTCGCTGCCATTCGGGAACAAATCCCAAATCAACGAGCGGCTCCAGTCCTTTCTACGTGGGATGTTTTTCATTTCCACGGCTCATGCCGGGGTGGGAACAGCCGCTGTAAGCTTTGCCGCTGCTTCCACCTGACCGCGAGCCAGCGAAATCCTCGGGGGCGATTTTGTGTTTGCAAACGCGGAGCAGGCTCAGCGCTCAGCCCACAGGTGCCATTACCTCATGGCTGTTTGCTCGGGCTGGGAATAACCCGGCAGCTCTCGGAGTCAGAGCCCTGCCAGACACCTTTTCCCTGGCTGCGATCCCGGCGGCAGCGCCCCAGGGCCGGGGATGGAGGAAGGAGGAGGGAGGATGAGGATGGAAGGTGGAGGATGGAGGGTGGATGATGCTCTTTGGCCCCCACGCTTTACTCCCATTTCCTGGCTGCCAATCTTGATTGAACCCCTCGGGCTCTGCATCACGACACGGCCGGGGGGGCTGAGGCTCGTGGGCTCGCAGGGCTGCAGCAGCTGGAGGGAAAGGAAGGGGAGAGGAGAGGAGAGATAAAGCCCCCTCCCCAGCAAGGCTGTGCTGCAGCTGATAAGAGCCCTGCCGGGCTGTAATGGGAGCCCTGGCTGGCTGCTTCCTCACAAAGTCATGACTCAGGGATAATGTTCGCATCCTCCGAACGGCGAGGGAGCTAAAAATACAGCCAGGAAAATGAGAATGAGCGAGCGAGCATGAATGAGAGCGTGAGTGAGAAATGCACTGGGGAAAAGAGAGAGGAAGCATGAATGAAAGAGCCTGGGAGAGAGAGAGAGAGGGAGAGTGAAACCAGCCGGAGCCGTCCAAGTTTCCAAGCTGCAAAGCTCTGCCTGCAATCAGCGCTCTGGCAAAGGCAGCCTGCAGGAATGTAAACGCAGCCCGGGAATTCGGCTTTGCAGGCAGCGCTGCTGGCATCGCCTCCCTGTCACCTGGGGCAGGGGACACCTGGTCCAACCGCGGGGACATCCACGGGACCCCTCGTGCCACCAGCACCGGGGTGTCCTGCCCACTGGGGTGCACCTGAAGGTACAAGGACATGTCTGTGTGTCCATGCACAGATCCAAACCCATTCCAGCTCTGCCATGGATCCTTGGTAGATTCCCTGGGAAGGAGGGACACACCTCTGCCCTTGGTGGGGCTCCTCACCAGGGTGGGGAGCCCTGGGGAGCCCCACTGCCCCCCAGCCCTGTTTCTCCACATTTCTCCTGTTTCTCCATCAATTCCTGTGGTTTTCCCAATATTGCTGTGAGTCCATGCCCTCCCCCTGTGTAAGCCCCAGCACCTGCACACAGCCCCGAGCTCGTTCTCCTGGAAAGACAAATGATTTTGCCCCCCACCGCTGCCCTCTCATCCCACAGGCATCCCTTTGGAGCTGAAATGTGTTTCACAGATTTATCCTAGTGCTGGGCTTCCACCACAGCCCCCCAGGCACTGGGCACTTGCCCCCATCCCTTACAGCTGCCTTGCTGCAGAGCCAGGATTGGTGAAGGGGCCTTGGAGATGTTCAGGATTTGGAGACCCCCCTTACCTGGAGGAGAAGGTGTATGCAGAGCAGGAGGGTTCTGGCTGCTTGGGAAGTGCCTGAAATGCTTTTCTCTCTGGCTTTGGTGGGATTGAGAGGAATCTCCTGGGGAAAGCAAAGCCCCTTCCATGGAGACTGAGGACCTCAGTCACAGAGAGGATTTTCCACCAAAATGCCATTTTCTGGTCTCTCCCTCACCCTCTTGTGGGCTGGGGCAGGGGAATGGCTGCTCCTGCCTGCAGTGCACGGAGAGGGCTGGCAGGGAATGATCCTGGCACATCCCATCCCATCCCATCCCATCCCATCCCATCCCATCCCATCCCATCCCATCCCATCCCATCCCATCCCATCCCATCCCATCCCATCCCATCCCATCCCATCCCATCCCATCCCATCCCAGGCACATCCCAGAGACTTGTTCCAATTATTTCCTCCTGGGGCTTGGGCTGATCTGACACAGTCCTTGGCCTGCCTCTTCCCTGCTCTTGGATCTCCTTCGGAGCTTCTTTTGTCCAAGGTTTCCCCTGCTGGACCGGGTTGGGCTGGGCTGGGCTGGGCCGGGCCGGGCTGGGCTGGCAGAGGGATGCCGGAGGGATGCCGGAGGGATGCTGCGGGGATGCCGCTGGGTGGGGCTGGGAGCAGCCGCTGTGCCCAGCCGGGGCAGCGCAGGGCTCTGCCGGAGCCGTCGGTCACACGCCGCCCGTGTTAGACACATCCTCGTGAGCAGCTCTGCAGTGCTGCGGGGCTGCTGGGACCAGGAGGATGCAGGGCCAAGGCTGAAAGCTGGGGAAAAACGTTCATGGCTGATGGGAATGTGCTGCCATGCTGGCCCCAGCCCCCGGTGCTGCTACAGCGGCTTTGCGGCAGAGCCCCTCATGATGAGAAACCCCCAGGGACAGGAGGGGCTCTGCCACCACCTAACTGGGATTTACTCAAAAGGAGCAAATCCAGCCCAGCTGGTGCCAAATCCATTTAAAAAGCACAACTCTTCCCCCCCTCCCCCAGCCCTCACAGGAACAGGGACGCACACTCCTAAGCACCTTTTGAGGGCAGTAAATAAGATGGGATTGCTGTTCCCTGAGCCGTGTGGCCACTGCAGGCAGGGCAGGGCACGGGATGCCCGCGGCTCACGGCGGGACGGGCACGGCCGGGTTAAGCCGAGCCTAAACGCAGATGGGAAGCGAGATTAGCTCCTTCTCCGTCAGCGCTGCCGGCCCGGCGCTCCTCACAAAGGCCCCGGGGTGAGCCTGGTGCTGATCCAAGGAGCCAATTTTAGAGCCCGCTCTCCGCAGACAATCTCCGATTGTTTGGGCTGGTTTGAAGTTTTTCCCAGCCGCGCCGTCATCGCATCCTGTGACTTGGCAGGAAAGGCCTCTGTGCACAGCCCCCGCTGCCAAGGAGCCCGCGAGGTGTGACAGCGTGGGCTGCACGTCCTCCCAGGGGCTGAACATCCCTCCTGGGGCTGCACATCCCTCCTGGGGCTGAACATCCCTCCTGGGGCTGCGTGTCCCCGTGGGCTGCATGTGCCCCCTGGGGCAGAGGTTCTGTGATCTCCGTGGAGCAGGGAATGGCAGGGAAGAGCAGGGAAGGGCAGGGAAGGGCAGGGAAGGGCAGGGAAGGGCAGGGAAGGGCAGGGAAGAGCAGGGAAGGGCAGGGAAGAGCGGGTTTCTCCAGGCAGGGGATGGCCTGAGACTAGCAGGGGACCAAGCACATGTGGCAGCTCAGGGCCACCCACAGTGGTGACGGGGATGCTGCAGGTGGGTGGAGGTGGCTGCAGCTGTGGGACACCCTGAGGAGCTCAGCTGGACCATGGGATGCTGGAAGGAGCAGGGAATCTTCTCCCGGGCCGGGGGAAAAGCCAGCACAACCAAGCAAAACTCCTCTTTCTTTTTCCTGCTAAATAACTTTGGTTTTCCTCCTCCACCACCTCCTTGTGCAGCCCAGTCCCACTGCACCCCCTTCCCAGCCCCCCTTCACCCAGGCAGATCCAGCCCTGCCTGTGGCTTCTCCCTCTGGCTGTCAGCAGTTCTGCCAGCCCCCTCCTGGAATGGGAAGTGGCCAAAGCAAGCAGAGATACCTGGACCTGTCATCCACCCACTCCTTGTCTGGACTCAAGATGTTTCAAAGCTCCCCCCTTTCTATTTCTAGCCTCATTGTCATCCTCCTTTGAGAGGAAGGTCTATTATTCCCCTCCTCCTTTTCTCTCTGCAAAAATGGGACATTGTTTCTTCTTTCTTTGATTTAAAAGCCAAAAACAGTTATAGGAAACTGTTCAGCAGATGTTTTACAGTATGAACCTAAAGAAAAAAAATTAAAGAAAAAATAAAAGCTCTTGGATTTTGCTTGAGGAGCTAAATTTAGCCTAATACTTCCTCCCATTCAGGGTTTGTGTTGGCATAGGCAAGGCGTAGGTTTGAGCACTTTGATTGTAGTATTTATTTCTCTCATTTGCTGCATCCATGAAAAGCTGGAGCTAATGAAGCCCATTGAGGGAGGAGGTGAATCCAGCCTGAGCTGGGTCTCAGCAAGGTCCCTCTAAGCCCACAGGATGGGATTGAAACAGAATAATTCCTCATCCCATCTGCAAGGCTTATCTGTGCCCATGGCAGTGCCAGGGGGCCAAATGAGATAAAACTGCAGCTGACCTTGGTGAATCCTCAGGGGCAGATTTACAGGCACTGAAGGAGCAGCACTGGAGCCCCAGCTCGTCCTGGAGTGCTGGAAAGGGCACTCACTGATTTCTGGACACAGCTTCAGCCAGCACTGCCATGGCTCACCCCACAAACTTTCCCCAGGCTGGGCTCACCCCACAAACCTTCCCGAGGCCAGGCTCACCCCACAAACCTTCCCAAAGCTGGGCTCACCCCATAAACCTTCCCCAGGCTGGGCTCACCCCACAAACCTTCCCCAGGCTGGGCTCACCCCACAAACCTTCCCCAGGCTGGGCTCACCCCACAAACCTTCCCCAGGCCGGGCTCACCCCATAAACCTTCCCCAGGCTGGGCTCACCCCACAAACCTTCCCCAGGCTGGGCTCATCCCTTAAACCTTCCCCAGGCCGGGCTCACCCCATAAACCTTCCCCAGGCTGGGCTCATCCCTTAAACCTTCCCAAAGCTGGGCTCACCCCATAAACCTTCCCCAGGCTGGGCTCATCCCTTAAACCTTCCCAAAGCTGGGCTCACCCCATAAACCTTCCCCAGGCTGGGCTCATCCCTTAAACTTTCCCAAAGCTGGGCTCACCCCATAAACCTTCCCCAGGCCGGGCTCCTGCTGACTTCAAAAGGCCCAGGATGGGACCAGCTGAGTCCTTCTGGGCAGGGACAAGGACAAGGACAATGTGCCCAGCAGCAGGGTGAGCTCCTCCTGCCACCAGGAGCATCACCTGGAGCTGGGGCTCTGCACCCAGAGCTGGGGCTGTGGGGAGAAATCCCTGCAGGGCTGGGAAAGGCTGGCCAAGGACAGCATTTCCCCCTGGGAAATTCATTCCCAGCCATCCATGGGCACCACCATCCCCAGTGCCCCCTTGACACAACAGATCCAGGTGGAAAAAGGGAGCAAAGCCACCCTTGGATCTGTCCTAAGGGACTGGCAGGAAGCTCAGGCTGTGCCGTCACTGCCTGGTGAGTGCTGGGTGGCTCCCATCTGTGATGCTCTGTGCAGGCTGACCTGGAGCAGAGACTGGACAGAGCTAAAGAATAAAGTAGGGATTTATTAAGAGGCCTCAATGGATCCACCTTGGGCAGCACAACTCAAAATGGTCACAAAATGCATGACCAGTCACAGGGTCTCTCACTTTTATAAATTCTGCTCCATTTGCATACTGGAGTTCATTGTCCAGTTACAACTTTAGCCCATCAGTCCCACCCTGCTTGTTTTTCTCTCTTAAATTCACTATTGTTTGTGTTCCTGGGCTGAGATTTGGATCATTTGTCCTTGGTGCCCTGCTGGAGCAGGAACTGTTTTGTCTCCCTGCTCTGTGCACAGAGCTCACCATCCCCTGATGTGAAGCCCAGGCCCACACACTAAAGCAGCACAGAGTCTGAAAAATAGAAAAGCTAAACCTGAGGCATCCTCTGGGACAAGCCTTTGGAGCAGGAGTGCCAGCCCAGGACGCTGCTCCATGGCTCCTTCCATCACCCTTCCTGTGAGCCGGGCTCCCCTTCTTGCCCAGCCTGAGCCAAAATTGCCATTTCCTGCTGCAGGGCATCCAGCTGGAGCTGCCAGCTGGGCCTGGGAATATGCAGGGCAAACCTGGGGAAAACCTGCAGCTTTTCACAGGTTGGCACTCTGGTTATGTTCCCAGGGGTTTGGGTTTGGGCAGAGACCCTGCAGATAGGGACAGATGGGTAAAGCTTTGGAGCTATGGATCAGGCTGCCCAGAGAATCTGTCAATGCCCCGTCCCTGGCAGTGTCCCAGGCCAGGCTGGAGAGGGCTTGGAGCCCTGGTACAATGGAAGGTGTCCCTGCCCATGGCAGGTGTGGCACTGGGTGGGATCCTTTTCATCCCAAACCGTTCCATGAGTCTATGACTTGCCAGCAGAATGAACCAGGGGTTATTCAGGGCACAGAAGATTCCTGTTAATGAAGACACAGATCAGAAATTAGCCCAGAGACCCTCTGCAAACGTCCTTATCCCAGTGGAGAGCCAAAAGGGGTTAAAAGTAAAGTCTGGGCTTGCTCTCTGTTGGGAGTTTTCCAACAGGAAAAGGCACACTGGGATCTTATTTCCAGAGCTGTGAACCCGGAGTGCCTCCCCTGGCACAGGACACGGGACTGAACGTGGCACTGGGCATCCCCAGCAGGGATCTGAGCTGTGCTCGGGGAGTGGGAATCCAGGCTGTGCTGCCAGACATTAATGGCTTGTTTGTTGTCTAAGAGGGTGGAAAACCAGAGAAAATCCGAGGCCCAAAGGAGCTGTTTGATTCCAAGAGGGCACTGTTGGTGCAGCCTGTGCTGCAGAGCTGGGAATTACCAAGGCAAACTGCCCCAAACCCACGGGCTGGGCTCTGGGGGCTGGCAGGATAAAGCTCTGATTCATGGGCACATCTTTGGCTCCTTTCTTTGGAATCTCTCTATATTACACATGCAGACAAGCAGGAATGTCATTTTTTCCAGACTGCTTTTTGCATAAATTAGGATTGTTTGCTGTTCATCAGCTCACCCCGCCGTGACCCCTCCCTCCAGCCCATCCCCCTGCCCTGCTGAAGCCCCACAGACCCAGGCTGGCTCTGGAAGGGGGAGGGCAGGCTGGGCCATTCCCAGCTGCCTTTTTTAGGAGCTGCACTGAGGGTGGGCAGGTTAGTGAAGCACCCAGAGCAGGCTGTAGGACGTCGGGAAGGGTTTTTCCTCTCCAGGGTGGGTGTGCCTGCCCCTGGCATCCCCGAGGATGGACCCTGGGATGGGATCATGCCTTTGGGGTTCTGCAGTGCTGCCTGGGAGATGTCAGCCTGGAGCTGGGAAAGCTGCTCGGCCTCGGGAGTGCTGATAAATGGGAGGCTGCTGCTTCCCCTCCCACCCACACACTTCCACTTTCACTTCACATGTGGGACCCAGCCCTGCAATTCCCAGCCCGGCCATAAATAACCCCTGCAGCACCAGCCAGCCACGGGGACAGCATGGATTCAGCCAGAACGCGCCTTATTTATCCCCTTTCTTCCTCCAGAGCTCTGGGTGTCCTTCATGGAGGGGACATCCCATCCTGGAAATGTCACCTGTGTCCTGTTATCCTCCTCTGACAATCGACAGAGGAGGCAAAGCAGAATCTGTCCAAACACCCTCAGTGCAGCTCAGGAATTAAATATGAAAAGGCACAGCTGTTCCCAAAGCCTAATCCTTGTCACAGACAAACTTTCCTTGACCTGGAACCGTGTGGAAAATAAACAGAGAGGTAGAGGACATGTTAATAACTCATTTCCACAGAACCCAGCCTTGCTTTTCTGCTACTGGAATTTTTCCCTCTGCTGCTTCTCCTGGAACAAGAAGTGTTCATGAAGGTGCAGATCATTTTGTATTGGTTTAGATATACAAATAAAGCATTGACAAATGTCCAGTTTCTGTTCCACCGGGAACATCTCACACCTTCCCTGCCCTATGGGAGAACCAGGATAACACTTCCTTAGCTGAGTGTGTCCCTGGCATTGCTGGGTGCACGATGGGACCCAGGAGGGCTCAGCTCCCACCCTGGCCCTGCTGAGCTTGTGGCACCTACCTCACTGTCCTTGTGTCTGTCAGCTGATGGAGAACACAAAGGTCACTTTGAGACTGGGAAAAGGCCTCAGGAAAAGGAGAATTTCCCAGGTTTATCAGCTCCCCACGGAACCCACTGCAGACAAATCACTTCATTCCTACATCACCCATGTGCTTTGTCCTCCTCCTCCCCATACAGTGGTATTCCTGGTGGGAAGAGTTGTGAGCCATGGAAGGAGAGCCCAGGCATTCAAATGATGAGCTGAGCTGGGTTGGAGTGGAGCCAGGAGTCCTGAAATGGAACCTGGGGAGCAGGAGCTGGTTCAGAGGTCCAGCTGAGACCCGTGCTGGCCACTGCTCTTGGGTGTGCTACCCGGGGGAACAGACACCACGAGGCCTCCAGGACCACCCTGAGTGAGCCAGGTGCAAACCCTGGGCTCTGCCTTTGCAGCCCCTCCTCCAGATGCTGCTCCAGCCCCCAGCTCAGGGAATGCAGGTTCAGTTGGGTTGGAAAACTCCCTGTGACCATCCAAGTGTTCCCCCAGGACTGCCAAGGATCCACCAGTGACTCTGGGTTTCTCTGGGTCGGGATTGAAGGCACTTGAGACAGTAGTTCATGTTGGGACTCAGGTGTTTATTGTTTCTTATCAGTGAAACAGCCTCACAACCATGAGTTTGGCAGGAAGGCTCCAAATGGCCAACAATATCTTGTTACAGTCTTCTAAGACTAAACTATCCAATTAAGAACTGACACTTGGATTATTTTCCCTTTTAACCCAATAACTGATCCCTGGAAGCACACAATGTGGACTTTTCTGCCCAATTACAAAAAGCCACCCAAACCCATCGAGAAGAAACCCAGGACAACACCCTGTGCCCTCCATCTTGCTTCCATCCACAGCACACTAAAAATCCCAAACCCTCAATTTCTCACCCAGTGACACACCTACACTGCTCTCTATAATCCATTTCACACTTTCACTAGGTTCCAGTCAATCTTGAAGTCTGGGAAACTTTCTCCATGAATGAGGGTCAAAGTCAGAGCTCCCCTGGGGGTCAGGGCACCCCAGAGCAGACAGAGAAATATTCCCAGTGCCCTGGGCTTCCACCACTGATCTTGTCCCCAGGTGCCACACCCACTCTGTTAAACCCCTCCAGGGATGGGGCTCTCATCCTTTTTCACTGCTCAACCCTTCCCCAATATTTTTGGAGCCACTGCTTGCCAGGAAGGAGGAATTCCAAACCCAGGAGACCACAGCCACCACTCTCTGCTGTCCTCCACCACAGCCAGCCCTGGGGACACAAAGCTTTGAGATGTGCCCTGATGTCCTCAGAGAACCGCCAGCAATAACGAGAATTCCAGCTTCCCATTCATTCCCATCCCAGCTCAACCCTCACAAGCTGCTGATTATTTTCTGGGTGGGTTTTATGTGGCATTCTCAGTGCAGTGCTAATCTCATTTTTTGAAGAAGAAGCTGCAAAGGGAAGCAGTGAAGTGATCTCAATTCACCCCCTGCATTTTTACACGGGCTTGAGAAGCAGTTGACTTTTTAAAAATGTCATGATTTTTATCAAGGCTTTGAATTCCACCCCGGCAAGATGCAGGGAATATTTTAACAGATAAAAGAAAATAAAAATATCTCTTGGTGGTTTTTTTACCCCCAATGCTAATAGTAAGTTAAATAATAAAGAGCAAGTGATTAACTGGCTGCTGAATTGGTTTTGAAATCTGGCCAGATGTGTTTGAGCAGGAATTGTTGGCTGATAGCATTTTTATAAATTTGATCTCTATTTATGTGCCTGCCTGGGAAAAGAGCACTTCTGAAATCTGGCTTTATAGTCCTCGATTAAATGATTCTGGATGAGGATTTTAATTTACAGTTTGAAGAGGGCGTGTGTGATGAAATCCTCACTGTTTTTTTGTCTGAGTGTATCAGACTAATCAAAGATCCTTCTTCCAACCAGGAGGCTAAATTCTTCTTGCAATGGGAGAACTTGTGAGTAAGGACTGATTTCCCAGTTAATGTTGACAGAAATGAGAATTAATTTACCTTGTTCTTGCAGCTTTCGGGGCTTTATTAATGGTGTGAGTGGGGAGGCACCTGCACAAGGAGTTTGCAATGAAAATGTTCACATTGGCCTCTAGAAAAGGGATCAGGTTTTGTGCCAGCTATGCAAAATCCACAAGTTTGCATCTCAAGGGCTCAGGCTGGGATGTTCTGGTTGGAACTTCCCTGGAGATGTTGCTTAACAGCAGAGTTAGAGCTGAGTGGAAACTTCTCACTTCCTCCTCCAGAGTGAAAACGTGACCAAATCTCAGAATGCCAGAACGGACTTGGTGGGAAGGGACCCTAAAGCCCATCCAGTGCCACCCCTGCCATGGCAGGGACACCTCCCACTGTCCCAGGGGGCTCCAAGCCCCAATGTCCAGCCTGGCCTTGGGCACTGCCAGGGATCCAGGGGCAGCCACATCTGCTCTGGGCACCCTGTGCCAGGGCCTGCCCACCCTCACAGGGAAGAAAATGTTGTTATTGGTGTGATTTTGGGGTTTCTCACCTCCATACACATCCATGTGTTTTTATCCATGGGGAGAGAGATGAAAAAGGAATTTTTGCCCATGTCATTTCTCACCCAGTCCTGACACCTTCAGATGTTCCCTGTTTAAAGCCCATTTTTAAACAGAGCTGATCTCCCTTAGAAAAGCGGGATAAACCATGGGTGAGCCAGCTCATCACAATTATCTTGGTTGATGTGGAGCAGATCCAGGTGCAGCAGCTCCCAGCCTTAAGAAGCATCACAAAAGTCACTTTTGGGGCAGTTGAAGCATTCAGGATCCTGTGCACCCCAAATTTTTAGTGCATATCCTTCACCTGCACATCCAAGATAATGGACATGCAAGATCTGAGCTCCTGCCTGATCCAAGGGTAGAAAAATCTCCTTCTCCTGCTTGGGAGGGCAGAAATTTCCCCTTAGCTCAGACATTCAGCATCCTTGGGCTCCATACAGGAGGGAATTCATGGGGGTTGGTCCAGAGGAATGAGCTCTGGTGCTGTCCCCGTTGGCTTTTGAGGCCAGGCAGCTCCAGAGGGTGTCAGCAGCTGGGTCCCAGATGTGCCCAGCTCTGGGAACATCTGAGCACAGGCTGTGAGGCACACCCAGGTTCTGAGCAGGGGCAGAGGGAACATCTCCCTGGGCAAAGCTGCCATGGATTTCCAGGCACAGGCAGCTCCTGATCCAGCTGTGTCACCTTCTCCCAGGGCAAACACTGGGAAGGTTTCTCCAGCTCAGGAATCCTCATTTCCTCTTTGCCCTGGGGTAACACCAAAAGCAGAGATTCAGGCACTCAGGACCATTTTGTTGGTTCCTTCTCTGTTTTCCCAGAGTAAGATGGAAATGGTGATCCATGAAGGGCTCTGGAAGCTTCTCCCCTTTAGTACTTTATGATCCACAGGCAGGAGCACAGGGATCTCTCCCTGGAGAGGAACCTGGGGCTGCAAGGGAGTGGAGCACAGGTAGGTGACAGCTGGTGACACTCAGGACTGGGCTGAATTTTGCCCAGATTATCCAAGCTCCCTGCCCAGCTCCAGCAGCCAAACCAGGAGTATCTCCAGGTGCTGTCACCCTCCCAGTGCTGCTGCTCTGAGCTCCCGCCCCAAGTGGTGCTGAGGATTTCTCAGGGTACTGGGAAGAGGGCTGTTTCTGCTGACACCAGTGTGCTGCACCTTTCAACAGGAGCCTGAGGGCCCCCAAATTTAAGCAGCCTACAAGTGCAGAACCTGTGAAACATCCCCAAGACATCCCCAGTTTGGTGAAGCCATCAATTACTGCTGCAGGGAAACATTAAGGGATTGCTTTATTTTTTATGAGCACGGAGCAAACCCAAAGCAGCTGCCATGGAAAGTGCAATGACTTTATGATCAATTCCATGAGCTGCCCGAAATTTAACCCTACTTTTTGTTGTGAGCTGAAGCAACTGCTTTGGGTGACTGATGTGACAGCAGTGACCCTGAAACCAGGCAACCACGTGGAACCTGGTGATCTTCAGGTCCCTTCCCACCCAAAGCATTCCATGACTCTGGGATTCCACATGCCAGCCTCCCAGCTGGCTGCACAGCCACTCCACAGAGCTGTTAATGTCTGCATTCTGCACCCTAGCACCCTCCTGAGGACAGCATCCAGGCAGAGACATCTTGCTCGCAGCTGCCAGCAGGGTTATCCCCGGAAGAGTTGCCCTGATAAAAATTGATTGCTGAACACATTCCACTCCTTTAGAGCTCAGATGTGACAGAGCCTTTGTAGAAAAGCCCAGGAGGCTGGAAACCTTCCTGGGGAGATGGAACCCTGTAAATCATTTCCTGTGTTAAAACAGCTACAAGAGGGAGCCGTGCCTGGCCAGTCCAGCAGGTAACTGATTTGGGCCACCTGGAGCTGTGTCTTTCTAAATTCAGGGCTAAAGGAGAGATTCATTCATCATTTGGCAGCTCCTGAAGGACTTGGGAATAGTTTTATGTGCATAAATAATGGAGTTTTTTTCTATTTGTTACTCTGTGCATTTTAGCAACCTCCTGGTCTGGGAGAGGGGGACGGGAGGGACTTTTGTCTTGTGAACATTTGCTCAGCACATCTGATTTCTCTGGGGAACATTTGGCAGCAGGAGATGCTACAAGAGCCCTGTGCAGGCAGAAATTATCCAAGTGGGAGCAAACACAGCTTTGGTTTGTACTTTGCAAATGCCCACTGTGCTGAGAGTACTCAAAATAGCCAGGGCTGTGCTGGGGAAGGAGTCTCCAGGAGTTATTCTCTCCCCACACACCGACCCTTCAGCAGTGACAGCGCTCAGATGTACAGGCTGCTTGGGTTTTTTGTGAGGGTGCTGCTAAATTCCCTGGAGATCGCCCCCTCCTGCAGATCCTCTGCAAGCAGAACCTCCTGGGGTCAGAGCAGGGGGGCACTGAGGGCTGAGTCCCACTGGGGCTGGGGGCTCTTTGCTGCTCTTCTCTTACAGTCTCTGTTAGGATCTCCAGGGAAATGCCAACAGCTGCTCCCGGCGCCCCATTTTCTCCTGGAGCAGCTCACATGGAGCCCTCGGGGCCCGGGCTTTGCCCCTGACAGGGGCTGGTCCCGGGCTGCTCATGGACACAGCGGGGTGGGATCCGTGCTGGAGCCGGGCAGCAGCTCCAGCCTGGAGCCCTCTCCTGGAGGAAAAGGCGGCTCTGCTGCCCGGAGAGCGAGAGGGGGAGAGGCGGGATGGGCACGTCCTCCAGCACCCGGGATTTGCGGGGCTACTGGCGTCTGGAGCTCCCTGGCCAGGCTGTGTAGAGGAAGACAGGGGTATTAGGCAAAGATCCTGCTGTTCCAGAGCCTCTGGATAATTCCCGGGGGCGTTAAAGGACTGAGATCACTGCACGCTGGGTTTCTGTCCCTCTGCTAGCCCTGGGCAGCCGGGAACGCGCTGTCCTGCCCTTCTCCTGCCTGGAGAGGCCCCGCACACCCTGAGCACCTGCCTTGGGGCTGGGCTTTGGGGAGATGCGGGTCGGGACCATCCAGCCCTGGCAGAGCTGCTCCGGCGGCTCCCAGCGCTGCCCCGGGAGCAAATTCCCTCTGCAGTTCCTCGGAGGGAGCTTCCCTCAGCCTTTAGGGCTGTAAAAACGAGCAGCGGCCCCCAGGGCACATTGTTGGTTCCAGGGTACATGCCGAGAGCTGGCAGGACTGGCAGCAGGCTGGAGCCTTCCCGGGCTCGGCTAAGGCGGGAAGCGGAGCAGAGCCCCGGACCCGCACAGAGCAGGGACAGGAGCGGTGCCAGCGCCCTTCAGGGAAGGGGTTTCTGCCATGGGGCACCTCAGCAGCTGCTGGGCTGGGCTTTGGAGCCAGGGCTGCCACAGCCTCACCGGGCCAGCCTTGACTCGGTCCCTGGGCAGGAACAAACTCCGCTGACGGGACTTGGGGCTGCAGTAGCACTGGGCAGGCTGGAGCCTCGGGTGCACTCACAGGGCACGACCCAAAGGCCACCCCACGGCGGGGCTGGCAGGGCTGTACCCATCCCCACCTCTAAGCAGCGGCTGTTTTGTTTCCCCAGCGCCGTGACAGCGGCCAGAGGTGGCTCTTTCCTGGCTGGCGGCGTTCGCAGCGCCCGGGGTGCGGGGCTGACCACTCCCCCTCCCTTTGAATAGCAGCCCTGCCTCGAACACTATGGTATTTCTATCCTCCCCGGCTCCAGCGCGGAGAGCACCAGGTAGCTGGGAGGAGAGCGGACACAAGTGTGGGAAGCCGTGGAGGATATCAAGCTTTTCCCCGGGTCCTTCAGCTGAGCCGTAAGTGGTGGGGGAAGAGGCTCTTTGAACTCGTTTGGGGATCGGAGGTACCTGTGGACATTTTCAGGACACCTCAGATTTGGTTTGTGGTGATTTACTTTTCCTCTCTCAATTTCCAGTTTCACCCAGTGACTGATTTGTGTATTTGCTACAGCAGGATCTTCTGTAAATGTCTCAGATTATGCCTCCCTTTAAAAATTTATATATTTATATATATATTTGGTACATAAATTTTATATGGAGATTTAGGAGAATATTATTATTTTCCTAATCGAGGTGGAAGGCTATGCACTTGTATTAGTACAGTGAATTAAATTTGCAGTTCCTTTGCTGCTCTGAATTTTAATTTGGTTTTGGTGTAATTTGGTTTGGTTTTGCTGTGAGGGAGGGGAGCTCCAAAGTGCCCAGGGTGAGACGGACAGACCTGGGGCTGATTCCTGCTTTGCAGGGATGATTGGAAGGATTTACTATGACCCCTCCGGGGGTTTTCCACGGTGATGCCATCCCCTAAAGAGCCCAGAGTGCCACAGGTGCCAGCATTTGCCTTTGGGAGAAGCTGGAGTGTGACAACAGCAGGGATGTGCTGCCATTCCTTGGGAAGAGCAGAATCCTGCCCCCCGGCCCTGGCAGTGGGAATTGTGAGTCCCTGAGGAGCCCAGCAAGGCCTTCCCCTTCCTGTTAGTCTGTAAATCACTGCTGTCTGTGCATGTGGCCACTCTCGGTGTTAGAGGCACCGCCAGCTTCCCCTGCTGCGCTGCCAACGGCCACCTCTGGGGCCGGGCTGGGCCGGGCTGGGCCGGGCTGGGCCGGGTTGGGGCCGGGCTGCCTTCCTGCTGGAGCCCGGTCCTGCCTCAGCCTGGTTCTGCTGCCCTCTGCTCTTCTGGGTGTGCAGCTATGCACCCTGCCTGCCGGGAAAATAATGCTCTGGCAGGCCTGATTTGTTTGGGTATTTACTGCTTGCCCAGGGCTGGGGATGTGTGGAAGCCCGAGGTGTTTTTTTTACCCCAGCACGGGGATGTGTGTGTGTCCCTTGTCCTCAGGTTCACCACAGAGCTTTGCGGGAGGGGACTGTGTGCCCCTCCAGATCACAAACCTCTTTCCCAAGCTGAGGGACAAAGAAACAGAAGGTAACCCCACGTTCCCCAGTGGTTTGGGGCCCTGTGGGAGAGCAGGGTTTGGTGGGCATTTCAGAGCGGGTTGGGGCAGGCTGCTCCAGGTGTCCGGCTGGAGGTGCCACAGGGATCCTGGGGGACTCCCAGCTGGGCTATCCAGCCCTGCCCAAGGCCCTCTGCCAGGGAGAGGCTGGGCTCTGTGAGATGGGCAAGGTGTGAGAGGGCAGGGATCCTTCTCTGAACAGCGGCATACTGATCCTGTTCATTCCCCTTGTGCTCTGCCCCAGCTGAGGGCCTGGCCCATGGCATTGTGTGTGAGTCTACTGGTTCAGGAGGCAAATTCGTGAGTGAGACAACAGCTGACCTAATTAACTCTCCCTTCACATCCTCCTGCAGTTGCCAGTGGCTGCTGTGAGCCGGGGCAGAGCAGGGTGATTTAATGGCAGCAGCTCTGGCATCCCACCTAAACCCTCTCCTGCCTGACCCGTGCTGTCAGCTCGCTGTGCATCTGCTGGGGCTGCTGATGGGGGCATTATCTTAGCTTAATTAGCAGCTGAGTAATCGATGGATGAGCAGAGAGCAGCAGAAACGTAGAGAAAAAGCAGTTTACTCCGAGCACAGAGAGCCAGGGCTTTGTGAGGCTGGGCCGAGCTTTAACCCCCCTGGCACTGTCACCCATCCCAGGCAGAGCCTGACCAGCCAGACGGGAGGGCTCTCGAGATGCCCTCGTGTCTGCAAGGCCCCGGGGGAGGGAGGAGCCCGGGAGCGCCGGGGCAGCCGGGGATGCGCTGCGGGCATCTGCCCCGTCCCCGGCAGAGGCCGAGCCCCGGCAAGCAGCGCCCGGCAGCAGCCCGGGGCTCACACCCTCGGCCGAGCCCCCTCACTCTCCCCGGGTGACCTCCTCCCGGCCCGTCACCCTCCCGGGGGATTTCCAGCGGCTGCAGAAGGGCCATTGCTGCTCTGTTTACCGCAGCACCTCCTGCTGCCCCGCAGGAAACCGGGTGCGAACACCCCAAAGTTATAAAATCATCAGAAATGTGGGATTGAGTGCGGCCAATCTGTTCAAACCACGGCTGTAAGTGCAGAAAACACCCTCCTGTCCGCTGCTCCTGCCTTAGGGATGCTCCTTTTGTGAGAGGCGGTGCCGGGCGCTGATGAATGGGAGGAGGTTCCTAAGATGCCAACAGATCAACAGCCCCTTCTCCCCTGGGAACGGGCTGCCTGGAAAGTGCCAGCATCCCAGGGGTTAAAGCCTGGCGGAAGGATGTCATTTCCACCGGCTCTTTGCCCCACCCCCTCAAAGATGATAAATTATTGCTGGACGCAAAAATGAAGTGGTTATCACTGAGCAACTCTGGGTCAGCCAGGCGGCCCGAGGAGGGCGGGGGTGTGGCAGGGGCTGCTGCAGGTTCTTGAAGCCTTGATTCACCTTCTTGAAGCCAGAAATATTTTGGTGGGGCTGCTGATGCTGCCCCATCCTCCTGGCTTCTCGTCAGACCCCACGGAAAAGGAATTTTTTTGGTTTATTGGGATGGAGGAAAGCACCCAAACAGTGTTTGGTGGCTGTCCCAGGTGTGCCACCCTGCAGTGACACCTTCCCTGGTGCCCAGCTGGGCTGAGGGACATGGGACAGAGCTGAGTGGGGTGCTGCAGCTCAGAAACTGGGGAACAGTCTGAGCCTCAGGACTCAGCCAGAGCCATGGATGGAGCATTAAACTGGGAAACAGGGATGGGACTTGACTCTGCCTCTGGGACGTCACTGTGGCATCGCTCCACTTCCCTCTGCCTATCCTTGAGCAAACATAAAACTGAACAACAAACAACAAACAGGAAAATACTGTGAAGTGTCTTCATATATCCAACAGACAAAGCTCACTTTATTCTAATATTCACTTTTAACTCCTTCCCAACTTCTGCAAGGGGGTGTGTGTTAGTCATGAGCACAAACAGCTTTTCCCTTTTTAAACCAAGCTCAGTAATTGACTTAAAATCAAAAAAACCCTCAACCTTGTAAAAGAGGAGGGATGGATGTTGAAATGAAATTAAAATTTTAATTTAGTTTAGAAATGACCCAAGAGTGTAATAGCTTCAGCTGGTACTTGATCAAGTCCCAAAATAAATGCTGTTTCTCCTACACATGTTTTCACAATAGGACAGGAATAAAAAGAGCAAACAATAAGGCTGAAGTCAAGCTGTTAAATCATTAAGGATATTACCAAATGGTTCAGATCCCCCTCTATTTACTAGCAGCTCCCAGCAAGCTGTGGCTCTGGATTATCTTGATGTAAATCTGCAGTGATTTCCTCAGTATCAGCCAAATTACCTGCCCAGAGAGCTCCAGCCTGGAATGGAGCTCAGCTGAGCTCCCTGACAGCATCCAGGGGAGGAGAGGAACTCTTTGGGCTCTTATTAGAGGAAGCTGAAGAGAAGCAAAATATCGCTCAGCCATCAGGGAAACTTGCTGACAGTGAGAGATGTTTTGGGCTGTGAAGTAGTTTCCTCTGGGAAGTGGTGGAAGTTCTGTTAAAATTAGCCTGGACAAAGCACAGTAGAGCTCCCTCTGTCCTGTCCCTGTCTCCTTCTCCACACTCACTTTTCCAGAGCACAATTATTCCGTGCCCAGAATCTGCTCACCTGCCTTTTCCAGCAGGGTGTGTCACTTACTGGGTGCCATCCCTGCCATCCATAGTGGGGGCTTGGAATGGTCCCTTCTGGGGTTCCTTCTTCAGGGATTCCATGATTCCAGGTCCTTTTCACAGCCTCCAGCCTGTGTTTCTCTGCCCTTTAACCATTGTCACACACAAAACCTGCATCAGGTTGGGGAACTGGTTTAATTTTTGTTTAACCAGGACTTCTCTTAAACCCACAGAGATAGGGATGCAAAATGTTGCTGAGTTTTGTATTGTGCTCCTGCCCCTCTCTTGTGCTTTTTAACAGCTCAGCTTGGAGGGGAAGAGAAACCAGAAAGCAAACTGGCTCTAAATGTCTTGGAGCTGCTGTCTAGAGATGCTAATTCACCTCTTGGCTATGAGGGAGCTGCTGGGGCTGCTTTGCAGCTCTGCTTGAATCCTATTGCTGTTCCTTGCTGCATGAAGCCTGTCCTAGGTGTCAGGATGAGTTTGGTGCTGCTGAGCTCAGAGCACACCCACGGCCTCGAGCAGCAGCGTGCGGTGCCTTGCTGGAAGGTTCAGCCTGAGAAAGATGCAAAGGACAGCCAGCGAGGCGTGAACGTGGCTCTCGAGAGCTGCTGTGAGTGAGCTGCCTCCACCAAAGGGGAGAAAACCCCAAAGCAACCCCAGCTGCTGCTGCACGAGCTGCAGAGCAGAGAGCAGGGGTCTGACTGCTCTTTGGCTGCTCCTGGGGCTGAGAGCCCTCACCCTCGGGCACGTGGGTGTCACTGTGGCAGGTGAACAGCCCCAGCTCTCTCTGGCTGTTTCACCCTGTCTGTCCTGCTTTGTTTGGCAGCATCAACCTTTGCTTTAGGGCAAGGCCAGCCCGTGTTTACTTGAGACGGTTTCCATGTGCTGAAGGTCGGGGTCAGGTGTGTGATGGGCTGGGATGGAGCACCTTGCTCTGCGTTAGGGGATGCCCTTCATGCCGGGGTGCTCCCCCCTGGAAGCGCTCAAGGCCAGGTTGGACCGGGATTAAAGCACCCTGGTCTTGTGGAAGAGAGAACTTTTCCAGCCTAAACTCGTCCCTGCCCATGGCACGGGACGAGCCTGAAGGTCCCTTCGAGCCCTAAACGTTCTGTGCTCAGCCAGGCTGCAGCAATGCGCTGCACACGCTTTGTCTGGCCCAGCTGCAGCTGCCCCAGCTGCAGGGAGATTGAAGCCAAGGCGTTTTAACGCCTCGTTAGGGCGGGCTGGCAGGGCGTGCACAGATGCTGAGATTAGTTAAGGCTTCTCAGCCACACTAACTCGCACTCGGTGTGGTTTTGGGTACAGCACAAAGAGAAACAGGTTGGTTGTTCTTCCACCACGTAGGGGTAGTTTTCAGTCTTGTGAATTAAAAAAGAGAAGTTTGAAAAAAAAAAACTTCTGCTGGTGTTTGAGGCAGAGTTAGTAATAACCAGCAGGAAATGATGATGATAATTTAATACTGTGCACATGCAGGTGTTTTGTGTTGGGCCATTACTCAGAGGGCACGGGGGAGATGCTCTGGGGGTCCCTGTTTGCCGAGGTGCTGAGTGAGAGCCAAAGCAGCTCTGCCGTGCCCCGGGGGTGGAAAACTGCAGAGAGCTCTGCAGCAGCAAAGCCCAGAGGCAAGGACCAGAGGGAAGGCTGGGAGAGGGTCCCAGGGCCTCCAGGAGATGTTCAGGGGTGCAGAGTAGAAGTGGAGGCTGAGGGTGATGTGGGTGAGCTGGCTCTGCTGAGAAGAGCTGAGCACAAAACATGCAGAGCTCGAGTTTGATGAGGGAGCTGGGAAAGGGGCTCAGCCTGAGGAAAAGGAGGCTCAGGGGGCCCTCTTTAAAAAAAGCCTGGATGTGGCACTCAGTGCCAGGGTTTAGTTGAGGTGTTGGGGCTCGGTTGGACTCGATGATCTTGAAGGTCTCTTCCAATCTTGTGATTCTGTGAATTCTGGCTCTGCATGACTCCCTGTAAGGAGAGCATCCAGGGGGAGTTCTCTGTTCTCCCAGGAAACAAGTGACAGGAGCAAAGGAAACAGCCTCAGGTAGCACCAAGAGAGGTTTAGGTTGGATATCAGGAAAATTTCTTCACTCAAAGGTTTGCCAAACACTGGCACAGCTGTGCAGTCCCCTTCCCTGGAGGTGTTCCAAACGTGTAAAATGGCACTTGGGATAACCTGGCAGTGCCAGGTTCAGCGTTGGACCAGATAATTCCAGGATTTTGTTGGAAGATAACTCAGCCAGGTGTTTGCAGCTGCAGTGGCCACAGCCCAGAGCTCTGCAGGAGTGCAGAGGGGTCCCCAGGAGCCAGGGCTGTGTCCTCAGGGAGGTTAGAGCAGCTCCTCTGCACCACCAGGCTGGGAGCAGCCATTCCCACGGCTGCAGGGCCCATCCTGCCCGAGCCAGCCCTGCCCAGCCCAGGCTATTCCCCTTCCCTCTGTCCCCCCAGCACCTTGGAGTCACAGCCCCAAAACACAGACCTTGCCTTGGCCCTGTGTTCCCATTGGCATTGCAAGGAGCGAGGGAGAAACACCCACAGCTCTGCTAACAGAGCCACAGTGCTCACACAGCTCCTCAGCCACACAAATGGCTTCAGTGAGGATTAAAAATCCAGCTAATGAGCAGCTCTGGCAGGAGGATTTGCTCAGAAGAGTGAATCCTGAGTGAGGAAGGCAGTGATTCAGTGAGGGAAACCTAAGCTCGTGCAAAACCAGAGGATGTGTCCTGAAAGCAGCAAAGTTCTTTGTGAGGCAGACAGGGTCTGACAAAGCTTTCACAGGAAAGGTGTTGATCTCAACAAACTGCCTTTTTTTTTTTTTTCTCTCTCAAAAGAAAGAAATTGGCAACAATTTCCCACCAATTCTCCAGCAAAGGAAATATGATCTCATCTTCCCTCAGAGCAGCTCCCTCAGCTTGCAGGTGATCATTCATTAATTCATTCCCCATTGTCAGGCTCTCCCCTGGTTACACTGCTGCATCTGGGCGCTGCATTGTTGGCACAACCCCTCTAATCACAATATTTCCTATTAATCCAGGTATTTTGCCCCTTAACTTTTCCAGCCTAAACTCGTTAAGGTGACAGTGCTCCAAGCTTTATACAGCTGTGGAAAGCATGGATTTAGCTGGTGCTGTCAGTTTTTATGGCATGGAATCTAATGCCCCTCTCCGTTCCTGCAGGCACCTCCAAGATGATGAGTTATTATATGGACACAGCCATTGGCAATGCAGCTCCTTATGCTTTGGCTCGGCCTGGAATGATGGTAAGGAATGGGCAGGGCAAGGGGAATGGCCTTGCACTGAATGAGGGTGGGCACACATGAGATTTTAGAATGAAATTCACCCCTGGCAGGGTGGGCAGGCCCTGGCACAGGTGCCCAGAGCAGCTGTGGCTGCCCCTGGATCCCTGGCAGTGTCCAAGGGCAGGCTGGACAGGCTTGGAACATCCTGGGATAGTGGGAGGTGTCCCTGCCCATGGCAGGGGGTGGAGTGAGAGAGTCGTTAAGGTCCCTTCCGATCCAAACCTTTCCATGCCTCTATAAAAGACAGGAATTGGGGCTGGTTTCCTACCCCAGCAGTTTTCTCTCAGGTTGCTGGGATTTCTCCAGCCCTGACCCAGCTTGGTGCCATCTCCTGAGGATCCAAGGTTTGAGGTAGTTCAGGGCAGTTCTGAATTCCAAGTGTTTACCCAGAGCTTCTCTGACCCTCTGGAGCCTGCAAACCTCCCCTGGAAATGAGATCCTGGGTCGGATTTCCTGTGCTGGTGTGGGAGGAGTGTCAGGGGAAGCATTGTCCCGCTACCTGCTCCCCCTGCTGCCCTTTACCTGGGACCAGTGGGACCAGCACAGAGCAGGACAGCGACTGGGAAAAGCTCCCGTGGTTTTCTGGAGTTCTGGGACCACTCTGGTGCTCCCTGTCCCGAGCCAGCTCTGGTGGGTGGTTGTGTGCAATAAAGGTTGCAGTGTGGTCCTGGGACAGATTGGGCAGGGATTTGAGCTATTTTTAGGAAAATCAGATCCATATTTAGGGAAATCTGATCCGTATTTCAATAAACCAGAGAAATATATTCAGAGAAATCAAATCTCTACTTAGAGAAATGGCATTTGTAACCATTTGTCCAAAGAACTGCTGAGCTTGGGAGGTCAGATAAGCTCTGGGCTGACACCTCAGGCTGCACAGAACTTGTGCTAAAACCCAACATTTTCCCCAAACTGGGAAGAAAAGCCCATCCTGAGCCATGGAATATTCCCAAGGCAGCTTCACAGCTTTCCTTTAAATGGTTCCGAGCAAGCATTTGGCTTTTAAATATTGATTTGCCATCAAGGAAATCTATTCCTCCGAATAGAGGGAAATGGTAACAATGATAAAAAATTCAAACATCCTGCATTTATTTATAGGTATGTGCATGGTATTGTCCTCTTCTAGGGAGACAAACATTTAAATGCAATGTATTTATTATGTGGTGTATATGTGTGTGTGTCCATGGTAAATATATATATATAAAATATACACACAGATGCACATAATAAATATGGTGTGTACACACTATATGTATACATAAATATATATGTATAAAATAGGTGTGTACTAAATAAAAGGAAAATTATATCCTGGGATCATTTATTAAAGCTTTGTTCCCAATCTAAACAAATCTATGTTTCTAAATACCTCTGTATCCATGTATAGTAAATGTATTTTTTTATGAAGTATAAATTTAGCTTCATATACAATAAAAATAAATGTGTATTTTATACAGAGTTATAAGCTAGGATTACACAGGTGTGGGTGTATAAATTCTTCTATCACCCATATAATCAGTACATCTATAATGTATTGTGTGTTAACACATAATAATATGTAATGTAATGTTTGGGTAATGATACATTATGTTATATAAACTAAAGATGCATCTGTACATTTCATATGAGGTGTATAACTCATATACCCATATGTACATACCACATGTATAAACATCTCGGTGGACACACCAATAAAACCAACATAAACAACACAAATAAAAAGAAAATAATCTCAAATAATATCCCTATAAATAGGAAGAGGAACATAAATATGAGAGCTGGGACCAGGCTCCCCCTCAGTGTCTAGGCAGGGCTGTGGTTCTGCACCCCCTGGTGACCCCCACGTTTTGGGGGCTTTTGGGGCCTCCTGCTGCCCTCAAGTGACATTCCCAGTTGTGGGGTGTGGAACAGACCCCTGCCACAGAGGGTGTCCCCATGGGAGACCCCCAAGCTGCAATCGTGCCAAGCTCAGCCTCACTCCTACCTTCACTTTTCTCCTCATCTTGGTTTAAAAAAGGCCTTTTTTGTCCCAACACCCCCGAGCCAGCTGAGCTGGGATCTGACGGGTTCTGGAGCAGCCCCCCTGCCCCCCGCACATTTCAGGGTCCCCCTCCCCTGACAGTTCCCTCTGTTCCTTCCAGAAACAAGGAGTGCCCATTCCCTGCGAGGATCCCTGGGTGACCTGTGCCTTCCAGGCCTCCTGCTGCCAGCCCCGGCCCTGCTGCCCACTCTGGGATGAGCCTGCCACGCAGGAGGTGCCCACTGGGCTGGAGCACTACGGCACGGGTAGGGCATGGGGGGCACGAGTGGGAGCCGGGGCGACATAGGTGGGACATTTGTGGTGGCATGGGTAGGACATGGGGTGGCACGGGTAGGGCATGGGGGGGCACGGGTAGGACATTTGTGGTGGCATGAGTAGGTCACAGCGGTGGCACCTTCCCTGTGCTGGGGGGCTCAGAGCAGCCTCAGCTGGAGAAAGGAGCCTGAACCCCTGCCAGGCTCTGTTTGCTGTGTCCCCCCCCAAGTGTCATTCCAGATTTGCTTTGTGCCCTAGTCCTGCCCTCATTTACTGGGGTTTTTGCCCTTAGTGCCACCCTCAGGCACAGCATCACCAGGTTGGCACCTACCTTGATGGTGTCAAGGGGTTCCCTTAGTGAGGATTGGCCCAGAATGCAGAAAAACCCCTTAAATATGGGGGTTTTGTATTTATTGTCCACCTATTGAAGTGATGCCGAAGGGTGGGAGCTTCCTTCTTCCCTGCTGTGGTGTGGGAGTGCTCCTCTCCCCTTTCAGCTGGTGATTTTGCTGGTTTTTGGTATTTTGGAGTTCTGTGTGCACCTCCCTTGCATGTGGGGGCAGCAACCCTGCTTGCTGCTCCTGGGGTCTTGGGAGGATCCCGTGGGCAGGGTGCACCTGCCAAGCTGCACCCTCTGCACTTCTCCTGGTGTTTGCAGGACTGGTGTCATGGCTCCTGCTTAGTGGCTTTGCAAAGTGGCATCCATGGAGGCCTGCAAGGAAACAGGGATTCCCAAATTCCCATTCCACTCTGCTGGCAATTTTGGGTCTCTTGTAACTCAATGCTTTGCACTAGCACAGGGTGCCCAGAGCAGCTGGGGCTGCCCCAGCCCTGGAAGTGTCCAAGTGTCCCAAGTGCAACCTGGGATAGTGGAAGGTGTCACTGCCCATGGCACTGGATGGGCTTTAAGGTCTATTCCAACCCAGTTCTGGGAGTTTTTGATTTCTTGGCAGGTTGGAGGTCACCAGAGCTGGAGAGGAGAGGCCACGCTGGGCCATCAGCTAAAGCAACTCCCTGCCAGGGCCTGGGGAAAGTGTTCCTGCCTTCCCTGCTTGGGCTCAGGGAATGGCTTCATGCCTTCCCCGCCTGGGACTAGCTGATGTCTCCTCCTACACCTCTGTAGTTCAGAAGTTGTTAGAAAAGCACCAGGATCTGATTTTTGCCCCACCAGATGGATTTTCATGCTGAGCTTGCACTTGGGGCCATTTTTGGTGGTGTGGAAGGTGCGGTGGAATGAGATGAGCTTTAAGGTCCTGTGCAGGCCAGCCCAGGCTGGGATTCCAGGACTCCTGGAGGAGCAGCTGGCAGGGCAGATGTTCTCTGGCCTGGGCTGAGTGAGGAGGGAGCAGCCCAGGGCTCAGGTACCACCAGGACAGCCCGGCCACAGAACCAAGAGAAAGAGCTCAAGTTGCACAATGTGACCTTTGCCAAAGACCAAGATGAAGTTTGTTTCCCTTCAGTCTCACAGAAGCCTGTCCTGAAGCACTTAAACCCCGTGTAAGCTCCCCTGGGCATGTGCTGCTCTCATGTGAGCGTTCCAGCTCCTTGCTGGTGCTCACTGCCCCCAGGGGAGGGAAAGCCCTGATGTTCAGAGACTTTCTGCGGCTGAGGGCTCAGCAGAACAGTGACTGCTGGGTGAAATGTACAGTTTGAAATCTCTCCTTGGCAAATGCTCGGGCATTTGGTGTTTTTTTTCCTTTCTCCTTTGGTGAGCACTTGAGTGTGAGCAGGAGGTGGACACAGAGAGCTGTGCCTGTGGCTGGAGCAAAGCCCCTCTGCTATTCCCAGGCATCCTTATTCCAGCTATTTGCTCAACTCCTGTGAGTGACCTCTCTCAGCATGATGTCAGCTCTGCTCTGATGAAATCTACCCTGGCAGCATTTGGATTTGCTCAGGCATTTTGCAAATCTGTGCCTGGAAAGTTTTTTTAGTTTTTTTTTCCCAACCCTCTCCCGTTTTCTGTGAAAGTGCTCTCTCCAGGGACCAACATATCTGCAGCCCAGATCTTCCTTACTCCACCATGGCTCTGTGAACTTTCTTGTTGCAGAGGCTGGATCCTGCCTCAAACATTAGTGAAGCCAGGGAAAGAAATCCAAGCTGTTGCTGTCTTCCACAGGTTTTGATCTACAGCTTTTAGAGAGTTGGGATGAGCAGAACAGGCCCCTGGGTCCCTCGCAATACCTAAAAATAAGTTTTCAGTTCTTCCTGTTGCAATGCAAGGTGCTCCTTCTCTGATTTGTTTTTTCATGTTGCTCGTTCTTCAGTCTAGAGCAGTTTCTAATTTTAAATGAGAGGAAACTCTTATTTGTATATGGGGCCAGGAACAGCCTTTCATTTCTCCTTTGTGTCTCAGCTGCACATGAAAACCATTTGTCATCTATTCTTCTGCTGCACCAGAGGCTATTTTGGTTTTCATGGTCTTGATGTTGGTGAAAGAAACAAGTCAACAAGGAAAATGCAAGTGTGAATATATCCTCCTGCAATAGAAACCCACAACATTTCTAAGAGTTTGAGGGCTGCTTGCGTTTAGGGAAGATGCTTTGCCTTTGAAGCTTGAGCAAGTTTATTTACACTGTGCTTGAAGCTGATAAGATTATTTTGTGATATGGATAAAGGAAAGCCTGATGTGGATTTAGCTCATAGATAAAGCAAGAAAGGGTGGAGTTTTTTGTCTTGAAAGGCCGACATTTGAAAATGGACTGGAGTCAGTTTTATTTGTCAGCTTGTACCACAATGTGTGGTGCACATGTTGGGAATGTCCGTGCCCGGGGATCACCACAGGAGGGAAGGGCCCAGCCCAGAAGTGACAGAACAAGGCCATCCAGAGGGGAGCTGCTGGCTGCTCTGCTGAGCTGGGGTAACTGGCCACAGGTTTAGGAATCTTTCTCAAATAATTTTTCTTTAAAATTTAGCTCTTATTGTTTCAAGTGTGTCTTTAATAAAGCAATCAACTATTTATTACCTGTACCACAATGAAGAACAATCAACAGTGGCTGAGCATCCTACAGCAATTCCTAGAAGCATGGTCTGAGCCCCCAGTGTAGCACAGCGAGTCTGTCATGAAGCCAGAGTCCTCCAGGCATCTTCTCAGCCAGGATAAGAGCAGACTCTGGGCCAGTTGTTAGAGCAGCCCTCCAGTATCTGAAGGCAGCCTACCAGGAGAAGGCAGATGAGCTACCCAAGGGCACATAGCTCTGCTCCTTGGCATCAGTAAAGACACCTTGACTGCTCCATCTGCCACCCAACTGCAGGTGCCCTGTGCCTGCCCAAAGCACTGCTGAACGGATGCTGAAGGCCACACTTAGCACCTTATGGTGAACTAATAAGGAAAGGGGATCCTCCCTGGGACTATTTTTTGGGTTGTACAAGGTTAGGTTAAAACTGGAGTGGAAGAAAATATTTGCTAGTGTAATTATCAAAGTATTGTGGGGCTCTGAACAACCCGATCTAGGGGGCAGCATCCTGCCCGTGGTGCAAAGGTTGGAATGAGATGATCTTTAAGGTCCCTTCCTGCCCAAACCACTCTGGGATTCTGTGATTCCATGACAATTTCAGCACGGACTCAGGGCTGGCTGTGCTGTCTTTAGGAGCCAAGGCCACATTAACAGCCCCTTCCACCCAGAGTGGGTTTGTTTTCCTTACTGATAGGGGAGATAAAACTGTTGTTAATGGCAAGTGAGGGATGGAACCACTCCGACTCCAGCGGAAGAGCTTTCTACAGCTGTTGTGCTGAATTAGCATCCCTGGACTGAAGGTATTCCCAGCCTTTTGGATACTTCTGAAGCATCTGGGGGAGTGCTCCTAGCTTCACTGAGAAATGGATCACAGAATCCCGGGATGGCTTGGGTTGGAAGGAACCTTCAGGATCATCTCATCCCAGTGCCCTGCCACTGGCAGGGCCACCTTCCACCAGAGCAGGCTGCTCTAAGCTGTGTCCAGGCTGCCCTTGAACCGTCCCAGGGATCTTTTGGAGAGCAAAAAGCAGAGCTGGTGCTTCACGGGCATCAAGTCCTCGCAGCCAGGGCTGCCCTAGTGTGGAGCTGGTTTGGCCAGGAGAGCCAAGGCCCTGCAGCTGCAGAAACACCTTGGTGTGCTCTGTGCCCTCACCAGTCAGGGGAGGACCCTGTGATCCTCCTCCCAGCCCGGCTCCCAGCCCAGCCAGGGCCACGGGCTGGAGTCCCACGGGGCCACCCACATCCATGGCCAAGCGTCCCTGCTTTTCCCCACGTGTCCCCTCCTTTGCCTGCTCTTCTCCCGGTGGAGAGCCCCGCAGGAAAACGTTTTCTGTGAGCGCTTTCTGGGCCATCTTCCAGGCCCACGCTCAGAGGAAGGGGGCTTGGGGAGGAGGAGGAGAAGGGGGGAAGGTAAAGCTGACCAGGCTCAGCCCGATGGCTTCTCCAGCTGCAGAGCATTTTTGAGCAAAGATTTTTTTTTCTAAATCTGCTTTTTTTTTTTTCATGTCCTTTTATCCTATTTTTAACTGCGACCTCCTTCCTTTTCTCAGCCTCCTCCAACACTTCCCCCTCCCCTGTGCTGCACTGCCTCCCCCGCACGCTCTCGCTGAGATGAATGGGAGCCTTCTCATAGGGCACGCACAGCTGCTGCTCCTGCCTGCAGGACAGCCAGCATTTCCCTGGGCCAGCCAGCCCTTCCCTGGGCCAGGCCAGGATCACCCCTGGGTCGGCCAGGATCACCCCTGGGCCAGCCAGTCCTTCTCTGGACCAGCTAGCCCTTCCTTGGGCTGGCTAGTCCTTCCCTGTGCCAGCCAGTTCATCCCTGGGCCAGCCAGCCCTTCCCTGGGCCAGCCAGGATCACCCCCGGGCCAGCCAGGCTCTCTTCACCCTCTTTAGCAAACCAGAACAGGCAAAGGAGGATGTGCAGGAAGGTGAAGGGCAGCAGGATGGGGCAAAATCAGGGTGAGCCCCATGGGGAGGGATGCACTGGATAGGACATCATTCCATGGCTCAGACAAAGCCCTGCACAAGATCCTGCCGTTCTCAACCTGCTGCAGCATTCCCTGACCCTCAGCTCTCCCAGGCCTAGGGGCTGAGCGAGGCTCAGGGCTCTGGTGTCACCCTCTGGCCACTGAGGTGACACAGCCTCTCTGGCTCTGGGGCTGTTTAGGGCCTGGCTGGAATGAGGGTTTTTCACTTTTCCTTTGTGGATCTTTTGGTATTCCATAGACTCCAGTTGAAGGCCAGTCCCAGCTGCTGTTCTGGGGGACTTGATAGGTTGGACTTCATGATCTTGGAGGTCTCTTCCAACCTCATTATTCTGTGATTCTGTGACACTCTGGGGCCGCTGAAGGACACACATCATTTTCTCTGTTAAGGGCACTTTCCAGTCTGTTGGTGAAGAGAGGAGATCCCTCCAGGCCTGGGAATGAATTGCAGAGCTGTGGGATGCCTGTGGGATGCCTGTGGTGTGTGTGAATCTGCTGGGAAGCATGAGCAGCCCCTGCTCTGCTCTCAGGTCAGTGGGAGCTGGTGTTGCTGGCTCCTGTGAATCCTGTTGTTTCCCAGGTGAGGAAAACGCACCCAGGGGTTCCCGTTGTTGAAAATGGGACCAGACTTCTGGTACCAAAGTGATTCCAGCATTTATTATAATAAAAGAAAGGCCTAAAGCAGGGGGCTTGGGCCAGGCAGGAGCGCTCCCGCCGAGGATGGAGCAGCGCCGGCCCCGATGTCCCAGGGGAACGGCACAGCTTCCCTGGGTCAGATGCCCCTTTTTATCCTGTTTTTTGTCCCTTTGGATTGGTTTCTGTTTGGATCTTCATTTGCATGAAGGTTTTAGGCCTTGATTGGCCCATGACAGTTCTGTCCAGGCTGGCTCGTGGTGCACTTTACTGAGGTGTGTTAGGGTACCTTGAGTAGCGGATTTCTTATAACTGCCCTTTAACCCCTCTTACAATATAGCAACCAAACTAACAGTACATGCTTAACCATCTATCAACTATTTTACAACAGTTTCTGACCTATTTTTAACACCATGACACTCAGTGGTGCTGGGACCTGCTGCAGCTCAGCACTTGGAGAGGATTATTTGCACTGAGGCTACAGAATGACAAAAGTCCAGGCTTTCAGTTTTCCATTTGTTTCCTCCCTGACTCTGGAAAATTCCTTGTGCTGCCACAAAACCCCAGGGAGCTCCCAGTGCCTTGGTCATCAGCAGAGAATGAGCTCAGAGCTCTTTTCCCACTTGAGCTGCAGAGTCAGCTGGGGATGAGGGATCATGCTCAGAACAGGGCCTTGGGCCCTGGGATGAGTCTGGGGCAAATCTGGAGTGTTGGTTTTTGGAAGAGCCTGGAGATTTGTTGGGATTCTCAGGTAGAACAGGGGGGTGGGAGCTCAGCAAGAGGAAAAACTCAAGTTTGGGAGCTGCAAAAATGGGCACCAGCACTGAGAGCTCCAGTGTGCCGTGGGGAAGGGGCAATGGGATGTCCAGGAGGAAGGGATCTGAGCCACAGCCTGGCCAGGGTTTCTGTGATGCCTTGAGGCTGCCTGCAGAAGAGTCTCATTTTGGGGGTCCCTTGGAGCAGGACTGACCCCTCCATAGGGATGGAGTGAGCTGGATGTACCTGCTGAGTTTTCCAGAGGAGGAAACCATCCTGCACCACAGAACACTTCAGAACAACTGGGGGAGGGAGGGTGGGGGTGATGTTTGAGCTTTCCCAAGAAAATTCCTCAGAACTGTGACCTGTGGGGACACTGGGCAGCAGAGCACCCTCTCCAGAGGGCTTGGTTGCCCGTGGCCAGCCCTGGTAGCAGCACTTAAGGGAGCTTTGATGGGCTGGTGAAGAGCAGGGAGGGCAGAGAAGTGAGGAGAGATATTTGGAACAGCTTTCCCAGAGAAGTGAATCCCCACCCCTTGAAATGTTCAAAAAAACGTGTCAATGTGGCACTGGGGGACACAGTTTAGTGGTGGACCTGGCAGTGCAGAGGGAATGGTTGGACTGGATAATCTTAGAGGCTTTCTCCAGCCTTTAGGATTGTCTGATCGTGGTTTCTCCCTGGTGGGACGATGGGATGCCAGGAGAGCACAGCAGGGCAGGCAGAGAGGCTGTGGGGAGCAGGGAACCCAGGACCCTGCAAACAGCCTGATCCTTTCAGCTGCTGGCAGCTCGGAGCACCTCTCTCTCCCTCCAGATGTTCCTCGTGTTTATGGCTGCTGCAGCAAGAGCCTGAACTCTCTCATTAATGCATTTCTCTCTCTCTCTTCCTCACATCGAAGCCAGAAGTCTCAGCTCCGAGGCTGCAGCTGGGAAGGAGCTGGGGTGAGGGGTGGGAGAGGGGAGGGAGGTGTGCGCCAGCCTCCCGGCCCATTCAGCTCCCCCCCCGCCTCCTCCCCCCGAGTCCTCCCAAAATACACATGCCCTGCAAAAAGAAAAACACTGGCAGATTTTTTATTTCAGAAAGTAAACACTTAGGCCATGGGGGTCTGGAGGTTATGGGAAAAGAGGAAACCATTGGGCTAATCAGGCAGGGACACACTTCCCCTGCTGAAATAAAGCAGAAATCGCTGCCTCACAGGGCGCCGCTGTGGTTAACCCTGGGGCTGCCAGTGCCATGGAAAGTTTTCCCTCAATCCTGGGATCTGGTGCCTCATGGTAACCCAGGGACTGCCAGTGCCATCATGGAACATTTTTCCCTCAAGCCCTGGGATCTGGTGCCTTGTGGTTCATTCTGGGCTAGCAGTGCTGGGAGCCCCACTCTGCCCACTTTTTTTCCCTCAATCCCTGGGATTTGGTGCCTTGTGGTTCACTGTGCTGGGAGCCCAGCTCTGCCCACTGGTTTTCCATCAATCCCTGGGACCTAGTGTCTCATGGTTAACCCAGCGGCTGCCAGTGCCATCATGGAGCGTTTTCCCTCAAGCCCTGGAATCTGGTGCCTTGTGGTTCACTCTGGGAGTGAAATGTGCACTGTGGTTCAGTGCTCAGAGCTGGACCCTGCCCACTCATTCTCCCTCAATCCCTGGGATTTTGGGGCTCATGGTTAACCCAGGGGCTGCCAGTGCCATGAGGCACTGTGAGCTGGACCTTGCCCGCAGGTTTTCCCCCAGTCCCTTGGTTTTGGTACCTCATGGTTCACCCTGGTGCTGCCAGTGCTGCAGAGCCCTGGGAGCCCAGAGCTGCCCACACGTTTTCCCTCAATCCCAGTTTTTGGGGTGGAAGGGGAGCCAGCACTCTACAGCAGTCCTGTGACTCTTTGGGAATGAGCCCTTGGGAATTTTTAGTAGGAAATGAAGTTTTTCTCTGGTTTATGAGCCATCCTATAGAATTTCATCGTTATTCTTGCCTGAGAACTCTGCCTGTTGGCTGCAAACCTCTGCAGAGAGGAAATCTCTCTCTGCTTGGATCAGCAGGATTTGGGCAATTTCTGCAGAGCTTTGAAAGGTTTTCAGAAAGCTCCATTTTCCCATCCCTGCCAGATTTGCATGAGGTGTATAAATGATTAGATCGTGGATTCTTTGGTCACAAACCCTCCAGAGGGGGATCCTTCCTGCTCTCTTTTACTCTAGAGTCTGTAGAGCACATGGAATGTGGGATCTGGCTGGGAGATGGGAGACCCTGGGTGTTCCCACAGGACAAGGAATGGTCTCAGCCCAGGGGCCTTTGTACCAGCTTACAAAGAGATCCCAATTATCCCTCTCAGAGCCTGGCCTTGGACTTCCCAGCTCCTTTCCCATCCTGAGCAGTGCTCTGGGAATAGGAATGGGAATGGGAATGGGAATGGGAATGGGTGTCACTCCCAGCTCTCACACGTTTTGCAGCTCTGTGTGTTTTTGGAAAAGCTGGCTCACTAAGCAGAGCATTTATAAATGAATATTAGAGACTGGCCACTGCTGGGAGCCAGGTGTGTTCCATCAGACCTTGTCCCAGGGATTGCTGCCTCCCTTTGCATCCTGCCAGGCGGGGATGGTCACAGCACCCAGATCCCTGCTGCCCCCAGGAACTCCGGATCTCATCCCAATGCCATTCCTGAGGGAATTCTCAGCACCCTGAGCTGTCCCCCAAGCCTTCCCTCTGCCTGGAGTCACCGAGCAGGGCCTGAAAGCAAAAGCCAGCACGGAACAATCTCTAGCCGAGGGAAAGTGATCTTTCCATCAGAGCTGAGAAGGTTTTCCCTCAGTCCTGGGAGTGTGAGCGGGGGTGGTGAAAGGTGCCGTCACCGGTTCCTTGAGCCATCAGCCGCGCTCTTGCAACATTCCCATCAGGAGGCAAATCCCAGATAGCCGCAGCAGGGGAGCTGCAGACCTGCCGGGTCCCACCCTGCTATCTCAAGAATGCATTTGAACAGGAGCTGTTTCTGCAGCCTCTGGAGGTCGAGGCTTCAGATGGAAATCAGGCTCCAGAGACAGTCCCACGGGGCAAATTTCAGGATTTTTGGAGTTGGTGTTCAGCACAGATAAGCCCTCGAGAGCACAGATACTTTATCTGAGCCTTATCTGAGCTATTTGCATCACTTCAGCCTGAGAAACTGCTGTCAGACGTTTGGGGGAGGGACGGGGGCAATTAGGATGGTCTTTTGGTTCTTTTAATTGTAATTTCCAAGACAGAGACACTTCCAGGAGGATGGGACTGTCCTGTGCCCCAGCACAGCTCTGGGAGCTTGTCCAGGCTGGAGAGGGGAAGAGCAGGAGGAAATGCCAGGCTTAGAGAAGCAAGGAGAGCATCAGGAGGGATATTCCTTGAAAACCCTGTAAGGGTTCACATCTCTCTGCTCTCCTTCTAAAATGAGACAGAAATCAGCCTGAGCCGCCCCTGCTGCCAGTTGGGAATGGACGTGATTCCTCCTTTTCTGAGCAGAGCCAGGGCTGAGCTTTCCAAAGGTTCCTTTTCCAGGGCCTGCTTTGTGCCTGTGATGTTTCTCACCTTACCTGGATCCTCTGGGGGAAAAATGGGATCCCTGATCTCTTGCTGCTCTCCCAGAGCCTTCTTCATCCCAGCTTTGCTGCAATGAGCTGTTGGACTGCAAGGACCCTGCCGTGGAACCTCCTCTTCCCAGAGGGTGGGGGAGTCATTCACCCAAGCTCCCAGTCCTGGTGACCCTTCCCAGCACCCATGGTCATGGAAACAGAGAAATGTCTTTCTCCCAGGTCTGTGTGATTCACTCTCCAGAATGGTTTGGGCTGGGAGCCCTTGAAGCCTATCTTGTTCCCTGCTCAGGGAACCTTCCACTGGAGCAGGCTGCTCCAAGCCCTGTCCAGCCTGGCTTTTTATGGCAGAACAGTTCTTAGGGATAATATCTAGGAGACCAGGCTGATCCTACAGCTGGGGTTTGGAAGGCCTTGGCTGTATCACTTACCAGCAAGTCTTTAGGCATCTAAACCCCACAGCCTTCCCTTGGAGTGAAATCCCCAAATCCCTGCAGCCGCTCCTGTGAGCCCCTGCACAGCAGTTTCTCACGTTGGAGATGCAGATGATTAATTCAGTGCACATTTTATTGCCATACTTAATTCAGTGAGGTCAGGAGAGTGGCTGAGGGTCCCTGGAGAGCGGGGCTGTGCAAGTGCTTCAGATTACACACAAAACGAGACATCTGAAGTGAGCCCTAGCTGTCGGCACGGCCAGCCCTGGAGCTGCCTGCAGCCTCCCCAGCACGTGCTGGAGTTTCCCAGCCCTCCAGATGGACCTTCCCCCGTGGGATTTGGGATCAATAGGCTTTGGAAAAGCTGCACTGGGTCACTTTGGCTGTTTGACCAGAGCTGGAGCATGGTACCTCTCTGTGCAGCTGCTCCTGCGAGGAACGGCCCGGTTGCGGTTGCATGTGCTGGGATGATGGCTCCTCTGGGGACAGCCATAGGACACTCCAAAATGCCTTCAGGGAGGGGTGGGAACAGCTTGGCATGGACGGTGGACTTTGCACGTGGGCTTACTTCCAGCTTTAGGCTCATGAAAGGAGCTTCTCCGTGGCCTGGGAGCTGCCTTTGGAGACCTCTGATCCCCAAAGGTCAGACATGGCTTCTCTTTTGATGTTTTTCCTTCCCCTGTGATGCTGCAAGGGCAGGTTAGGATGCAAAGCCGGGATCTCCACAAATCCCTGTCAGGAGGGTGGAGCCCAGTGGGGACTGGTCTTTTCTCAGGGTTGACAAGGGACTGGGCAAGGGAAAACAGCCTCAGGTTGTGCTAGGGTTTGGTATTTAGGAAAAATGGAGAAAATAAACTGCTCCACCAAAGGGGAGATTTGATTTCTAAGGATATCCAGCCCAAACTCCTTCTCGTTAACTCAGCAGCAGTTCTTTTCAGAAGTCAGGAATGCCTTTCTCCCAGGTCTGTGTGATTCACTCTCCATATCTGAGATCCAAGTTGGGCCAGGGAGCTCTTGCTTGGTCAAACTGATGTCAGCATTGAGGTAGAAAAGGAAAAAAGGAAGAGATGCCCCAAGGGAGCCTGTTGATGGAAAAATTCTAATTTGGTCAGTTCCAGGCATCTTGCAGAAGCTTCTGTGCTTGGGAGATTTCAACCCAGTTTTCCAGACTCCAGAGACAGGACAAATTCTGGAAGGCAGTGATGGAAATAAAGCTGGCATCTCCTCCTGCCCTGGACCAGCTCCTCACCACCAGCTCCCCTGGGGTATCTTTGACATCTCCAGAGTGACCAGACCTGCTCTTCCCCTGCTTTGCATCCAGCCCCTGCCTGACTCCAGGAGAGCAGAGGCCTCGTGTGTCTGGCAGCTCTGGCTGTGTTTCAATCCAGGCAAGGAGCCACTCCGTGGAAGTAGGAGCAGTAATCAGACTGACAGGATAATGAGGCAGCCCAGTAGCTTTGCTTTGCCTTCTCCTTGTGCCGAGTCCCAGGCTGGGTGTCAGCTCAGCCCCCATATCTTGAGAAAAAACCTCTCTTTTTTTTCTCTTTTCTCCTTGTTGCTGCCAAAACTGACAGATTGTTGGGTGGAAATCATCATTATTTTGTCAAAACCAAATCCAAATATTTCCAGCCAAACCTCAGCATTTTCTGGTGCTGATGCACAAACAAATCTCCGTGGGAAATGACAGCAGGGAAAGCAGATGGAGCAATGGGCTGCAGTGCTCTGCTGTCCTGGCTCTGCTTGGGATGTGTGGCTGAGGGGCTGCGAGAAGCAGGGTGGTTGAACCCAGGAGCTAAATTTGGGCTGCTCTATGTTTATTCAGAGCACAGTGGTGTAAACAGCTCTGCTGGCCTGCACGAGCAGCCTGGCCTGGGCAGTTCATCCCACAGGGTCTGGAGTGCAGCAAGCACCGAAATTCCCTCCCTGCTTTCCAGGAGCAGGATGTGCTGCTTCACCCCTGCCACACTCTGAGCTCAGGGAATGATTTGAGAGCTTTCACCCACCTGCTCCTGCCTGGCTGTGATCACCCTGCCCTTCTCCCCCGACATTTGCCCCCAGCCCCTGCGTTTAGCACAGCCACACTTCCACAGCCAACCCTCTTCCCAAATCCCTGCTCCAGGGAGGAGCACTGGATCATGGTGGGAGGACTTTACCCTCCACAGCCACCTGAAGTCAGGGTTTTGGGGCTCTCCCACGCCTGCCAAGAGCACCTCGCCCTCGCTGGCCATTGCTGCTGCTCCACACTTCATTAGCACCAGGGATGTTTATAAATGGCAGGATAATATTTTTCGTTTCCAGTTTGGGTTTCCAGGGCAGCCACTTTCTGAAGCACTTAGGAAGTTTAGAGAAGACAAGGTTATGTAAACGGTTTCCCCCCCCTGGGCCCTTATTAATCAAGTGGCTGTGGAGCCATTCCCAGAGCTTTGGGACCCAGGGCACTGGCTGGGTGAGGGGAGGCAGCTTTTTCTTGGCTCCTGCCCTTTATTTGGGAGTTTGGGATGAATGGAACTCTCAGACCTGCCCGTGGGGTTTGAAGCTGCTGGAGGGCTCAGGAGGCTGCTCCTGGGTTATGTTAAACTGGCTTTGGGGCTGCACTCCTGTGTAGCCCCTTCTGGGCCTTCGTGTGAGCCATAGCATCTCTTTTAATGATGTTTTTCTGGCCCTGCGGATGCATCCCTGTAAAATTTGGTTATTTGGTGTAAAATCTTTGCATTTCCTGAGTGCCGGGCAAATATGATTTCAACAACAGTGTGCATCAAGTTGATCCCTGTGCTTTTGCAGTGAACCCCTATGGGTGTGCACACATACTGATTACTAATTCCCTGACACATTCCTAAAGCTTCCCAAGAGCTTTTTCCCACCCAAGCTCCACCAGGAGCCACTCTCCAGGGTGGGTTTGGAAAACAGAAGCCAGCTTTTGTTGCCATTAGAACAAAACCAAGCTCTGCCTCCTCCTCCTCTGTGTCCTTCCTCCTGCTGCCTCCTCTCCACAAGGGAATGAGGAATGGGGATTTTGTGTTTTCCTTGAGTGGATGGAGCAGCAGGTCCAGCTGCTTCCAGCCTGGAGCTGCAGGTCCACAGGAAATCAGCTCATTAGTCTGCTGCTCCACCTTCCCAGTCCTCCAGGCAGGCTCTCCCAGTGTGAAAATGATGATTGAAATAGCCAGAGGTGGGAAATGATGATTTAAACGGGGTAAAAGGTATATTTGCAACTATTGCTGATTAGGGCCTTGACAGAAGGGAACTGAATTTCTTCCGGGTCTTGGGAGCGTGTGAGGAAAGGTGCTGAACATCTGGAGTGATTTAGGAGTTCTGGGCTGTTGTGCTGGAGCTCAGCCCGAGGAGCAGATCTGGGATGGGGAGAAAATCCTGCTGTGGCTTTTGGCTCAAGTTGGTGCAGGTTAGGTGTTCAGGTCCATGTCTACCTCCCCAGGGATGGTTGTGGTGGCCCAGGACATTTCAGGCAGCCCTGGGGTGTTTGATGCGTCATCTGAGTGGATTTTCTTCACTTCCCAGAACTCCTTTTGGGATTGGAAAGAAACTCCAAGCCCCAGAGGTTATTCTGTTTCATCTCACAGAACACAAATCAGCTTCCCAGCTTCCCTTTGGCCTCCTCTTTATCCAAGACCTTCCCCTCCCACAGAATCCTCCTCGAGGAGGTGAACTAACTGGGTGAAAAGAGCTTGTTAACAAATTATTTTTAATAGGCTTTTTTTTCCATTTTGCAATTCCTTCCCATATTAAAAGTGCAAAAATAGAAAGTTTTAGCTGTGCTTGAATGACACAACATTTTCCTTGTTTATTTTCTTTCCCCTGCTTTAACCCAATGAGAAGTGTGGGAAAAGGAAAAAACCCTACAACAAACTGCTCTGTATCAGCCAGGAACATATTTAGAAAAAATATTTGCATCTGATTTTTCCTTCCAGCCACCAGCAAAGCATGAAAAATAATAAATAAATCACCTGTTTTCACGGCTTTTGCTGCAGGCAGCTGGGAGGTGGATGGGGAAGCAGTGTGCTGAGCCCTCCTGCATCCCAGGATCTCTGCTCAGCAGCTCCCTGAGGATGGGATGAGGGAATGGCTTCGGCCTGGAGCAGGCTGGGTTTGATGGGATCTTGGGAAGGAGTTAATCCCTGGGAGGGTGGGCAGGCCCTGGCACAAAGGAGCTGTGGCTGCCCCTGGATCCCTGGAAGTGTCCAAGGACAGGCCTTGGAGCAACCTGGGACCGTGGAAAGTGTCCCTGCCATGGCAGGACTGGCACTGGATGAGCTTTAAGGTCCCTTAAAGCCCAGAAATCCGCGGCGCTGCTGCCGTGGCTGTCCCGGGGTGACCGTGTCCCCTCGGGAGCCGCAGTTCCCTGCCCAGCAGCTGTCTGCTCCCATTCACACCCGCAAGGATTTAGGACCTCGGCGAGCTAATCAGGAGACGCTCCCGGGGAGAGAGGCGTGTTATTTAATTAGCTGCACAATGGGCTGGCTGGGAGGCACGTGGTGGCTCTGATGGCAGGAGATAGATGTCCTTTTAGCCGGCCTAATTGTTGGGAAATAGCGGGGGCTTTGTTCAGCCCCAGCGTGGGCTCTGTGATCTCGCAGAGCCCAGGGGCTGCCCGCTTATAATTTTAGACAGATCTATTCAAGGCTGCCCTGCAGCGCGGGGCCGAACAAGCCGGGCATTGTTGCAGAGCCAGGAGCTGTGGCCAAGAAAACCACCCTGAAAAACCCAAACACGTGTAGGGAGGAATATTTCCCTGGCGCTTATTCACTGCCAGGCCAGGTTGCCAAACACGGATGATTGCGGGAGAGGAGGTTTCCAGCGCCGGGCGAGGGTTTTTCCTCTGTGAGAGGCTTTGGCAGGCTGATCCCTCAGCCAGGAGCGACGCTGGGGGTGCCTCTGCTGGCAGAACCTCTCTGGGGAGGGCAGCTCCAGGGCTGCGTCTCCTCCTGGAATTTCCGTGCTCTGGGCATGGTGTGCATGGGATAATCGTGCCCACCCCTGAATTATCTCTCTAGTGTGCACCTGTCACCTCGTGGCCTTGGCAGGACAGTGGTTGAGGATGGAGGGACCTTCCTTGGCTGCTGGATCTTGGTTGGTTGTGCTTTCCAGAGTCCTGTGGAACAATCCCAGTCCTCTCTCCTAAATCTCTCTCTAGAGAGATCCCATCACAGTCCCCAACCCCTGAGCTTTTCCTTTGGGATTGCTGAACTCCCAGCTCCTTGGGAAGGGAGAGAGAGTCATTAAAAAAAGGGGGATGAAGGCACAGAGGTGGAAATATTGGCCAGGAATTATACCTCCATCACTTGAACTCCTCTGTCCTGGCCCTGGTGTTAACCCGGGGGTCACTGCAGGCCTGTGGTTTATTTTCCTGGGCTGATCACTTCCAGCTGGCTGCCAGCATGGCATTGCCCTGGTGGCTGCCACTTCTCAGGCTGTGGATTCTACACCAGAGCTTGGAGCTGGGCTGACCTCCCTTGGGAGGTGCTGGTGTGTCTCTTGGACCTCGGTAAAGTGAAACGTGGCTGTCCCTCCGTGTTTGGTGAAGCAGTGGGTGGTGTTTGGGTGGTGATGGGTTTTTGAAAGATGGAAAGGGCAGATAAGCGTCAGTGATCACAGTCTGGCTGTCAGGAGACCATTTATGAGCAATGATTCCTTTGGCTCTCCTTTGTAATCCCCCCATGTATCCCAGGGGAGGGAGTTTCAAGGGCTACCAGGGATCGGTTTAGTAAGGAGAGACTGCTGGATGCAAGAGCACAGCCACAAGCAGAGCTGTGCTGCTTAAACCTGAGCTGGCTGCTTTGTTTGTGCTCTGAAGGAGAGAGATCCGAGCCAGGAGATCTGAGCAAAGGCAAGAGAGGTGTCCTGCAGGTGGGATTTCGTGGGTATTGGCTGCACATGCTCGGTGTAATTTGGAATATCGGGAGTTCAGCAGCAAAACCTTCCAGGATTTGTTTACCCAGAGCCCGGTGCTGTGACTTGAGGGGAGGGGGAAATGTCCGGAGAGCAAACAGGGCTGCAGAGCAGCTTATGAGGATTTTTCATCCAGCTCCTGCTCCCAGCAGGGACACGAGGGAGTGCCAGCAGCCCTGCCAGGGCATTCCCATCGGGATGGCATTGCCGGAGCCCGGAGCAGCTCCTCAGGTGCGGGGTCAGCAGCCCTGGGAAGGCAGGAGCGGGACGCACTCGGAGGTGCTCGAGCAGCCTGAGAGGCTCACTCGGGACCCTGGGTGTGTGACAGGGCTGTGGCTCCCGCAGCCACGGGGCTCTGTGTGCCCGGCCCTGACCCCCGCTGGCCACAAAGCGGCTTTTGTGAGCCCTCCCCGCCGGGACTTAATGAGAGCAGGAGCCGCGGAGGCTCGGAGCCCGGGGACAGTCGCTGACAGGAGGGCATTGTGGCCGATGGCCCAGGCTGGGCATCCCAGCGGGAGCACTGCCCTGCTCCTCCTGCCGCCAGCGCCCAGCCTGGGGCACTCTCTGTGCCTCCAGCCCGCAGCGAGGGCACCCCAGGGGCCACACTGGGGTACGGTCACCACCTCCGAGACACTGAGCCGGCTCTGGGAGCGGCTCCTGCAGCCCGCCCGGCGCACACGCAGGATATGCCACCAACGAGCTCTGCTTCCATGCCCGAGCCAAAAACGGGAGGCTGGAGTCAGCGGGGCTAACCCAGCCTCCTCTTACCAAAATACTCCAATACTTCCCAGCTATTACGGTGCTTGAAAGAATTTCTCGTATCATTTTAAATTCCAGGAAAGGTATCTCCCGGGGGAACGGCCGCGGCAGCTGCCTGCTCTTTCCTCTCATTGCACAGGGCCACCTCCACACCCAGGGCCACCTCCCTGCTCTTTCCTTTCTTGGAGTGGTGGCTGCTGCTCCTTCCAACAATGTCCCCGTTACGATAAATCCTTTCATGTATCCGTTTCTCCCTGGAATTGCAGAACAGGGGTTTTTTTTTTGGTTGTTTTTTTTTCCTTTCCCCTTTGCTCCTGATTTTTGTCTCATGCCCTCTGGGTATTGTTTACTTGACAAAACATCAAACCCAATCCCTGACCGCTCGCCGTCATTAAAAATCCCATGGCAGTTTTGGGGAAGGCTCCAATTTGGCTAATTACGTTCTACCATAAATATCCCCCTGCAGTTTTAATTGGATATGGTGTTCTTCATTTCCTGGCCATTACAGCTGGGTGGATGCTCCACGTTATCACGTGGCCGTTGTATTTCACCCCATGTTTTGGTAGCAGCAGTGCTCGGAAAAGCTCCCTCTCCAGACCAGAAGTTACACCTAATTCCTGCTAGAATGAGAGTGGGGAAATGCGAGGGAAAGGAGAAGCTGGCCCAGCTCCACGGCATCTGAAGGAGAGCCAGCAGCTGCCCTGGGCTGGGACAGGAGTGACTTTGGCCGTGGAGAAATGAAAGAGCCATCCCAGCCAGGAGAAAAGTCATGGAAGAGCCGTCCTGGCATTCGAAATCACAGCAAAGGCTCCGCTCTCCTAACACCTTTCCTCAGTGCTAAAAGAATAATAATTATTCTTGTTCTGTTACCCCAAGGTAAGTCAGCCGCCCTGGGAACAATGGGGCATTACTGCCCATCCTCTCTTTGTTCGCAGCAGTTGAAAACAGTGGGGCTGCGCTGCGAAGGGAGGGCAGATGGTTATCGCCCATCTTTGGGCTGCAGGGCCGTTCTCCAGCCCGGCATCCTCCCTCCCGCACGGAGCCTGAATGGATATTCACGTTCCTAACGACACAGTGGAAAACGAGGGTGAGACTTGGATGGGGAAGAGGAAAGATTTTCCTAAAGCCTGTGAGCAGCAAATAGGAACCAGTTGCTGAGGCGAAGTCATGTTTGGCAGGTCTTGGACTCGGAACGGTCACATCCCAGCTGAAGAAACTAATCAATGGATTCCTTCCATGCCTTCTGCGAACACTGAGCCATTGAGCGGCTCAGCTGGAGCTCAGAGCCAGGGCTTTCATGTTGCAGCTCTGAAGTGAACACAAATTAAGGCGGCTGCTGGGATGGAGTTCGAAGGAGAGATTCAGCTGCCCTGGGAGGAAACCTCTGTCCGCAGCCACTCTCTTCTCTTCCTCCCTTTTGGGGATTTTTGCCCTGGTGTTACTTTTGGAAGCATTTCCAGTTTCCCTGCACGTAGGGGTTGCCATGCATTGCCCCAGGTTTGGGGAGGCACAAGGGGGTGAGGCACAGCTCAGAGCTCCTCTGCAGCTATCCTGCACCAAGCTGGGCTCAGTGTCATCAGCTTTGTGGGATCAGGGCTCAGCCGGGATGCCAGGAGGGCGTGGATGTCTCCTAATATAAAACCCACAAGCTGTGAGAAAGGTCTTTATTAGAGCCTCTGTCCTGGTCCAGAAGAGAAGGATCTCCAGTACAGGTGCCCTGGAGTTCAGCCAGTCCTCGAGACTGTAACACTGCAGGAGCAGCTGAGCTAAAACGAGAGCCCAGGGGAGCAAGGCTAAAGCAGAGACATCTCAGAGCACCCGCTGCCTCCTCTCACTGCACCTCCATCTGTGGCAGCTCCCTCCAGGGCCTCTTTGCCCAGGAGAGCCTTGTGCTGTGTGCCACCAGCAGCCTGTCCCAGCCTGTGTTTGGGCAAGTCCCAGTGACCCCGCCGCGCCTCCCGCTCCGTTTCGGTCCGGGGGTTGTGGTTTGCTGCAGCCGCGCTGAGCGGGGAGAGCGATCTACCCGGGGGTCATTTCCATACGGCTGGGACCGCAGGCGCTTTCTGATGGCTCCTCAGGCAGCTGCACAAAGCGGCACCCCCAGGCAGCCCCCTCCCCTCCCTGGCCGGGATCCCAGCCCGGGAGCGCAGGAAGGGAAGGGAAGGGCTGGGGGCTCTGATAACTGCATCAGGTTTCTCTGCCCAAGCCTGCTCTGGAGGGATCAGAGATCAGATAGAAAGGCAGCTGTTTCTTCTGAATCCCCTTCTGATTATGAGCTAGAAAGGTTCTGCTAAATCTCCTCTATGTAGTTTCTTCCTTCAGTCGTTGCTGTAGAGGGAAGAAAGAAACCCAAACCCAGGGCAGGTGCAAGCACGTGATCCTGTCCCGGGGAGGGACCTCATTTTATCCTTGCAGCAATCCTCTTTCCACCTTCGGATTTCCAGGTTCATTCCTGTGGCAGGTTTCAAACCACCAGCTGAGGTTTCCAGCCCTGTGCTCTGCCTGAGCTCCAGTTCTCCCAAGCCCTTGGGAATCAGTGGAGGGAGGATTTTCATCACAGCAAATCTCTGGTCCCACTCCACTGCTGCAGGAATAGGTTGTCCAGAACTGAGCTTGCAAGTAAACTGAAAACAAGATTGCCTGTAAAACTGGGAATGTGAGAGGCTGTCACTGGGTGAGGAAGAGGAACTTGGGGCTGGAGCTCCCTGCCCAGCTTTGCCAGCTTTCAGCCCTGCTGCTCGATCTGCCTGCCTTGGCAAAGCTGTGTGTGCAGCCAGAGCCACCTCTCCTTGCCTGGCCCCGGCAACCTCGCAGCTCTTTCAGTTGCACAAACTCCCTGCTATAAATACTCAGCCTGTGCTGGCTGAGAAAGGCCCCGCTGCAGAAGCGAAATAATCAGAGCTGCAGCGCTTGCATGTGCAGCTCATCTTTCGGGGCCTCGGGAGGTTTCAGGGGTGTTTGCAAGCGGGACCCTGCTCCATCCTCTGGGCTAGGCAGTCACTGTGACCCCAGGCAGCTGCTCCTGCAGGCCTGTGCTCACTTGAGCCCATCTTTGATGAGAGCAGCCTGATCTGTGCCGACGTTGGAAGCTGTTAAAGACTTTCGGAGTGACAGAACCACAAGACTTGGTTGCTAATGACTTTTTTTCTCCGTACCGGTAAGCTGACATCTGTGAGTCATACTCTCCTTCTGCTGTGCCGTTTGTGGTCTCAAGTTTGTGCTACCTAAATACAATCAAACAGATTTCATGTGAAAACCGATATTCTTCTGTTAACTCCATGCTGTACTGGCATGACACTCATCTTGCATCTTCAAGATGCTTTTTATTCAGTCAGTTCCCAACTCTCTTTGGCCTCCCACCTCTTCCAAGCAGGCCAGGAACAGCCAGCCCTGGTTGTCACCCACCACAGCACAGTGTGCACTGCTCTGCCCTGGCTGTGCCCCTGACTTTGGGCGTGCTTGTGGGTGGGAGAGGATCAGGCTGCTCCAGGCAGGATGATGGGAATATGAAGGGGAGATGGAAATGTGAGGAGATGATGTGAGCATGAAGGGGCTGTGGGAGCCGAAGGGGTGAATGTGAAAGGCAGCGGTTCATGTCGAGACAGGAGGGGTGAACACAACCGGCCTGGTTTCAAGAACCATCGGTTTCGGGCAGTGGCTCCAGCCACGGCTGCCTGCAGCCAGCGTGCTCAAACTCTTATCCCGTGGTGTTTGGGGGCCGGGGTGCAAGCACAGGTCGGGGCGGAGGCGCCCTGGATGTGCTGCCCCCGGACCCCCGTTCCCCCGGCAGCGCCGGCCCCGCTCCCCGGAGCGCCGGGGCCGGGGCCGGGGCCGCCTCCGGGGCGGGGCGGGGCGGGTCCCTCCGCCGCTGTCACCGCTCGGGGCCGGCCCAGCGCCCTCCCCTCGGCTCAGGCCGGCCGGGGCGGCGGCGGCTGGGACGGTCGAAGCGGAGCGGAGTGGGGAGCGCAGCGCAGGCGGGAGCGGAGCGAGAGAGCGCGGGAGGAAGGAAGGAAGGAAGGAAGGAAGGAGGAGGAGGAGGAGGAGGAGAAGAAGCAGGAGGAGGAGGAGAAGGAGGAAGAGCAGCGGGAGGAGGGAGGCAGCCCCGGCCGCGCTGCCCCGGGCGCCCCGCTCCGCGCTCGGCGGGGCTCAGCCGCCGTCCCCGCTCCCGGCGCGACGACCCCGCGGCGCTGCCCCAGCCATGAAGGCGGCGGTGGATCTCACCATCATCAAGACGGAGAAGGTGGACATCGAGCTCTTCCCGTCCCCCGGTGAGCGCCGTGTCCCCTCCGCGCAGCCCCGGCCCCTTCTCCCGGCGAAGGCGGCGGCGGGGGAGGTTTGGCGGGGGGGGAGAGGCTGGACCGCTGGGGAAGGGTGACCAGAGAGGTCGGTGTGGGGTTTTTTGGGGGTGTCTTTTGGAAGAGAACACGGAGCGCGCCCCAAGTCGCAGCGCAGCGGCGCCGCCCGGGCTCTGCCCGCTGCCTAAGGCGAGTTGACTTTCCGAGCGCTTTTATGACTTTCCATCCCCCTCTTTCTCTTAAAATCCATTCCGTCGCCCCTCCAGCCTCCTTCCCTCACGCTCCTGGCATCCTTGCCGGGATGTAGGGAAGCCCGTCCGGCGGGGAGGCAGGAGAGATGCGCTCCCGGGGCTCCGCGCCCGTTCCCATCGTTAGCTGGGATGGATGTGCGTTCCCCCATCCCTGGCTGGAAATGTCTTGTGTGGTCCAAGCACTCGTGGTATTTGGGAAACACAGCTCCAGTGCTAAATACTCTGGATTTAGCACGTTTAATCCAGGAAAACCAGCCGCTTTGATTTTTTTTTTTTTTCCGCCCTTCTGGAGCTGGAGAAATGGGTGGAGAGAGGGTGCAGAGAGCAACACGTTACTGAAGGGAGGCGAGAAGGGTTTTTGTGTGTTGTAGCGGGGTGAGTTCAGCTGCTGCTGGCTGTGGTTCCTGCTCCGAGCCGAGCCTGACCAGAATAAGAGCTGCTGTTCACACACTGCTGGCGTCTGGCTGCTCGCTGATCCCGGGTGCTCAACTCCTCTCTGCCCTGCCCAGGCGAGGTGGAGGATGGAGCTTGGAGGACCCGCAGGAAAAACAAAAACCAGCCCTTTTTTCTGCATTAAACGAGTCCTGTTGCTTCATCTCTCCCTGCTGCAATTCCCACTGCGCCAAACTGGAAGTTTGCTGGGTTTTGTGCAGCACCGGTGCGGCGAAGAAAAGCAAATTAAAGATTGAGTTGTGCATTTCTCTGCCGGTTAGAAAGTTTCTAGGAAAGGCAGAAGGGAGGCACAGCTCCCGCAGGCTTTGGGATTTTGGGCTGCGTGTGGAAATGAAATGACAGCTGAGCGCTGGAGCCGCACAGGGGTTGGTGCTTCGACTTCAATAGATGCTGGTGCAGCATCAGCGGGGCTGCAGAGAGCTCCAAAGACAGCACCCGCCTTGGCTTCAGCCATCCATGGGCTCCGGAGTGTCCAGCGCAGGGGTCTCCTTTGGGATCCCTCCTCCCGGCCGCAGGGAGCACCCTGTGCTGGTCAGAGCTTCAAAATGCCCGAGGGATGCTAAGAATGCACCTACACAGGTGGAATGAGAGGCTGGAGGGAAGCTGAGGACCTGTTTGTGCCTATTTCCTAAGACTTTGGTGAAGACTCATCGCTGCCCTTCAGCCCCCGAGGGCAGCCTGTTTGTTCGAAGGGGAGGAAAACGGGACAGGAATAAACACCTGGACCATCAGGGTGGGGTGGGGTTTGCTTTTCACTCCAGAGTAAAGTATCTGTTAAAATTTGCACGCTCCTGGTGTGGGTGAGAGCTCCCACACCAGGGAGGCTCTGGGTGTCTAGAGCAGTGGAATTCCCTGGTGCCTGAAGGGAGGGCTCAGAGTTTCACCCTGCCTTAAGTTCGTTTTCTTCTGTCCCTGAAAGCTCTTCTGCAGCTGATGTCAGCAAACTGCTCTTAGAGATGACCCAAAGTTGAAACTTGGGCAGGAAGAGCTCTGAAAAACACAAACCCAAGAGGTAGAGAAGCGCTGCCTCCCCATCGGCTCAGCTGCAGCCGCTCCTGTGCTGGTGGCTGCGCTCGCTGGGAGCCACAAAGGTCAGCGCTGTCAATTAGCTGGCTTAACCTCATTTCCCCTCCAACTCCAGAGAAAAAAGCTGCAGCTCTCTGGTTTGGTGGGATTGATGGCGAGGGAAGGAGTGTGGATACTGCTGGGTTGTGTTCCTGGGATCCAGCCAGGGGAGGAGGGAACATCACTTCTCTCTGCTCCTGGAGGGCTCATCTGCTCCCTGATGGTTCCTGCAGCCCTGAATCCACTACCAAATGTTCCTATCGTCCTTAATTCCAAAATGGGCTGAGAAGGACTCCAGCCCTTTGTCCCTTGCACAGAAGCCGTGCGGGTGTGATCCGTGGGGTGGGTGAACCTTGGGCAGGGAGGGCCCTGCAGCCAGAGAGTCTCAGCTGTGCAGGATGTTTGATGTGCCAGGTGCCTGATGCCCTGTGAAACTCTGTCCCCTCTCACCCCCCAAACCAAACCCTACCCCACCCCACACCCCTGCCTGCAGAACTCCGGGGAGATTTGTGGTGTCCAAAGGGTTTAAAAATAACCTGGAAGGGATGAGGAGCTGTCCACAGAAAGCTTCCAAAGCCAAATCCTCCCACTCCACCCCTGCTACTACCAGCAGGAATGTGTGAGTGAGATGAGCAGGTCAGAGCCAGAACCCCATGTGGGGGGGTTCTCCTTCAGAACACAATTCTGTGTGCGTGGATATTCTTAGGAGGATGTGATGGAAGGGTGCTGACATCACTTGTGGTTGTACATACATGGCTGATCCACCAAAGGCTTGGTGGGACGTTTTCTGAGACAGTAAAACCCCAAACCACACAAAATTCAACCCCAAGGGAACTTCACCTGGGGGCTGATGAAGGCTGCCCTGCACAAATCTCTTTGTTTCCTGCAGCTCCACCAAGCTGCATTTGCTGGCTGTGGGCAGAGTGGGCAGCAGCTCCAGCCCTGCTGGGAGCTGTGGGGTGTAACTGGGGCTCCCAGGGCTCATTTCTTGCTCAGGAAGCTGCATATTTGCCTCCCCCGCAGTACCAGAGCAGGGCTCTAATCCCAGGTGTCATTCCTGGGATCCCAGGTGGAGCAGGGATGCCAAACTCCCCATCCTGCATCCAGCCCTCCTCCTGCCTCCTTTCCCTGGAGGTGTGTTATGGGAGCAGGGGGGGATTTGTTCCTGGAAAAAGGATTTGCTCCGTGCACACAGAGCACAGAATTCCCGGCTTTTTGGCCCTTCCCATGCCTACCCCGAGGACAGCTGGGACATGGACACGTTGTTTCCATTGGCCTGTGCGTGGGTGGCATCCCAGGGGTGTGCTTTTATCTGGCAAGAGCTTTTCCCTCTGTTTAGGATTTGGGACAACATCAGTTAGGGCTGAAGCAAGATTTTTCCTTCCAACCCAAAGCTCTGTAAGGTTCTGGTTCTCCTGCTGTGGCAGTGCAGGGTACAGGGAAGCTCCTACACAGCTTCCAAACTGCTCGGGATGTAGGACCTGCCTGAATCGTGCTTCTCCCCCTTCCCACAGCCAGGTCAGGCTTTGCTTTCATTTTCAGCTCAGACAAATGAGGGAATTGGCATTCAAAGCGAGCCTGGCAAACGCAGAGCTCCTCCACAGAGCCTCGCCGCGGGCAAGGGGCACAGAAAATCGCCCTTCTTTAGGTTTTAGGAGGGACCCTTCATTCTGTCCTCTGCCTTGTCTAGGGGGGACAAGTTTGCAGCCATCCCTGGCTCCAGGTCATGGAATGGGGTCACAGCTGGCCAGCTCGACCAACAGGGGGCAGTTTGCTGAGCTGCTCGGGGTAAAAGTGCTCAGGGACTTGGGGCATTATTCTCATTATTCTCAAAAAGACAGGTTTGATCATGCCTTATCCTCGCAGGACTGAGCCCTCCAGCTGTATCAGCTGCTGTGTGACTCAGTTTCCCTGCTGCTGACGGGTGCTGGCTCCTGCATGGCCACGTTTTCTTTCCGTGCGGGATAAAACACAGCAGAGAACCCAGCATTTCCCTCCGAGCCCCAGCATTTCCCTCCCTGCTCCGGCACCTTCTCTGTTCCCCCTCTGCCTCAGAGACGCTGGGAGGGCGCTCACCTGGCCCCCCGGGGACACCCGGGATGTCAGAGCCTGGGGAAAGGAAAGCACGGGTTGGTGTTTCCAGGGATTCAGGGAATGGCACCCGGATCTTTCGGGATGCTTCGCTCTGCAGTGCAGCCCAGGCGCGCGCTGGGCTCGGCTGGGGATGCTCTGTGTGGGCTGCAGTGATCAGCAGCGAGGCTGAGGCTCAGCAGTGGAGGGCTTGGGGCCGCTCTCTCATTTTCGGTGCTGATTGCCTGCGGAGGAGGTGAGAACTCAGCTGAAGAAGAGCAATTACCTCTGTATGCGCTGACAAAATGCCCATTACTGTGGTATCCAGGCGGGATGCGGGAATGAGAGGTTCCCAGGAGGGGGGACTGGCTGCACTTGACTGCCACCGGCTTCAAGTTTTTTAGTATCAGCTTCCCACCAAAGCTCTGAAAAGGAGTGGAAAGAGGGCAGCTCACAGAGCTGTCCTTCAGGGACATCCACAGAGCACATCCCTGGTTTTTACCCTGGTACGGGGAGGGAGATTTCCCGGGACCTGGAGCAAACCCCGTTCCCTTACACGTTTCCATGCCGAGCTCCCCAAAGCACTCACCAAGTGTGTAATTAGTGTCGTTCCATGAAGTGGCCCCTAATTTGCCATGTAATTACAGCGTGCCACGCTTTGATGGGCCTTACAGAATGCAGGGATAACACAGGCTCACGCTGGAATGCTGCACTCCAGCTCTCCAAAGGAGCTGCTGTGGCATCCTAAGACTTCCTGCACTCCCAAATCCAGAGCAGATTGCAGGCAGGCAGCGAGGGGCTGGGACTCCAGCAGGACTGTGGCACACTGAGCTTTGCCACGGGATTATCACAGAATCCCAGAATGGTTTGGGTTGAAATCCTTCAAGATCTCACCTGGGAGACCTCCCACTAGCCCAGGTGGCTCCAAGCCCAGTTCAACCTGGCCTTGGACAAGTCCAGGGATGGGGCAGCCCCAGCTTCTCTGGGAGCCAGCTCTGGATGGAACTGCAGGCTGCCGTGGCAATGATGGGAAAACGAGGAAATCCACAGTCACATTCCTCTGGAATGGATCCTGCTGTGGGAGGAGCTGGGCGCAGCTGCATCAGGCTGTGGGTGCACAGGTTGTCCCATAGATTAAAGCCTCAGGTGGGTGTTGAGTAGGACCAGACTGTCTGAATACACACCAGGGATGTGAACTGGCAGAGCTGCCACCCTAAATGGCTCCTGTCAGTTGTGGCACCGGGATCTGCTGGGATTTTTGGGGAAGAAGGGAACAAATCCAAGTAAATCTGTCCCAGATAAGGCAGGAGAGTCTTCTCCTTTTTTGCACTGTCAGCTGGTCCCTGCATGGCACCAGGTGAGGAAATGGCAGGATGTAGGACAGCAAGTGTCACTGCTGTCCCTGATCCAAAGGATGCAGCTCTGACACCCTCCAGGCTGACAAGTCTTGCTTGGTGGAGCACCTGTGCTGGGTAGGAGCTGCCAGGATGCTGAGGAGGTGCACAAGGAGGGGATGACCTGCTGTATTTGAGCACTAAAGCTGCCCTGGAGCCAGGGCCTGACTGTTCATTGGTCCTGGGATCCCTGTGGGAATTGGGTATTCCATAGGGGTGAGGCTCAGCCCTGACTCCCCAGTTTGCTTTTGGCTGGAGTTCCTGCTGGATTCCAGTGTCACTCCAGAGCCTCCTGGTGCAGCTCCAAGCCCCATCCCAGCAGGAGCCAGTGGCACAATCTGCAGCTGATCTGAGCAGCACAGCAGTCTCACAGCCAAAATTCAGGCCTGCAGCCCTTTTTTTGTAACCCCATGCCACAGTTATCCATCTCAGCTCTTTTGTTCCTCTTCCGTGACTAAGCTGCTCGCTGCCTGGGTTTCTTTTTTTCCTTTCATTGTGTAGTTTATAATCTTCCAACAAGATACAGACAAAAATTTGTTTGCAGCGCTGGCCAAGAAGGCTCTTGTTTCCCTGGCACAGGGCCATGCTTACATCTCCAGTCAAAATACTGCTGGTTAAACAATAAATATTTATTGATTCTCCTACGAGCTCCTACATTTTTCCCAGGTGCAGTGGAATTTGAGGGGGGAAGCACTTGAGTGCTGCCCATGGCAGAGCTGGGAGATGCTCTGCAGATATTGGGCCTGGAGTGGGATCTCCTTCTGCAGAGGTGACTTTGGAAAGCTGGGGTGGGTCCTGCTGCACAGCCCTGCTCTCATCTCCCCAGCCCAGCTTCCCCAGCTTTGGGGATTTGTGCCTGCAGGCTTCCCTGGCAGTGATGGGAAAATGTGGAAATCTACAGTGGCTTTATGTGCCTGAATATCCTCTGGAACAGGGGAGGGACAGTCTGGGATGGACACAGTTGGAGGCCAAGTGCACAGAGATGGCAGAAAAAGAAATAAATCCTTCAACCCCAGAATGGTTTGGGTTGGAAGGGACCTTAAAGCTCACCCAGTGCCACCCCTGCCATGGCAGGGACAGCTCACACTGGACCAGGTGGCTCAGGGCCCTGTCCAGCCTGGCCTTGGGCACTGCCAGGGTGGTTTCAGTTTGCAGTTTGGTGTGAGGGCTCAGCTGTGGTGTCTCAGTGTCTCACCCAGGTTCTGGAGCCTTTCACAGGCTGCAAATGTTGCCTGGCAGAGCCTGAGCCCTGCAGGGCTGAGGGGGAGGCAGAGTCCCCAGTGCTGTGCTCAGAGCTGCTCCGAGGTGTTCCATCCTTCTCCTGAGGGGTGGCTGGCTCAGAGTAGCCCTGGATGGGTCAAGCCCTGCTCTCTCACTACCATCTCTTTCTGGACTGAAACCCTGCATTTTTATGCTGAGGTTTTGGGGTATTTTTTCAGTCAACTGCCAAAATCCAAGCCCCAATTTGCTCCTCTGTCCCATGAACATCACCAGCTCATGGGAGCAATGCCCCCTGTGCAGGACCAGGCAGGTGACACGTTTTTCCCTGTCCCCTGCCCTGGCTGTGCTGACCTTGCACAGTTTCCTGGCTCTGCAGGCTGTGTCCTGCTCTGTGCGGGGCAGGTGGAGCCGGTGTTTGCAGGAAGGCAGGAAGCTGGTGCAGCACAGCCCCTCGCTCCCACATCTGGTTCCTGGAGCTCATGGATAAATATAACCTGCCAGAGAAATATCACAAACACACCGAGAAACAGCAGCTTGCTTTCCCCTCCTTTCTGTGGCTCCCTCTGCTTTGGGAATGAGGATTGGAGTTATTGTGACAGCCCTGGTTGTGGATTGGGATGTGCAAAGTCCCAGGGCTCTGTCTGGCTCTGAACTGGGCTCTGGGGCTGGAATTCCCATTCATTCATCTCCCAGTTGCTGCTGGGCACAACAGCAATACCTGCTCCAGCAATTCCCTGCTTTCCAGCTTTTTTCCTCATGTTTAAACCTTTCCTATACAGCCAGCAGAGGCAGAGACCTCCAGCTCAGGTGGCTGGGGCAGGAACCCCGGGGTTATTTGGGCTGGAACAACGTCCTGGGAGAGTGCAGGGAGCACTGCTCTGCTCTGGGCTGTAGCTGTGTGTAGGATATCTTCCCACTGAATCCCATTCTGGGATGGCTGTGGGGCTGCCTCCTCACCACAGCTCAGCATCCAGAACTTGTTAATGAACAAAATGCATTTTCTTACACAGAGGAGATTCTAAATTGGCTCCACATGGGTTCTGTAGGTTGTGGCACTTTCCCGGAGGGTGATGGCATGAGCAGGAATGTGGGATTGATGAAAGAAGCCAGACACTGAGTCAAAGGCTCCCCCTCTCCCCTCGCCGTGCCCCCTCTCTCTCCCCCCATCTCATCTCAAATACTTGACGTGATTCCAAGGCATTCTTCTCATGGCTGGTGGGGAGTGCAGGAGAAGCCAGTCCAGGGACTGAGCTTTTCTTTAAAAGATTCTTTCTAAAGCTTTGGGGCCTTGCACCCCAAGAGATGTTGAGAAAAGGTTTGATGAGACCTTGTTTTTAGGGAAACTGAGGCACAGCACTCCCATTCCACCGTTTCAGGGAGGTGAGAGCATCCTCAGCTGGGTGCTCCAGATCTCACTCTGCTTGCAGGATTCCTGCTCTCCATGCTCTGTGTTCCACTGCCCAGCTCCTCCCCAGCAGCAGGCAGGCCTGGAGCCATCCACCTCCCAGAATTCCCAGTTTGGGGGTGCTGGGAGACTGGGGCAGGCTCAGCATCCCTTGGGAGCTGAGTCAGGCACGGCAGGATGGGGCTGGCTGCCATTCCCTGGGATGTTGCCTCTGCTGCCATGGCCTTGCAGGATAACCCTGCTCACTTAGGGGAGCTGCCACTGCCAGCAGCAGACCCCAAAAGCTGAAGCTGGACACTGGGCAGTGCTTTGGGGGTTGTTTTCTGTTGTTTACCTCCTGTTGTCAGCACTTTTTATCACAATAATCAAACTGTGGCTTTTTGACCCACATGAAAGTTTTTTTCAGAGGTGCCTGTATGTGTTTGTGCAAAGCCACTGAATTTTGGTCACTGCTCTGGGAGCAGAAAAGGGGATTTTTGTTTTCTTACCTTTTAGTTTTGAGCAATTGTTTACCGAAACCTGAACCCTCTGAAGAAACAACTTGCAAAAGCTGAGTAGTCCTGGCTTTTTCCACTGGAAAATTAAAAAAAGACGGAGTGAGACATGTGAAATTTGGGTCATTATTTTTTCCCTTCTTTTTTTACCCATTATTGTTAGAAGCAGTTTGAAAATGCAATGCCAAGAGCTTTCTCTTTTCAAGTGCTCGAGGCACGTTACCCAACTGCTCCATCCCTCAGACTGCTCCATGAGGTCAGCAAACGCAATTCCTCCTGGTCTGCAGCTGGAAATGAGGAAAAACTCCTTTGAGGAAAAACTCCTTTACTCAAGCCCTGGCATCAGCCCCGGGCAGCAGAGGAGCCCGGCAGCATCGGTGGCATTTCCCAAGCCCATCCTTGTGAAGGGCTGCCAGGAATTTTGGGCTCGGGGTCCGAGGCTGTGCCGGCGTTTGGGAAGGCTGGGACAGTTTCCAGCGGCAGCCGCGGGGTCTGGGAAGGCTGGGACAGTTTCCCTTTCCAGCGGCAGCCGCGGGGTCTGGGAAGGCTGGGACAGTTTCCCTTTCCAGCGGCAGCCGCGGGGTTTGCGATGCGGAGCTGTCCCGGTAGCCGCGGCCCGGCGGGGCCGCTCCTCGCTGGGGCTCTTTCCATCCCTTTAAGCGGCTCCAGATTTGAATTTGGCTCCAAAGGCCGGAACATGAAAGGCCCCGGCCCTGCGCCTGTTTGCCTTCGAGCGGGATGACTCGCACCATTCCTGCTTCCAAGCAGCCGAGCCCGGAGCAGCCGGGGCCATATGGATCCTATAGAGTGACCCGAGTGCCCGGCGGAGCGGCGCAGCGGGGCGGGGAGCGATCGGCGGGAGGGGGAGGGAAAGGATCAGGAGGGGCTGCCCCGAGCTGTGTCACCCCCGGGCCGGACTCTTTCCCCCCTTTCGGCGTCTTCAAGGGCTTCTGCCTTCCGTGGCTGTCGGGCTGCCCGTCCCTGGCACTCACTGAGAGCCAAAGTTCGGCTGAAAGAAATCTCAAAAATAAAAGAAGAAGGGAAAAGGGGGATAAGACCCCGGAGGAAAAGGAAGAAAGGGAAGGGGAGGGGAGGACGATGTGCCTTTAAGCCGCGTGTGTAACTGCTCGCTAATCTGGTGACTAACTCCGTGCGCGGCTGCCAAACCGGGATCCATCCCCAGCCCAAGGCTCGGGAGTCATCGGGTCCCCTCCCTGCTCCATCCCGCGCCCCGCCGGGCGCCAGCCCCCCCGGCCCCCCGCACTCCCCATGGCAATTTATTTACTCATCTGGAGGGCACAGCCCCGGCGGTCTCTTGACTCAGCAGTCCGGGGCCGATGGGAGCTGCGGGAGCAAATTCCAGGCAAGAAATAATCTCATGACTTGTCTCGGAAAAGATTGCTCCGCAAAGATCCCCTGACGGTCACGGAGCGCTCCGTGCCGGCCCCTCCGGCAGAGCCTGACCAGGCTCCCGATTTCCCAACTTCGGGCAGCCGGCCAAGGATCCCGGGGGGACTCACTGCAGCTTTCTCCCTTGGAAAAGCAGGGATGGACTCGGAGATAGGAGATGGCACAGGGGCCTCGGACCGATGCCTGTCCCCCCGGGACACAGGGAATGGCGAGCTGGAGCTGGCTGGCCGGGGCAGGGAGCCCAGAGCTTGGGGCTGTGTGGGTTTTTGGGGCATTCCTATTTTTCTTCCCCTCCACTTTCCAGGGAGAGTTTAAGTCCTTCCTTCATCCCCAGGCAGTTTTGGTTCCTGCATCTGTGTTTTTGCCCAGGCACTGGCATAACCCCTGGGAGGGCTGGCACTGAGGATGACTTTCGAAGCAAATTTTTCCTTAGGTTTTTTTCCCCCTCCTGTTGGCTCTTTTCATCCTACATTTCTCTCATCCTGGTCTTTTTTCCCCACCTCCTCCCTATCCAGAGTAACTGGAGTTCCATCCCTCTCTGAGGGCTCTTTGGGAGGTCTGGTCCCATACCCAGTGTGGGAATGGGGTGGGATTACACCAAGATGGGAATTAAGGATCTTTACAAACTGGCATTTTTCTGGCAGGAAAGCCCCGGGGCGGGCAGAGCTGTTGGGCTGAGGAGGTTGTGCCTCCTCAGCTGCGATCAAGGCTTGGGATCACTCAGCTCCTGGGGCCATGCCAGGTCCCTGGAAGGGAGCTGGTCCAATGCACGGTGTCCTTGGAGATGAAGGGAGAGGAACCAGCCTTGGATCACTGGGGAGTCACTCCTGGGGCACCAGGAAATCTGGGCCAAGCTCCCAGGGGAATCTCACACCCCTCAAACCACACATCCAAGTCACTGCCAGAGCTCCTCCAGCCTCCTTAGGGTTGACGGAGGATTCCTGGAGTTCCTGGCAAGGGCTCCCAGCTCCCGAGTCCCAAATGCCGCCCCCTCCACCCCCTCCTCCATGGAGTGTCTCCTAAAGAGCCTCTTGGCGTGAGCAGCCGAATTCAATCAGCCCTTTCACCATCTGCTCCAGGCACTTCTGCCGGAGAGGGCTTGGGGCCAGCCAGGCTGTAATTCCTTAATGGCTTCCGGATGCTCCGCGGGGTGGATGCGAGGCCTGGGAGCCTCTCAGCCTCTCTCCCCCAGCCCTCACTGAGGTTTCCAAGCTCAGGCTTCTTCTGGGTAGATCCGAGCCCCTCGCATTTATCCCTGCCTGCCCTTCATTCTTCCCAGCTGAGGCCAGGAGTGGACAGAATCCATCCTGGACAGCACTTGGCTCTGGGATGGGGAGAGCTGAGCCTGATGGGGCAGCCCAGCTCCTCTTTGGCCACCTCTCCCAGCTCACTCCCACCTTCATTTTCCCAGGGCTTGGTCTGGCCCAGTCCCTGCACTGCTGCCTTCCCTGGTGGGAAGTTTCCTAGAAGTAGGAGCTGGAAAAGAAGAACTTCTTGGGGATTGGGAAAACCCTCGCTCCTGTGCCTGAGGATACTGGAAACCCGGATGCTGCATGGTGTAATACACCTGGGCAAAGCCCAGGAGCCCTGTGCTCAGCCTGGGATGGAGATGATTAATCTTGGGGCTCTCCTGGTAAATCCCCTTTGTTGGTTTTCTTGTCTGCTTAAAAATTAATAAACCCAGGAGAATTGTTCCTGGGAAGTTGTGAAATGAAATTACTTTGGCTTTGCTGTTCCTGAGGCTGGCGTGGGCTGCAGAGCTTTGGTTCCTAGGTTTTTCCCAGGCCTTTCCTGGCCTCCATCACTGGGGGAGCTGAGCTTGGGCAGGGGAGAGGGAGGTGAAATGGTGCAGGGCTGGCAGGAGCATCCAGGGATGGCCTTGTCCTGGTTCCCTCCTGGTCCCAAATGGGAGGCTGACTCTCGTTCTCCTCTCAGCAATCCTTTGGCTTTCATGGCTTCCAGCCAGGAAAAGGCTCCTGTCCTGTTGTGGCTGCTGGGATCATCTGCTGCTGTGCACGGCCTGCCTGGGACTGAGGGGATGTGCACATGAGTGGTGCCCGTGGAGGGGTCAGTGGTGCCATCAGCACAGCCACAACCCCAGGAGGTGGCACTAGCTCAGGTGGCAGAGCAGAAGGAGCTCTTTCTCCCTCTCCTGTCCAGCAGGTTCTTCCTCCCCTCCCTCCCTGGGAGATGCAGCTTGGGAAGGTGCTTGGCTGCTGTGAGCTGCCCTGGGTGGGGGGGGTGGGGGGGTGGTTCAGCTGCAGGGGGGCTGCTGGGTGTATTTGTGTGTATTTGAGTGTGTGCTTGTGAGCCTGGCCAGGGACATCCTCAGAGAGGGTCATGGCACTTGTGAGGGCAAATCTCCAGGGCAATAAATCCAGGGGTGCAAAGGAGCCAATCCATAACCACACAGGGGAATTGGAGACATGTGGATCATTACCTGCCATCTTTTGGCAGCTGCCAGTGGATTGACTGTTTGCTCTAAAGAGTTAAAAATAATTTTGTTGATTAAAATGATTGATTATTCTTGGTCTAATATTATTTAGGCAGAGCAAACAGTGCTGAGATTTACCAGCTGCTCTCTGACCTCCCAACCCTGATCTGTTTGCAGAAAGCCTGTGCAATTATTTGTTTGATTTCAAAGCTAAATATCCTAATCTTCCCTCTCCGCCTTTGGAAACTGCAACTGGCACCGGGACAGCTCGGGCTGATAAGGGAGGGCAGCCCTGGAGTCCTCGTGTGCAGGGACTTCCCTGGGCACAGAGGGGTGAGGGGGGACATGGGGAGGACAAGTGAGGACAGGGCTCCTGTGAAGGAGCTCTTGGGCTCCTCCTCCTCCTCTTCCTTCTCCTTGTGCCGTGCACACGCTCAGGGAGCGCTGCCCCGGGCAGAGCCCAGCAGTCCCAGATGTGGAAGCTGTGGCAGCCGGGAAGGAGCGGGGCTGGCCGGGCCCGGCACCGCGGTCCCCCCGCAGCCGCGGGACGCGATGTGACTTGCGCTGCCATTGAGCAATGCCGGCTGTCTGCTGGCGCTGCCCTGCGGGGAAGGGGTGCCCGGGAAGGCTGCGGAGGAGGGGGTGGGACGGGCAGGAATCTGCAGCTGCCGAGCGGTGCAGGGCTCGCCCAGTGCCCGTCGCCCGCGGCGGCGAGCGGAGGTGACCCGGCGCTGCCGAGCCTCCCTCCCTCCCTCCTCCCTCGTCATCCTCTGATCCTCCCGCATCGCCGCCTTCCTCCGTGCCGGCAGCATCCTGTGGGATGTTCTGGTCTTCAGGAAGCCGTAGGAACATCCCCAGGGACCTTCCCCATGAGCGCGTGGACACACCAGCGGCAGGTCCGGCTCTCACACACATTCCCGGAGGATGAATGGGAGCTGGTGAAACTTTGATGTGGTCGGACATATCTGGGGGTTGAACATCCCCCGAGCCCCGGGGCACTCCCACTGCCCTGCCATGTGCTGCCTCGTGTCTGGCGTGACTTGGCCAGGGGGAAGGGGCTGGGCCTGGACACAGAGGGATCAGTCTGAGCAGGGAAATCAAGGGAAGGTTGGGAATTCCTCGGGACAGACATACTGGAGGTGTTTGGCTGAGCATCTCCGTGTCTAATCCCTTCCCAAGGCAAGGGAATTGAGGCTTCTGTAAGGAGCAGTGATTTCCCAGCAGCAGGGACAGCTCTGGAGCCCATCAGCCTCAGAAATGTCTCGTGTCCTGGTGATGGCAGCACAAATGATGGGGTTTTATCCAGGGCATGGAGTCATTGCACATGGATCATCGGGATTGTGGGATGAAAACATCTCGAGTTGTGAGGTCATGCGTGGCTGCTCACAAAGTGTGCTGGCACAGTTTGTTCTTCAGGAGTGTCTGAGCCGGCTCGGAGGGTTGGGATCCTTTGTGAGTGATGAAAGAGCACAGCTTGAGTGAAGGTTCCTTGGCCTTCCTCCTGCTGCAAGGGGACAGCCCTGCCAAGAGATCTCAGCCTTCCCTTTTCACACTTCCCATCCTGACAGCATCTTCCCCACACGATATTCTGCCAACTGTCCTCAACCTGGCCTTGTTACATCCCTGCTTTCCCTTGCTGGGAGACTCTGGTGCATGGTTTGGCAGCCCCAGCCTGCAGCAGCAGCTGGAGGTGCTGGAGCTGAATCCCCTTTGTGTCTGTCCCTATTCCTGGGTGATGATGAAGGACAGAGAGATGAATATCTGCAAAAGAGTCTGAGGGTCTGTTTGGATGGATGGAGAAATGTTCCCTCTGAACTGTTCAGGGAGTACCTTGGGAGCATCCATCCCATGGGTGCTTCTGCAATCCAGGAAAAACCCATGGCAGGGCTCTGGGATGGGTTCATCCTTCTCTTGGGACAAATCCTCCAGTCCCATCCCTCCTTCATCAAAGATGCCAGAAATGGCAACATCAGCCAGGGAGTTGAGGAGAGAACAGCAGAACTCCTGGCTTTGACCAGGCTGGAAGGGAATGTGAGCTCTCGGGTGGGTGTGTTTGACCTGCAGCACCGTGTCCTAAGTGCTGGAGCCCAGGTAGGATTGCCCTGGGAGGCTCAGGCTGGGCTCCTGCAGCCCTGCGAGGCTCCGGGGTCACGGCTGGCACTGTGAGGGCTCCCAGCCCAGCCCGGGGACAGGGAGGAGCTTCAGGCAGCTTCTGGTCGTGAGCGCCTGGGCTCTGTGCCAGCAGCAGGGCACTATCTGTGCTCGTCTGCTCCGTGCTGAGGGCCGGGGCTTGGCAGGGGTTTTCCCTTTCCCCCCATTGCTCAACAGTGGGGTGTGAGCAGCGGGGTTGGGTTGAAAGGAGCATCTCCCGGAGGTGGGGCTGGCTGGTTCCACCTGAGCTGCTCCAGCCGGGCCGGGTGTCCATTACAGGCTTTTCCAGGCTCCGGCAGCAGCGCGTGTGTGCCCTGCCCCGGGATTAGAGTCTTTAGAGGCGCGGTTAGCAGGGATTAGGGCGATTATCGGCGGAAGCCTGGCTCACAGGTTTGCGCCAGCCCGGGAGGGTCCTCCCAGCCCTGCTGAGCAGCGATCCCGGCCTGGAGGTGAGGCGCCAATCCTGCCTCCAGAGGGGATGTTGCTGCTGGGATGGATATTCCATTGGGAAAGAGGCAGGGAAGCGATGGCTTTGCCTCCTGAGCAGGAGGGGTTTGGCAGGTGGAGGCTGTTCCTGGCTGGCTGCAGCCTCCTGGCCTGGCTGTCTCCAGTCTGGAGCCTCCACAGGGGTTTAAAGAAGCTGGACTCTGCCCTCAGGCCAGCGGGCTCAGGAAGTTTTAGGTTGTGATGCTGTTATATCTGAAGGGGCTGCAGAGGCCATTTAGAGCTGATTGAAGAGTGGAAGGGTCAGGTGTTGAGCTGCTGCTGCTGGAGCTGAACCACTCCAGCCTTGTAGCATCTCATCCTAGAACCTTCGGGTGTGTTGGGTCAGGAGGGACCTTAAAACTCATCCCATCCCACAGACACCTTCCCTATCCCAGGCTGCTCCAAGCCCTGTCCAGCCTGACCTTGGACACTTCCAGGGCTGGGGCATCCACAGCTGCTCTGGGCAATGCTGATGGAATTTGATTGATGACAAGTCTTGTTTTTGATTTCTCTGATGGTTCCAATGAGTGCTGTTAAACCGTGGCCACGTTCCCCAACCTCAGAGGTGGCTGGATCTCCCCAGGGTTTGCTTTACCTGTCTGTGCTCCTTCCAGCAGCTGAAATGGGGAGGATGGGGTGAATCCCCAGCTGAGGGAAGCCCCTGACTGCTGAAGGAAGAGAAGCTGTGGGCCCTGGCCCTGCTGAGCTGGGGGAGCTTTCACATAGTCACAGTGAGCGTTGACTCAGGGGCTGTGGTTTAGCTCAGCTTCAGCCCTGGCCTTTCTCTAGCACTTCATTACCTCTTCTCTCCACAAAAGCCAGAGTGAGCTGCCCACCAGACTGCTCCCCTGCGAGCTCCTGGGACTCTCAAGGATGCTGCTTTCCCAGGATTGCCATCTAACACCCACGTTACAAAGCAGGGGGAGTGAGGGAGGAGAAGGAACTGGAGCCTGAGCAGGGCAGGCTGTGACTGATGGTGGCTGCAGAATCCTTTCCCTGGCTCCTCACAGCTGCCAGACCCCAGAGCCAAACCAGCTCTCCCTCACCTGGTGGCTGCTCTGTGTCCAGTTTTCCTCATGGACATGTTTCTGCCAGGCCAGGCTGTCCATGGCACACAGGGCTGAACCCAAGGCTGGGCAGAGCATCCCAACACCTCACCCACAGCCAAACCTTCCCCTCTGGAGCTCCAAGTGCTGAGAGCCCAAACCTGGGACAAAATGCCTTTATCTGCATCTAGGGAGGACAGTGCTCAGGCCTGTTTTGAGGGGAAGAGCTGGCCCCCATGGCACACCACATCTCCCTAAGAAAACTGCTGAGGGCCGGAAAAAAGCTGGCTTTGTTGGGCTTTCTGCAGTGCTAAGCACTGTGGGCTTTCGGTTTCCTCTCTTGTTTTTCTCTTGAAGCCCAGCTTTCATCTCACAGTATTTATTTTTCACTGCTTGAAGGAGGGGAAAAAAAGACTTATTTTTCTTCTCTTTTTTATTTTTTTGTTTAAGAAATATATTTATTTTAAATTAAAATAGCAAATGTCTGCACCTTTTGTGCCATCCTTGCGGAGGGAAGCAGGGCCGGTCTCTGGCACGTAGCTGCAGGAATCTCCCCCATCTGCTCCCATCCCATCTGCTCCCATCCCATCCCCACAGCCCCAGCAAACACCCCTTACTGTGCTTATCCCTGCTCCCCATCCAGATTTCCCTCTGGCCCCTTTTTTCCAGCTTTCTGTCCCACTTTCCCTTTTCCCCCTGGAATCTCGCTGCCCTTCGGGTCCAGGAGCCCTAATTGGAACAGGCCGGCTCCTCTCCTGCTTCCTGCGTGGGAGTGAGAGGCAACGCTTGTGAAAACAGTTCAAAAGTGCACACAAATTTTTGCCTAATCCTGCCTAAATAACAGGGGGCTCAACCAGGGTTGTTTGCTCGGGTGTCCCTGCTCCAGGGCAGGGGACACCTGGGAAAGGCAGAGCTGCCCTGAGGGGCTGGAGGTGCCTGGGGGTGCTGGAAACCTGAGCTGGGGACGTGGGGACGTGGTGGGGATGTGGTGGGGACGTGGTGGCTCCACGGTGCCTGGCAGCCTCGCTGGGGAGCGTGGGAAGGGTCTTAGCTCCCAGCCCCCCTCTCCTCAGCCTCCTCTGATCCTGAGAAAGGTTCTGTGCTGCTGAACCCTCTCAGCTGGGGGACATTGGGAAATCTGTGCTGCAGCTTCCCCCATCTCCAGCTCTGCCCTGCTTTGGATCCCAAGGAAAGCTGGGCCAGAGGGGCTCAGGAAGATGAGCTCAGGGTGGGCTGAGGGGGAACCGTGGGCTTGGTGGTCACAGAATCACTGTGGGCACATGGCAGGGGGGTGGGAGAGTGAACCCCTGCCACCCCTCAGGGAAACTCCTTCTCCATCGTCACCCAGCACTGGGGGGACATTCTGGAGTGTGGGCAGCTCCAGACGGGATGGGGGCTCCAGCTGCCTCAGGGCTCAAGGACTGAGGTTTCTGAGGGACACAGGCTCGAACTCATGGAGCCCTTGGATGCAAAGGATCTCGTTTGAAGCTAACCTGCATTTCCCCCCCTAATTTAACCATGAAATCCTGGAATGGTTTGTGTTGGAAGGGACCTTAAAGCTCATCTCATTCTACCCCTGCCATGGCAGGGACACCTCCCACTGTCGCAGGCTGCTCCAAGCCCTGCCCAGCCTGGCCTTGGGCACTGCCAGGGATCCAGGGGCAGCCACAGCTGCTCTGGGCATCCTGTGCCAGGGCCTGCCCACTGTCACAGGGAAGAATTTCCTCCTGAAATCAAATCTAAATCTAAATCTAAATCTAAATCTAAATCTAAATCTAAATCTAAATCTAAATCTAAATCTATTCTACCCTGTTTCATTTCCAAGCCTTTCCCCTTTGTCCCTGTGCCTCTGCCAAGCCACACAAGGCTTGGCATCTCCATGGCATCCTGTGCTCCAGGCCTGGGCAGGGAAGGCTGAGGAGACCTCGGGTTCCTGCCCTTGCTGTCCATCCATCCATCCATCCATCCATCCATCCATCCATCCATCCATCCATCCATCCAGGCAGGGACAGGAGGTGCTGTGGGGTCAGGTGGCTCTGCTCTGACCCTCCCCACATCCATTTCCAGCAGCTGCTGGTGAAACCCCACACAGGGACACACTGGGCCTCTGATGGAAAAAAAAGTTAGTGGCCGAGGAGAGCTTGGAGGAGTCACTGACCCTGGGTGGAAACTGGGCTGAAAAATGACTTTGCTCCCATCCCTCTGCTCAGCCCATCCTTTTTTTGCCCTCTCTGCCATTTATTTTCCTTCTGCAATCAGCTGCAAATGGCTTTGGCGTGCAGATGAGTTCTGTGCATTTGAAGGTCAAAATCCCTGAAGTTTGTAAATCTGAGTCCTTTAAAAAGATCAGATGTGTGGAAATAGTTTACACATGCAAGGCCTGGTGAGAACAGAGTGGGAATTTGGCTGGGAGATGAACTTAGTGATCTTGGCCTCTTTGCTCCTGGTTTTCTCTCAGGCTCCATGTGCCCCTGGCTGGGGGGACTGGGCAGGTCCCCCTTAGCACAGAACCCATCCAGGGCAATGTCAGGGTGTTTTATCCTCTTGTCCTTGTGAGTGCCATCCCCAGGGATGTCAGGGAGCTGAAGGGGCCTGGTTTGGAGAAGCCACGGAGCCTCCAGATCCCTCTTTGCCTTGGAATGCTGCAGCCAGATAAAAGCTGTCCCCATGAGAGGCAAATCCTGCATCTCTGCTCTGCAGATGCTGCTGACATAACTCTCCAGGGTGACTGCAACTCCTGGCACAGTTTAAAAATCAAGCCATAGCTCCCTGCCCGCTCTCCCAGGAGGGAAATCAAAGGCGGCTCTGTCGGCACAGGACGAGGACACGGCATCCCCACAGCTGGGTGCACGTGGCAGCCGTGTTGGGGGCTTTGATGGGCTCGTAAAAACCAGCCAGAAATCCCAGTCTGGCCCCTGCTGCTGAGCTTGCTTTTGGGATTAAAGCCCCAGCATTCCTGAACTGGGTTTAGGCGGAACAGCTGGGCCTGGTGCTGGCTCCCACCCCAGCTCCTGCACACAGCCCTGAGCTCCGTGGGCAGCACTAAAGGAGAGGTTTTATTGGTGCAAGGTTTGATTAAAATCTTGCAAACAGGTTTCAGATGGCACTGAAAGCTGATACCAGGGCAGCTAAATGGGGCTTGTTGCTTTTGTTCCTGAAATTCTGCTCAACTCTGACCTTTAGGCATCCCAGGCTGGAGGCGAAGCACTGGAGGACATCGCCAGGGCTGGGTTTGCCTCCACGGCAAGGAATTTCCCTGCAGCAGCAAAGTTCATAGAGTTATAGGATATTCCAGGTTGGAAGGGATTCACAGGGATCGCTAAGTCCGGGTCCTGGCCCTGCACAGAGCTGGGTGAAGCCCACCATGCTCCCTGCACAGAAACCACCCAGTTTTAAAATAAATACTGAATTATTTAAATAAATTCAGTACCTCCAAAGAGCAGAAGCAGAATTTAGGGTAAAAACTGTCCATCCACCCCATCTTTCTCAATCCACCCAGCCAAGCCTTCTCCCCAAACATGTCTGCAGAGCTTCACACGCGTTTGGTTTCCCTGGGTGAGTTTTCCCCAGCTCTGGGACACTGCTGAGCCAACCAAGGCTTCTGCAGGCTCAGGGCTTTGGGGCTGCTCTCTCCTCAGCAGAAATTCAAACAAGTGGCTGCGACCTCGCAGGAAAAAAGCAGATGATGTTTTAGTCCTAAATCTGCCGAGCACAACAGATTTTGCAGAAGCCTTGAAATGCACATTTGGGTTGATCTGGGTGTTTAAATAGAAACTGTCCTCTGGCATGTTTTTTTTTTTATTTATTTGGGAACAGATTGTTTGCTTCCCTGTGACCTCTCCCTGGGAATCACTTTTAAGTCTCCCCTGTTTGACAGGTTGTTTGTGCAGAGCTCAGCATTCACCTTCCTAAACCGAAATCTTATCCTCCTGCTACTGAAAAATTGATTTGCTGGGTTTGTGCAAGGCCAACCCATGGATCCTGCACAACCAAACAGCAGGATCAGGGATGGGCCCTTGCTATTGCAGAGACAAAAATACCGTTTTTCACCCTGCTCTCGGTGTCTGGCCTGAGGAGCTCCCCTCCACACAGGTTTTCATGGTGATTCAGTGTTAAAGTTGGGGTTAGAACCATTTTCTCATCCTGGCTCTGACTCATCTTCCCAGGGCAGGCAGGAGCTGCTGTTGAGGCAGGCAGAGGGAGCAGATTCCTGGGTGGTCCCTGTGACCACAGAGCAGGGAGAGCAGAACATTCAAGTGTAACTTGAGGATGAAGGGAAAGGGGCACCGAGCCACTTTCTCCCAGTGTTATCTCAAGCAGCAGATGGGGAACAGAGATAGCAATGGTGGCTGCTCATTTTCCATGCCCTCTCCAGCCAAATCCAGTAAATAATGAAGTGTAATTTGCCAAATAGCCTTTGCATGTGGGATTTGCTTTCAAAGGTCCCAATCCTGCCACTGTGGAGGCAATCCTGGATTGTGTGCTGGGCTGAGGGCAGGAATTGTGTCCTGAGAGACTCCGTGTTGGGAATTTCACTGCTTCTACCTGAGCCAAGAGTCTGCAAATCATTTCTTGAGAGTCTTGGGGACTTGGCTGGAGGATGTGCATGTGTTGGGGCTGAGAGGTGGAAGGTGCAGAAGTGGGGACAGAGAAGTTGCTCTGTTTGGCTTGGCAGTGGAATTGAGTTGGGAGTATCCAGCGGATGATCTGGGGATGCTTTGCAGCATTGTCACCCTCACCCTGTGCTACAGAGCTGCCTGTGGAGGTTTATCCATGGAAAAACAGGATTGTTTAGGTTGGAAAAGCTTTCCAAGATCATGGGGTCCAACCATTCCCCAGCACTGCCAGGTGACCACCAACCCATGTCGCCAAGAGCCACATCTGCAGGTTTTTTAAACACTTCCAGGGGTGATGACTCCACCACTACCCTGGAATTCTGTTGACCCAACCCCCAGATTCCCACTTGGAAAAAAACCCTGTGTTGGGTTGTTTGGCCTTTAAATGATGCCCGTGAGTTTGGCTGGGGAGGAGTTGAGTGGAGCAGGAGTTCCAGACTGGGCAGCTGGGCTGGCTCTTCCCAGTGGCTGCAGCGCTGCTTCCCTCCCTGACTCTGGGTTTTGTCAGGAATACACCAACACTGCCTGGAACAGGCCCTCAGCAGCTTTTTGCAGGTGTAAAGGTTTATTCAATCAGGAGTTTAGTGAACTTGGAGCAATGGAAAACTGTGGTGGTTGAGTTTCCACAAGACACAGAATTTTTGATTTTCAGTGTTGGCTTCCAAATATTCATGAGAACACCAAAGACTTTGCCCGTGGTGTCATTTTTCCTCTGAGTTTTCATGGAAAATTTCCACTAGGCTGCAGAGCTAAGCCAGCCTTAGGTGGAAGATTTCCATCTCTGCTGACCAAGGGCAGTTTTTGGGGTGGTGGTTGTTCAAGACTTTCCTTCTCCATCAAAGATGTTTTTCAGGAATACTGAAAGTATGGGAAAAAGAGCCAAACCTCTATTCAGATATTTTGCCTCAAATGGCTGCTTTTATTGTGAGACTTTTTGGCTACAAAGCTTCATCTCCTTCCAAATAAATGAGAAAAAAGGATTTAAAAAAGGAAAGGAAGAGGTTTGGTCCTTGTCAGGATTGACTCCAGGCCTGGCTCTCGGCTTGGCCCCTCTGTCCCCTGGGGTGGCAGCGTTGGCCATGACTCACCCTGGCTCCGTGCTATGTGCTATGGATGTGCATGACGTAACTCTGGGCTAATGTGGGATTTTCCAGCTCTTTGTTTCCCTTCCCCCCTCAAATGGGTATTCTGCCACTCCTCCATCCTGTCTCAGCCTGCTGTCAGCTTGCTTTTTCATGGACTCTTAGAAATATGAATGGTTTGGGATGGAAGGGACCTTAAAGCCCATCCCATTCCACCATCCCAGGTTGTTCCAACATGGCCTTGGACCCTTCCAGAGAAGGGGCAGCCACAGCTTCTCTGTGTCAGGGCCTCCCCACCCCCACAGGGGAGAATTTCCTAGGATAGAGAATTTTCTAGAATTCTTTAATTTTCTCTTTGCTTTTGTTTGCACTGGGATGACAGAGTGGCAATTCAGGGATGCTTTTCTCCCTCTTTCTTGCACACCATGGTGTGGGACTCTTTGCCTTCCTCGGTGCCTGGAGCTGCTGAGGCATTTCCCAGGCTCCAGACACACCTAGAATGCTGAAGCCCAGCAGGCTGTCTGGAAAGGCCTTGATATCTTCATCCAGTAGCACATTCCAGAAGCGTAGGGACACCATGTGCACCTGGCTGGCATTCCCTGACATCTTTCCCAGCCCCGTGTCCTCATGGCTGTGTTTCTCTCCTGCTTCTTTCAGACATGGAATGTGCAGATGTGCCTTTATTAACGCCCAGCAGCAAAGAAATGATGTCCCAGGCACTGAAAGCCACGTTCAGTGGCTTTGCCAAGGAGCAGCAGCGGCTGGGAATTCCCAAAGGTAAGACTTGGCTTCCTGTGAACAACCACGGTACCCACAGGGGCTGTGTCCTCCTGCCCAGAATTCCCTGTCTGCCATCTCCCCTGCTGGTTCTCCTCAGGTGGTGTTGCCTTTCAGATACCACCTGAAGCTTCTTGGAAGCTTCAGCTGGAAAAATGTGGACAAGTCATCTCCACTAAAGAAAGAAGCAGCAGGAACCCTTTACCAGAGGCTGGTGACAGGGAGAAACTAAGAAAATTGGAGAAATGGGTGGGAGAAGGGGGTCAGAGAAGTGATGGGATTTTTAGAAATCCCAAACAAATCCAAAGCTTGTTCCTTGGATGAAATGTGTCCCCATAAAGGCTGATCCAGACTGGGCATGGCGTTCCACACACCCTGGTGCCAGTGTGCTGCCAGTCTCCAGGGATGAGGCTGTGCCAGTGCAGGGCAGCTGCAGCACTGTCTGTGTCCTGTTTTCCTGGGAAAACTGCCCATGGGTGCTCACGGCTGGATCCCTCTGCAGACCCCCAGCAGTGGACGGAGACGCACGTGCGGGACTGGGTGATGTGGGCAGTGAACGAGTTCAGCCTGAAGGAAGTGGATTTCCAGAAGTTCTGCATGAATGGAGCTGCCCTCTGTGCCCTGGGCAAGGAATGCTTCCTGGAGCTGGCACCTGACTTTGTGGGAGATATCCTTTGGGAACATCTGGAGATCCTGCAGAAAGGTCAGTCCTGGCGTGTCCCAGTGAACAATTCACAGCATCCCTGCCAACCTGGTTCTGGGGCTTTCCACAGACCAGGAGCTGTTCACCTTGAGCTTTAATCCCAGGAAAAAACAACATCTTCCAAAGCCCAGCTTTCCAGCAGGATTCCAAATGGGCATCCCAACAGCAGGGGCAGGGCGAATCCTGGCAGTGCCTCAAAGAGGCAGTGTTTATGCCAGCTGCTTGGCAAGGATCCCCAGTGGGCAGGGACACTGTGCCTGCCTGGAATCCATGGTGGGATTTTCCTCAGCCTGTTCAGCTCCTGTTGTGAATTTTACTATTTCCTCCACTGGAACTGGGTACAGGAATACAGCCAAAATCCTACCTGAATTTCCCAGTGGTGATTGGAAGCTGCTTTGCTTTGTTCCATGTCCCAAAAAAGGGTGTTCCATGTCCCCAAAACCAGCATTTTTGGGAGGAGAAGCCATCTGTGCCATTCCCTGAATGACAGCATCCCAGGGTATTAACGTTCAGTGACTGGGGACACACACTTTGATTTAGGGTGTTGATTTTCTGTGTCTGGATGCCCAGGAGCACTGGGATGGTTTCTATGGAGCAGGTGAGGAGCTGAGCACCTCTACCTGAGCCACAAGCAGGAGCTGCAGCACACCTGGGCTCTTTCTCCAGCTTCCTTCTCTGCAGAGCTATTTGCTTTCCTGGAATGTCCCCTGTGCTGTCCTACTGACCCTGGTGGCAGGAAGGGGAGGGGAGCACAGTTATTCCTTCCAGGAAACCATTGACAAATGGATGTTAATTGCCCATTACTAATTTTACTGCTACCTGTGGTTTGCAGGAGGTAAACATGGCCCTTCCCGGGCTCTGGGCAGGCCAGGCTGTTTTCCTGCTCTTGGGCTCTAAGTCTGGTCTGTCCCTTTTGTTTTGCATATTTTTCATGGAGAGCTTGGATCAACACCGAGCAGTTTAACCAAACAAAGTCAAACTTTGTGGTCAGCCCAGTTTCTCCTTGTATTGAGCCATTGCTTGCACCTTCCCACAGCCCTTCTTCCCTGCTGTCCCTGCCCATGGCTGGGAGGTCTTCAAGGTCCTTTCCAACCCAATCCTCCTAGGATTCTGTAATTCTGTGATTTTTTGGGCTGTGCCCACTGGAGAGGGTGGGATGTGCTGCAGGTACTGCCTGAGGCACCAGGGCTGGGTTTGCACCTCCTTCCTGCAGATTCCCCACACACAGAGATGGACTCGATGCTGTAAATTTATGGCAGAGGGGAATCATAATTTCAGACAGCACTGACACACATGGGTATTCAGACACTGAATTGGTGGTACAACGGCCTGGGACAGAGAGGAGTTTTTCAAAGAAGCTGAAAATCTTTGTGCCTGCTGCAACTCTTCTTCTGAAAGGCTGAAAATGAATAAAGCTGAATTTCTGTGTCTTCACACTGTTGGTGTTGCCCTGGGAACCCAGAAATCTTTGTTGCCTGCTTGGTTTCATTGGTGACTTTGTCACTCTTGCACAAGCAGGGACCTTGCTCCTCTGGTGGGCTCTGAACACATTTCCAGTGAGGTATTTGTGGGTGACAAAGAGCTCCCAAGAAATAACCAGCCTCCCCCCAGGACTGGGTTCTGTTCCCTGTAAGTGCTGGGGCCCATCTCCAGCCCTGACCAGAGCTGGGCTGGAGCTGTACAGACAGAAGAGAGCTGTCCCTGTCCCTGTCCCTGTCCCTGCCACGTCTCTGCCCACACAGGAGGAGCTGGGGCTCTCCCTCTGCACCTGAATGTGACATGGGAAGAGATCCAGGAGTCTCCAGGCTCAGCCAGGGCTCCAGCTTGTCTCTCCAACATCCCCACCATCATCACTGGGGGTGTTGGTGCTGGGAGTGGCTGTTAACCCTGAAATGCCTGGCTTTACCTGTGCTGCTGGCCCAGGGTCTGGCTGGGACAGGCTGTGACCCCGCTGTCCCCTGAGCTGACACTGTCCCCAGTGAGCACTGCGTGACTCACGTACCACAGCCTGCTCAGGCTTTAAAAACAGCACACGGTGCCTTTTCCCTGCATGGATTTGGGTATTTTCAGGCTCACTTTTCCATAATTCTTCCTAAAATAACCCCCTCAGTTACCAGCAGTCAGCAGTGCCCTGCACTTGACTCTAAGCTCAGCCAAAGGTTCTCCCCTGCTCTGTGGTCAGCCCCTGCCCCTTGGCAGACACTGTGGAGAGAGGAACAGAGCATTTCTCATTAGTCTGTGTTTGCACAACCTCTCCTTTTGTTAGGGAATATTTTCCAGCCTGCAGTCCCCAGGGGAGAGGGCCAAATTTAGGCTCCTCACAGGCGAACGTGTGTTATCTGTGCTCGGCTCTCCAGAGCTGGGGCAGAAACAAACCCAGCCCAGAGCTGCCCAGGGGCCTTGCTTTGGTTAAAGGAAAGAAAATCCCCATCCCAGTATCCCTGCTCAGAATGCCACACTGGAATGGGTCAGGTGTTCACGGAAAAACTGCCCAGAGTAGGGGCAGGGTGGCTTTTACATGGGAAAGCAAATTCAGCACAGCCCAGGAGGAGCAAAGTGCTTGGAAAAAGCCACGGGAAGCAGGGAATCCATGCCTTGATGTGCTCTGTGCTCTCTCCCAGTGAGTTATGCCTATGGAAAGCTGAAATTTGGCATTTTGACCATATATACATGGAGGAGTCTATGTCAGGAGTGGGGTCAGGGACAGTGAACAAAGCAGTTTGGGACATGGAATGTTCTGCCTGCATCAGGTGCTGCACAGGCTGGGATTTCACACTGATTTGGGGTTAGAGGAGCTGGCTTTGGGATGGGTCACCCACTCCCTCATACACACCTACTGCTGGTCTAAAAATAGGGCTTTTCCAGGAAAACAACTGTCCTTGTCTGGGGAGTTTTTCCAGGAGCTGACACATGGAAGTGTGCTCAGCAACCCCCAGGAGAAGGAGAGGTGACAAAGCCTGAGGCAGGCAAGGAAATGCTGCAGCTGGGAGCTCAGAGCCTCCTGGGGCCCTGGCTGAGAACGCTGTTGCTGTTTGGGTTGGGTTGGTTTTTGTTTAAGCTCAGCCATACCTGCAGCAGGAATTCCCGAAGGACCCCACGTGCCCCAGCTTCCTGCGGGATTTCAGTTCTGGACTCATTTCTGTAGCTCAGAACGTCCCAGTTTAACCTGAGGAGATTTTGGGAAGTTCAGGGCTCTCTGTGTCACAGCAAGTGTTGCACAGCTCCGTGTGCCTTCCACTGGTGACATTTCCTTCCTTTCTTCTTTGCAGAGGAGGTGAAACCGTACCCAGCAAATGGCGTGAGCACCACGTACCCCGAGTCCCGCTACACCTCAGACTACTTCATTAGTAAGTCTCAATTAGCAGTGTGCATTATCACCATTACCATGCCTGGAAGCACCTTTGAGCAGAGGTTTGTCCTCACCACAACAGGACTGCACCCTGCAAAGGGGGATCTGGTGTTTCCAAGGGTTTAGGGTTGATTTGGAAGCCTCCTGGACTGCCTTGGACTGGTGGCTGCCTTGTGTGCCAACATCTGGTTTCTTCTAGCACTATTGGTTTGATGCTGTAACTCAGCAGATTTTGAAAGCAGCCTCAGCACACCTGAGTGTTGGGAATTGTAAAAAACCTGTTAAAAAAAGGGAGGGAATGGAGGGAAAGGCTGAACTCTGGATTGCCAGGGAGGAGCCTAGCAAGGAAAGGGATGAGTCTCCACCTGCACTCCTGCACTTCCCATTGCCATTGCTTTGGAGCTGTCCTTTAAGGGCATTGGAAATCTGGGAGATATTTCACAAACCAGCAAAAAGCCTAGCTGACCTGAAGAGGAGAGATTTGGATGAGGTGTGAAGGAGAAATCCTTCACTGTGAGGGTTGAGAGGCGCTGGCACAGGGTGCCCAGAAAGGTGGTGGACTCTCCATCCCTGGAATTGTCCCAGGCCAGGCTGGACAAGGCTTGGAGCAACGGGGTAGTGGAAGATGTCCCTGCCATGGCAGGGGTGGGATTCGATGAGCTTTAAGTTCCTTTCCAATCCAAAACCTTCTGGGATTCCATGATTCTGTGGATTGGGATTCCAGGCTCTGGCATGGGGAGAGGTGGCTGTGCAAGGACTCACATTTCCCAACCAGCAATGAAGCATTTTTACCCTATTGCTTATCTGCTGAGCAACAGGGTAAAATCCACTTCCCAGGGTTTCCCAGCTTTTTCCTTCTGGCAGCTGCCCTGGGAGGAGTTTGGTGCAAAGCACATTGAGGACGGTCGGGGGTGTTGTATTTTGCTAAATTGCTGCATTTTCAGACCCCATCTCTGTAGCTTCTGGAGGCCTCACCCAAAGCATTACGGGAGGAGGTGTGGGATGTCTGGAGCCCTCACCCCAAGCAGTGCCCAAGGGAGGGGCTGTGGGATGCTCTGGGTCCTTGAAGCTGCCTTGGGCAGGCTCTGACTTGTGCTGTGTCCCAGGTTATGGCATCGAGCACGCGCAGTGCGTGCCCCCGTCCGAGTTCTCGGAGCCCAGCTTCATCACCGAGTCCTACCAGACCCTGCACCCCATCAGCTCGGAGGAGCTGCTGTCCCTCAAGTACGAGAGCGAGTACCCCTCGGTGCTGCTGCGCGAGCCCGCCCAGGACCCGCTGCACAACGACTTCTTCTCCATCAAGCAGGAGGTGGTGACTCCAGACAACATGTGCATGGGCCGTGCCAGCCGAGGTAAAGCTGGGCTTAAACCTGGGAAATGAACTTGGAGAGAGTTTTCAGGGTTTAACAGAAGGTTTACACTGGATGTGTTTGTCAGTGAACTGGGAGATGAGAAATGCTGAGTTAGAAATGCCATGGAACAGGACAGATATTGTTGAGAGAGAAATTGTGATGTAGTAACTTCTTTGGGCCAGGTCTAATAAGCTCTCAGAGGTCTATATCACACCCAAGATAGCTCAGCTACCTTTGGAGGCATAAAAATCAGCAGGATGGCTTCTGTTGCAGTGTTGGAAACAAAAAGGTTTAATAAAAGGCAAAATAACAAACAAAGGAAAACCGAGTCAGGTGCCAGACGTTCTTGCTCCTGGAAAAACACCTCACAAAAGTGGTTAGTTTCTTTGTTCTCTCCTTTTTCTAGTTAATTGCTCAGGCAGGACATTTTGGCTTCTGTCCAATTAGCTATCCTTAAGTTTGAGGTGAAGTCCCCATGGCCTATAAGGTGGCTTTTTCACCTAATGGAGGAGAGAAACTTCTGGGCTTCTTTCCTTTTTGAGGGGACAAAGGAGAGTTTTGTCACTCCGTCAACCAAGGCACACTCCTGTAAAAGGGAACTAGAAAAAGAGTTTTAAAGGATAGCTATGTAAATAAGACTAGATACTTTGGAGAAATAGAATGATGAAAGTTCTAGAAAAGGGGATTGTCTGACTGGGGCTGGCTTGGGTTCCTGCTGTTCTCACCCCCCCTCCCGAGAAAATGGCCCTGGGAGCACCGAGGGAGCTGTGCAGTGCTGACACAGCCCTCTCGCAACACTGCTGGCTTCCCTGGTGGCTCTGAGCTCTCCCTGCCCTTCTCCCCAGGGAAACCTCGAGGAAGGGCTTGCTTTCCTCTCCTCTCCTCTGCTGCCTGTTTTGCATCCTCTGCAGAAAGGGCATGTTTCTGGTGCTGTGCTTTGATGTTGAACCTGAGTGAAATTGAGCTGAGCTTTCATGTTACCAGGCAGGGCAAACTGCTGGGTGCTTGTAGAAATCCCATTTTTAGGAGCCCAGGCAAAGCTCCACAAATTCTTCACAAGTTCTCATCAGGAATTGCTGTTGAAGGCTCTGAAGAGTTTTGCACTTTATGATCCAAAGTCTTTGTCCATTATGTCCAGGGATTTGATGGCTGCTTCTCTGAAATACTTGCTGCAGCCAATTCCTGAACTTGGTTACGAGGTGCAGATGTCAGGGGCTGGGGCAGCAGCAGAGCTAAGGACCCCCCAAATGCTGCTCCCCAAAGAGTTATAGGTACGTGATTCCTCTTTGAGGTGGTGGGATTTAAACACCTGAACACTTCGGAGGATCTGAGCCCAAATTCCTTCCCAATTAATGTTGTGAGACTGGGAACACGTGGGGCCCACGTGTCTGATTGCTTTGTGATCACATCAATGATGCCAGGCTGGGGATGTGGCTCTGCCTCCTTCAAAGCAAAAAGCTGAATCCATGGAGCTCAAAGTCCCTCACAAGTGGGATCATTATCTCCAGATTCCAGGTAGGGAACCTGAGGCACAGGGAGGAGATGTGACCTGCCTGCCATCCCCTAAAATGAAATCCAGGTGTCCTCAGCCCCAGAATTTGTTACAGGGACGTGGTGCTGTGAGCCAGGTTTGATGTGCAGCACTTAAACCCATTTATCCAGAGAGCTGAGGCTGAGCTGCCCTCCCAGCAAAGCCAGAGCTGCTTTCCAGGCTGCATGGCACATGCAGCTCATTTGAACTTCCTCGCTCTTTTTCCAGGCTGGGAGAGCCAATTACTGGGAACTTGTTATTCGTGCTCTTGCCTCTCCTTCTGAGAGAGATGACCTGAGCCAGAAGGGCAGCACGGTTTTAATTTTGGGGAAACTGCTCTTTTTGGGGTTGTTTTTCTGCCTAAATTTCAGCAACGTCTCTGCCTTTTCTTGACCTTTTCTTTAACACAGGTGATTTCATCATTCTCACAGTGCAATGGCTCAGGAAGGCTTCTGCAACTCCACCTGGAGCCTGTTCTCAGTGGCAAACCTAAAAATGGTTTCAGGGGAGGGAACTGAGAGCCCTGGCTGCTGCTGTTAGCAAAGGCTTGAACACTGGTGCAAGAGGCTGTGCTCACACCAGTGCTGCATTTCAGCCATGGAAGGGCCTTTGGGGGACACAAATCCTGCCAGGGCTGGGGGAAAGTCTTAATATAAAGCAGAGCCCAGTTAATTTATATTTATGTTCCTCTTTACCTTGCACTGTCTTACAAGGTTAGTCTGACACAAAGTCAAACCCTTCAGCATCACCTCAGGGTGAAGGTTTTCCAGACACTGTGGGGCCTTTCCCAGGCCTTCTGTGGGGCCTTTAGGAGGAGATTTTGGGGTCCCACGGGAGTTGTTTCTCTCTGCCCTGTCAGCGAGGGCAGCTGGTTGAGAAGTGGAGCTGCCAAACTCATTTAGGCTGGTCCTGAGTAAGTGCAAGGCGTGATTGTTCCAGCTAGGTGGAATTTAGGTGAATTTTCAATGGATTGACACAAATCACATCTCTGTCAGGTTTTAATTCCTTTTTAAAATGAGCCTGTGCTGCAGGATTGCTCAGGGAATTGGTTATGCCAATTAATGTACAGACACAGCAGCGTTGTGTTCTCCTTAGCAGGATTCAGGGAAGGATTGGAGCGTGAAAATCCTCAAAAAACAAAAAGAAAATAGAAAAGAGTTTGGAATAGGGCTATCCCAGCAGAATGAAGCCAATGGATCCCAGCTCCCAATGACTCTAGGCCAGCAATCAGGGCAGGCCCTGCAGTAGTTGAGTCTTTTCACAGCAAGTGCTCTTCAAACTACAACACAACAAATATTTGGGGGCGTCTGCCAGCGCCCTTCCACGTTCCCTGTCCCCTGGGATTTGCTTTCTGGGCCCAGGCTATGGGGAGCTCTGCCAATGGAAATTTCTCCAGGAGCTCTTGCACAATCCCAGCAGCTGTTTTTAGCTGGGTTTGGGAAATTAGTGAACTTGAATGATCCTGTTAGCTTGTCAGGAAAGATGTTGAGCAATCAGTCGAGTAGGGAGATCAGAGGCTGCAATTTCAGTTTGTTCTTTGGGGCCTTTTTTAGCTCTGGTTCAGTACAGGGCTGGCTCTGGGGGGTGTAAATCAGCACTGGTGAGGATCTGGCCTCTCATGTTCTGGCTTTGACTAAAAATACCCCAGAGAGTGACTTTGATACAAACCAGCTGTGCTCACCTTACCAGAGCTGGGAAAAGCTGTTGGAGCTTTCAGCCATTGGCTCTGCTCCTGCAGCAAACCTGCTGCTGGCTGGGGATTTGGGGCTGGCTGGAACAGATGGCAGCAAAAGGCTGCTGTGTAATTTAGGGAGAAACATCCAAATTCAAGGAGCTGGGTGTGCCTGAGCAGTGTTTGAATTGGGCTGGCAGATGTAGTGGGGATTTATTGGAGACCTCCAATATCCTTCAGCAGCAAGAGAATCACAGAAATCAGAGAATTGTGGAAAGGTTTGACTTGGGAGGGACCTTAAAGTTGGTTCCATCCCTTGCCATGGGCAGGAGCATCTCCCACTGTCCCAGGCTGCTCCAAGCCCTGTCCAGCCTGGCCTTGGGCACTGCCAGGGATCCAGGGGCAGCCCCAGCTGCTCTGGGCACCCTGTGCCAGGGCCTCCCCACCCACTGAATGAAGAGGTCCTGGAGTGCCCACGTTTAGGCTCCTGAGCTCAGCCTTGAGTATCTAAAGTGAATTTTGTCTCTGAAATTGCCTTTTGGAATGTGTTTGAAATTGCCTTCAAAGTCAGCAAAGCACGAGTCTTGGATAGAGTGGCCAGATTTGGGTTTTTCCCCTGTCTCTCTCTGCCTTGCTCTTCTGCCTGAAGTTTTCCAGGGCTCAGCCCTGCTCTGGATGGCAAAGGTGAAAGTATTGCACCTCTGGGCTGTGCTTACTTTGGAGATGGGATGTAAAGGAACAGCATCAGTTGCCCTGTGCCTGCACAGTGCACAGGGGAAGCACTCTGCTGGCCAGCTGAAGCACTCTGCTGGCCAGGTGGAGCAGCCTGTGCTGGCCAGGTGAAGTGCCCTGTGCTGGCCAGGCCTGTCTCAGCTGCTGTGCCTCCCCCAGGTAAGCTGGGAGGCCAGGACTCCTTCGAGAGCACAGAGAGCTACGACAGCTGTGACCGCCTGACGCAGTCCTGGAGCAGCCAGTCCTCCTTCCAGAGCCTGCAGCGCGTCCCCTCCTACGACAGCTTCGACTCTGAGGACTACCCTGCCACCCTGCCCAGCCACAAGCCCAAGGGCACCTTCAAGGACTATGTGCGGGACCGGGCCGACATGAACAAGGACAAGCCTGTCATCCCTGCTGCTGCCCTGGCTGGCTACACAGGTAGGGCACGGGCCTGGCAGCCCCTCTGTGCCCCCTGCCCCTGGGGCAGCACCTCCCCGTGCCCAGGGACAGTCTCGGGCCACTCTGGGCTGCCCCAGCTCGCTGTGGCTGGTGCAGGGCTGTGAGGGAGGGTTTTGGGGTGTCTGGGGTCAGTCCAGGGCTGCATCTCCTTTGAGTGTGGGCATCCACCCATCCCACAGCTCGTGGGGGATGTGGCACCTCCCTGGGCACAGGGCACTCAGTACCTTGTTCTCCCCTTGCCCCTGGCTGGCTGTGGAGGAGCTGGGGCTGCTTTGGTCCCTGAGCAGGAGGTGCTGCAGAGCCTGCAGCCCTGTGCTGGTGACTGGTGGGCTCTTGGTTGTGCTTTCCCCCTGGGGCAGGAGCAGGCTCAGCTGCAGCACTGCTGTGTGTGGGGATGGATCCTCTCCCTGTGGCACAGAGGAGAGGATCTCCTTGTACCTTGTGTGAGGCAGGGATGGGGCACTGCCAGAGCCATCCCAAACATTCTCCATTCCCTGAGGTGGGAGAGATGAGAAGGTGATAGGCCACGGAAACTCTGGCTCTTTATGACAGCCCTTCAGCAATCTGGCATTTCCAAGGAGAGAAACTTGGTGGGATGGGACTTCCAGCTAAAGCTGAGCTAATCCTTTCCAGCCCTTCTGTGCCATGGCTTTTCCCTGTGCTCTGAGGAAAACTCGGGGGCAGCCTCCTCCCTGGCTCTGCACCTTCAGATCTGTCCTGGCCCAGCTGGGAGCAGCTGGTGGAAAGAGTTTGTGGTGATAAAGATCATGGCCAGGTTCGGAGCAGATCCTGAGGCGCGGCTGTCCCCGAGTGCCCTCCCACGCACGGCTCATGTGGGGCTGACACCGAGCCTGCCGGGGGTGGGAGAGGTGCAGGGGGAGGAAAGGTGGGCAGATAATTTTAGGAGTGTAAAAAAGGAAGTGGTTTGTTGCTATAGCTTTAGTTAGAAAGAGAGCCCAGCCCTGCCTGCTGAATGAGATTCTACCAAGTCCATGCCAAATATGAGAGTGCTCTGCATTCCTGAATGGACTGGGGAGGGAGAGGAGGGACTGTGCCCTGGGGCTCATTCTCTGCTGTGCTACTGAAATCGATGCTCCGGAGAAAAGAGACCACTGAGCACAAATTGCTCTTCTTATTCCTATTTTTACTCTTATTTTCTCCTGGCAATGCCTTTCCCTGTGGCACCTGGAAGTGCTTTGGGGATGCAGGAGCCCAGGATGAGTTTGAACAGCTGGGGTAACTGAGGCACCGAGGTGCTGGCAAAACCAGGAGCATTCTTTTCCAAGCTGGATATTTCCCTCCACGTTTGCTGTTGCTCATGGGAAAGAGTGCAGAAGAGCCACCCCTGGAGAGAGGCGAGGAGCTGAAGTCAGTGGCTGGGCTCTGTGTTTTTCCAAGGAATATTAGCACCCCAAAGGCTGTCCTTGGAGCAGTGCCTTGAGGAAGGGGAGACTTGGGTTCATGCAATGCCAGAGCACAATTCCAAACACTTTCCCCTGTGTAACATTTTCCCTCACCTCATTTCCAACCCCTCTTGGAGCTGAGAAGAGAATCTCTTGGCCCAGGCACTTAGGTGGAATCAATAAATGGGAAGGCCTGATTTCTTTATTTATTTTTGCATTGCTTCACTTGATAGGCTTTAAATGTGGAGAGGAAAATCTGGGATCACTGGGAAACGCTCAAGCTGGAGCTCTGTTTGCCTGTTCCAAAGGCTGCTGAGCAATATTCAGGGCTCAAGCCAGCAGAGCCAGCTTTTGATATTGAGAACGGGCCCTGGATGGGTGACCCTGGCAGGCAGTGACTCCAGAGATGCCCTCTGAGCCATTTTAAAGCCCTCAGCCCTTCAGTTCTGGATTTTCCAAGCAAAGGGAGCCAGAGCTGGGTCACTGTGAGAGCAGGGCCTGGGGAGAGCGAGTAGAACATGTTGGGTTTCAAACTGGAGAAGAACTGGGCACTCCCCACTCTCTGAGTCTGTCAGTGAGGAAAACCCTGCCCTGAGAAGGGCTGGAGGTCTGGCCTGGGCCAGCTGAGCCCAGAGTGGGGATTTGAGCAGGGCTCAGATCAGGGACTCAGGGGGAGCTCAGAGTGGGGATTTGAGCAGGGCTCAGGGTGGGGACTGAGGCAGGGCTCAGGCCTCTTTGTGCACTGCTTTGCTTTACTCTTACTTTACTCAGGGAGGAAGTGCTGTCTGGCAGCCAGAGCAGAGGAACTCAGAGTCTGGGCTCTGCCTGTGGCTCTGCTGAGGAGGTGGAGCCTCCCAAGGAGCAGAGCAGGGCTCTGCCAGCCCAGGAGCCCAAAACACCCAGACCTTGGGGTTCCATTTGCCCCCTGAGGCCACACCCAGCCCCAGCCCCCTGCTCGTGCTGGCCCTGCTGGACCTGCAGGGTGAGAAGGGGCATCACATCCCTCATCCCCAGAGCTCTCTGTCCTGGCTTCAAGGACCTGACAATCTTGTTCAGGCTCTGTTGGCAGGCTGTTTCTGTGTGCCCAGGGAGGTGGCCCCAGCACTTCTCTGATGCTATCTGCCCCAGAGGCGCATTCTGGGGTGAGAAGGTGCATTTTGGCGGAAGCTCCGGTTGCGTTTGATGTGTTCTTCACCCAGCTCTGAGCGGCCTTTCAGAGCTGCCTTATCTGCCCCCACATCTTGACCTATTTTAACAAGTTGCCATGGTTGCTTACAGAGAGGTTGATGCAATTTTCTTATCTTTTTTTCGAAGAAGAAATGTAATTGCTCAGGAGTTGATGAACTTCAGTTTCCATTGCTGCAGGGAGGGCCAGCCCTGGACACCTGGGTTTGGAGCTTGGACAGCTTGGATTTTACCTGAGGGCACAGCTGGAGCTGGGCCAGTGCAGGGCAGGCTGAGATCAGGAAAGGTTCTTCCCCCGAGGGTGCTGGCACTGCCCAGGCTCCCCAGAGAATGGGCACAGCCCCGAGGCTGCCAGAGCTCCAGGAGGGTTTGGGCAGCTCTGCCAGGGATGCCCAGGGTGGGATTGCTGGGGGGTCTGTGCAGGGCCAGGGGCTGCACTGGGTGATCCTGGTGGTCTCTCCAGCTCAGGAAGTTCTCTGATTCTGAGATTCTACATTAAGCCAGATTTTATTTTCTTTGCCATGACACAGAGTGCAAACATGAAATCCAAGCAAGGGATGGCTTGGGATGTGTGTTCACTGCTAAACCTCGCACTGGCTCAGCTGAGCTCAGTCTAAGCTCTGTGGTTCAGCAGCAGAGCCAAGTTTGGTGTGAGTGGGCAGAGATCCCTTCAGTGCCTGAGCCCAGCTGGGCTAAAGTGAGCTTAGCTCTGCTTCCACATGCCCTGGGGCTGTGCCACAGCTGGATCCTGCAGCCTCTGGTGACTCCCATGGCCACCAGCATCCTGCAGGAGCCCTGCACCAGGTGGATAAACTCAGCTGGATCTTTGCGCCCCGGGTTGGTGTTTGCAGCCTCTACTGCTGCTCCCCTGGTGCTGCAGGGGCACAGGAGGCTCAGACCCTCCTGCTTCGCCATGACCATTCAGCACTGAGCTGGTTTTGGGTTCCCTCAAGCAGCTGTGTGGTTTGGCAGCCGGGTTATGGGGTTTGTTTGGTGGGCAGGACTGACACCCTGGGGCTTTCCATGCATGGTGTTGCTGCTGCCGTGGCCCAGAACTGCTGCTCCACATCACTGAGCACCCAGCAGGGTCATCTCTCGTGTTCCAGAGGGGAGGGGAGAGGGATGGGAGAGCTGAGCTGAGTGCAGAGCAAGCCCTCATCCTGCAGATGCAGGCTGGGGTTGTATGGCTGCTGCTCCTGTCCTCTGCTCTGGGCCTGGTCAGGGAGGTGCTGATCCTTTAAAGCCAGTCCCAGCACTTAAAGAGTTAATGCCCTTCCAGCTGATGTCACCCATGCCCCGAGTGTCCCTCTCAGAGCATCCCTGTTGTCCTGCTGGGCAGTAGGAATTCAGGAGGCCCTGCAGGAACTGCCTCCCTCACAGATGTTATCCCACCCCAGCTCTCTCTGCTGAGCTGGATCTGCCCCAGCCAGACCTTGCTGAGCCTGGCTGGCAGCCCCCACAGGGCTGTGCCATGGGGCCCAGATGTGCCTCAGCCCCAAGCAGTGTGTGAGCTGCTGTGCTGCAGAGCTGCAGCCTGCCGGGCTGTTGGTGAGCGATGTTATCTGTGCCCAGCAGTGAAAGCACAGCTGCTGTTTTGCAAGAAAGCCGAGGGGTGCCAAGGAAAGTGGGTCCCTTTCAGGCCAGCTCAGGTGCTGCTGCCCCTCCCCCTGGTGCTGTGCTGCTGCTCTGGAGCCTCCACAGGTGAGATCCCCCCCTGTGCTGTGGCCATCAGCACCCAAAAATCTGCCAGCAGCTGCCTTCCTGTCCCCTTTCCTGCCTCACTCCAGGGCTCTGGCTGTCCTTGCCTTCCCTTCCCCAGCCTGTGCTGCAGCATTCCTGGACTCCAGCTCCTTCCCTGCCTGCCCTGCTGGAGCACAGTGCCCACGTGGGCATCTGCAGCCAGGGCACAGGAGCTGGGGAATGCAGGCACCTCCCTCCTGTGCCCAGCAGCACAACAGCTCTGCTGGCCCTGCTGGGATGCAGGGGATGGTGTCACCCTGCTCCTCCTGGCTCATGTCCTTCATGTCCTTCATGTCCTGCTCCTCCTGGCTCATGCCCTTCACCTGCCCTCACAGGTGACTTCAGGGTGACCACCTGGCAGCTCCTGCCCACTTCTGCCTCAGGCAGGGCCCAATGGGGTCAGTGCCCTCGTGGCCTCCCCAGGGTGGGGACTCCAGGGTGGCACCAGGGCCTGTTCAGTGGCTCCTGCCCCACCTGCCAGACGTGCAAACGAGAGCAAACGCAGCCCCACGCGCCGCTGCCCAAGCGTGGCAGAGCTCAGCTCTCCCCAGGGCTGCTCCAGCTGGGGGGTGCTGGGGGCAGCAGCTCTGCCTGGGTCTCCTGCAGACACCCAGCTGGTGCTGCTCAGCAGCTCATGGCCTGCAGGACCACTGTCAGGGGGATGTGGAGCTCACAGAGCCCCTGGAGCTCTGCCAGGTACCCCTGGAGTCAATCTCGAGTTCAGGGACAAGGCTCTCAGGATGGGACTCGGGGTTGTCCCATGCAGGGCCAGGAGCTGGAGTTGATGATCTGTGTGGGTCTCTTCCCACTCGTGAAATTCTGTGAGATCAGTCCTCCCAACACCCCATTCTGAGACCAGAGGAGCTGCAGCAGGGAAGCAGCTCTGGCTTGGACAGCCCCTGGCTGCTTTCCTGCCTGCAATCATGGCCGTGTTGCTCCCAAAGGAAGGAGGAAGGGGCTTCCTAGGTCCTCTCCTGCTTTTTCACAGCTCTTCTTTGGAGATGCTCCATCCAAGCTCCACCACTTTGCAGTGTCTGATGCCTGCACCAGCCTGGGCAGGAGCTGGGCAGGAGCTGTGGGAGCTGTTCTGATGAGGAAGCGATGGGGACCAGCACTCCCAACACTTTTGGGGATCTGGGGGCAGTGGTGCCATGCAGGGGGATGGGCAGGCCGGGCAGGTGATGGGGCAGGGGCTGTTTCGGAGCCGTTGCCAGGGCTGGTTGTTTTGTGGGGCTGGAACCACAAACCGCAGAGCGCCAGGCAAAGGTGTCTCGCTGGGGGTTGGTAGGTGGGGTTTTTTTGTCTTCTTGTCTTGTTTGAAGCAAGGGAAACAAAACAGAGGCCGTTGGGAGGGGTGGGTGTGTAAAACCGTCCCGAGAGAGATGGCAGGGCCGGGGTTGTGCCCGTCTGCCCCAGCTGGGCGGTGCCACCGTCACCGTGCCACTGGAACAGCCCCACCCAGCAGAGTCTGGTGTCCCCGTGGCTGGGAAGGAGGTGGGGGACCCTCCTGCCCAAGGAGGGATGGCACAGGGATGGTGTGGCACCAAACCCTGGGGACACCACCAGGGCCTGGTGCTGAGGAAGCCCCGCTCAGGCAGCGGTTCCCAGTTCCCACAGTTCCCACTGACACCCAGCCCAGGGGAATATTTTCCCCCTGACGCCGCAGAATTCCTGTGGTGTGACAGTCCCTGCTGAAGGACCCTGTTCAGTGCCACCAAGGCCAGACAGGGCCCCCATTGTGGGTGCTATTCTTAGCAGCCCCATGGGTGCAGGAGGTCATGGTGGGGTGGGAGGACACCCCCAATCCTCTGAGTCCTCCCGTTGTCTTTTGTGGAGCAGGGGCTGCCCCCAGTCCCCAGCCAGGGCTGGGTCTGCTCTGGGAAGCCCCTGGGTGTATGGGGAGCAATGCCATAAAAGCTGCCTTGTGCCCCTCCCCCTCACTCTTGGATCTGCTGCGGGATCCAAGGGGTAGATCCCCAACCCAGGCTGTGGGAACAGGGGGATGTTCTGGGATAACCAAGGCAGCAGATCCTGCGGTGGGAAGCACCCCCTGGCCTTGGGACAGCCTGGCTGTGTGGAGTGATCCCAGCACAGGGGATCCCATGGAGTGATCTCACCCTGGCATCCTGATGGGGATTTCCAGCCCTGGCTGGGGTGAAGCGAAAGGTTGGAGCACAAGGGATGGAAAATGGGTGCTGCTCCCAGCTCCTGTGGGTGAGGAGATTTGGGTGCAGGGACAAGCCTAGGAGCTTGCCCTGTGACATTGAGGGGAGTGGCATTGCTGCAGGAGCCACCTTGAAATCCTATGGGAAGATATTCCCTGCTCCTTGCTGGCTGCAGAGTGGCTCATTTGTGGAGCTCCCCCTCCCAGCACTAATTACAGCTCCAGCAGACGATGTCGATGTCCTGACCTCCAGTGCTGCTCCCTGCTCTGTCTCCTCCCTGCCAGTGCTGATTTGGGGCACAGGCCTGGGCATGTGTTGGGGTTTGGCTCCTGCTCCTCGCTGCCATCTCGAGCAGTGCCACATCTGCCAGGCTCCACTGCCTCCCCCTCGGGCAGGGAGGGGGTGTTTGCAGGAGCTGGGACATGCCTGGAGCCCTGCACAAACACATTCCTCACATAATTGCCTGTCCAGCGAGAGGAATTTGGGGTTTTACGTGTGTCCTGCAGGCAGCTCAGAATAGACCTTGGGAATCCCTGTTCCAAGGATGACACCACTTCCTCGGAAATCCCAAAATACCCAGCAGGGTGGCACTGGGGGCGGTGGCAGGAGCCCTACCTTGCTTGCTGCAGAGAAGAAAGAATTCCTGAGTTTCCCAGCACCTCTTCCTGCCAGCTGGCAACCAAACAGGAATAGCACTGGCCATTGGCCCAGGGTTAGTGAGGCTGGAGCCTCCAAAGATCCTGCAGGGCCAGGATGGCCCAGGGGTGTTTTGAGGGCAGTTCCTCACCCAAGAACCCGGCACCCAGGTGATGAATTTCCATCCCTCTTATTTTGGGGAAGGAATCAACTAAAAGTCCTTATTCTTCAGCTGGGCAGGAGAGAAATCAAAGGGAGGGGATGGACCTGGCCTCGGACACTTGGGCTGTGTCTCTGTTAACTCTGTTAACTCGATTTGGGTGTTGGATGCTTCCTGCTGTGTGTGGGGAGTTGGTGTGAGGCCAGATGGGCCAAGAGAACTCATCCCCTTGGGAATTCACCTGTGGAGGACCTCAGGCAGCCACTAAAGCCTTTTCCCAGTGTTTTCTCTGCATTTAGAGCTCACTGCTATAAATAGGCCTGAGCGTGGAGATGTGGTGGCACTTCAGGCCAGGCTTTTCACTCCTCCCTTTCAACAAGAGGTGAAGGCGTCATCTGCATTTCCTCCCTCATTTTGGCGTGGATTATCCAGCTCCATCCCTACTGGGGAGCGTGGCTGTGGAGTTAACATCTTGGCAAGCTCCAGGGAGCGGCGGGCTGGAGCCTTTCCCCACTGGATCCCTTCCCCTTTCCAGCAGGATGAGCTCCCTGCCCTGCCTGCCCTGCCCTGCCTGGGGCTGTGATAACCCCCAGGCCTGACTCTGACAAAGCCCTGGAGAGGTTCCACAGGGATAACAGGAGGGAAACAATTTAGGAAGGGCTGGATGGGACACAGCCATTCCTATGTCCTGGAGCCAGCTCCCTCATTTCCTCCTCCCCAGCCGCTTTGGAGTAATTTCAAACTTTGTGAGGAAGGGGAGCAGCCCTCCCTTCCCTCCGTGGGTTATCCCACAGCCACAGCTCAGATGGCATCCATTGTCATTCCTGAAAACAGGCTGGGCTCCGTCCCTTTTTCTGAGCCCATAACTCATTTTTTCCCTGCTTGAAGCTTTGCTCAGTTCTGTCAGCACTGGGATTACCCCAGCTAATCCAGCCTGTGCAACTCCCTGTGGGATAAATAATTTCCTCTCTCCTCTGGCTGTCTTGTTATAATTATTGTTATAAATATTATTATTAATGATCTATTCCAAGCTGGGTTTAAACCATGGCAGGGTCTCTCCCAAAACACCTTACCCACAGCCAAGTGCAATACTTGGGGTGTGGCCACATTTGGAAGTTGCTCCTCAAAGAGATTTTAGCTCCAGGGCTTCTCCTCTACCTTGGATTGGGACACAAGCCCAAGGGAGAGATAAATATTTCAAAACTTCTCCATGACTCCAGCCCAACCTCACCACAGGCTCTCACTGAGGGCACTGGGACAAATTGGTGATGGGCCAAGGAAGAGATTGGAGTGGAGGTGGAGACCAGGTGTGGAAGGAGAGGTGGAATGCCCATGGCATGGAATGCTCTGCATCACCTCGTGCCTCTCCAGCGGGGCCAGGGGAGCAGCAGCCGCAGGGAGGTTCTGTGTGGATTTGCTGAGGCTGTGCCAATGAGGAGATCCTGGGCTGGGGAGCTCTGTGTGCCCCCACCCTCCCCACAAGCCTGCAGAGCCCATTCCTGCAGCAACACGCCCTGGAAAGAGGCCAAGGAATTCTCGTACCTGGGTCTCCCTTATCTGGATCAGCAGCACAGAGCAAAGAGTCACGGCCGGGAAGCGGAGTCTGCCGGAGTTCAGCCGTGCCCGGCAGCTCTTTGGCACGGAGACTGGCGCTGCTGCCCTGCCAAGGCAGTGACTCCTCCTGTTAGTGTGCCAGAAAAATAATCCTATTTATGTAACTCCACGTGAAGCATTCCAGGGCATGAATATTAAGCTCTTCCTGCAAATAGGAAGCTCTGTTACCTGTAGGGTTTAACTCTCAGCTCAGCTCCTGCCCTGTGGCTGCTGGTGGCTCTTTTTGACAGAAGGCTTTATTTTACTCAGTGAGCACCTTTTGTATGGGAATTTTTCCCCCTCTGTGATAGAACAAACTGTGCTTTTCTTGGCATTAATATTCCATGTTTCCTTTGTCTTTTTAGGCAGTGGACCCATCCAGCTGTGGCAATTCCTGCTGGAACTGCTCACTGACAAGTCCTGTCAATCCTTCATCAGCTGGACGGGCGATGGCTGGGAATTCAAACTTTCAGACCCAGATGAGGTAAAGTGCCCTGGAATTAAGTGCACAACCCAAATTCCTCAGAAATATTGGTGTGGATAAGCCTCTTCTCCTCCCTTTGGGCAGCCACTTTGTTCTGGTCTTGGGTATGTCATGGGGAACCAAGGAATCAGAGTCCAACTGAAAGTTTGTTGAAAATTGGGATGCAGTCACCTTTTGGAAGCAGGGGTTTGTGCCCAAAGTTGGTGGGAAACAAATGGCACACCTTAGGAAGAGGAGCAGTGGCAAAGCTCTTCAGATAGGCTGGGTACAGGTGAGGGGTGACTGTCCCCTGCTTTGGGGAACAGGTGGCATCTTTGTCCCCTCCCCTGACTGGAAGGTGGGGGTTGGTCTCTTCTGACAAATAGCAGTGACAGAAGAAGAGGAAGTGGCCTCAAGTTGCGCTAGGGGAGGTTTAGGTTGGATAAGGGAACATTTCTTCATGGAAAGTGCAGTCCAGCCCTGGCACAGCTGCCAATGGAGTCCCAACCCTGAAGGGATTTAAAAGCTCTATGGATGTGGCACTTGGGGATGTGGATCAGTGCTGGGGGATGGTTGGACTCCATGATCTTAGAGGGCTTTTCCAACCTAAATAATTCCATGAGTGACTGGAGCCTGCCTAACTGCAGAAGTGATTTGCACTGGGCCATTGCACATTGGTGTCCTCTGGTTTAGAACTGGCAGAAGGTGGAGGAGGAACCTTGGGAAAGGGATGAAGAACTTGGGATATGAGGATATATCTGAGGTAGCACACAAAGTAATCCAGATAAATCCTCATGGGGTGCTCTGCCATCTTCTGCCACTGCACAGAGGTTGGTTTTCCCAAGCATCAATTCTTAATGATGAGGAATTCTGTGAATTCTGTGAAAATCCTCCCCCTTCCTGCTGGGAAGGGAACATCCCCACAGACACGCCAACCGGCTGACCTTTCGTCCCATCCCTGCTGCCTGCAGGTGGCCCGGCGATGGGGCAAGAGGAAAAACAAGCCCAAGATGAACTACGAGAAGCTGAGCCGTGGGCTGCGCTATTACTACGACAAGAACATCATCCACAAGACGGCGGGGAAGCGCTACGTGTACCGCTTCGTGTGCGACCTGCAGAGCCTGCTGGGCTACACCCCCGAGGAGCTGCACGCCATGCTCGACGTCAAACCCGACGCCGACGAGTGACAGGGACACGGGGACAGCGCTGTCCCCTGGGACAGCCCGCGGGACTTGTTTGGCGGTTCTTTTTTTATTGATTTTCGCTGTTCTTCTGCTCGTTTTTTTCCGAGGGCCGCTCAGGTTCGAGGCTTTGAGGATGTCGGGGGAGAGGGGGGAGGAAGAGGAAAACTTTGGGGAAGGATGGGCTTTTTGTTGATTTCCTGACAGTTCCAAGACAGGCTTTTCTGGGGGAAAATTCTCAGTTTTGAGAAAGCCAGGAAAATGTAGCTCACTTAAAAAAACCAACAATCCCCTCCCCACCCTTGGCTGTTTAGAAAAAAATGCGATGGAATGGATCCCTTTGGTCACTCACACACAAACTGACAGGTCAGGAATGACAATATTCCTGAGGATTTGAGGAGTTTTAAACTTTTTTCTTTTGGAAAACCAAAATGGGTGAATATTCTTGCTTTGGGGAGGGGCAATATAGGAAAAGACCAAGAACTGTTGTTCTTGTTCCATCACCTTTCTGTCCACTGTCTTCTTTTCTACAAGAGAGAATTTTTCCTAGGAGGGATCAAGACTTTTTTATTTTTTTTAAAGTTTTATTTTATTAAATTTTGTGCCAGTATTTGTTTTTTTTTTTTTTTTCTAAATAGTCTTAAGCTCTAAGATGGTCTCAGTATTGCAATATTGTGTGTGTTTGTTTCTGTTCTGCCAGCAGAGAGTTTTATCCCAGGGAGGAAAAAGAGAAAAAGAGGAATTAGTTTATATAGACCCCACTGGAAAATTGGAATGCTGGGACTGGGATGGGAAGGAAAATGAACTCCAAAGTGGCTCCTGTTGATGCTGGCTGAGGGTGCCTCTCCTGTTTCCAGCCCCACACGCTGTGCTGATAATGCTGGTTGAAATCCCTGCTTTTTTTTTTTAGTGTCTGGCTGCACAAATCCTCTCAAAATTTCCATGGAAAATGTCTTTTGGCATTTTCCAAATCACTTCTTTTGCTCAAGGAACACTTTGGTGCTTACCGACATTTTTGTTTTTGGGAGGGGGAAAGGAGAGAAATTCCCATGTTTTCAATGTGGTAAATGAAAAATATGCAAGGTAATTGAGGGAAAAATCAGGAAAAAGTTCAAAAACCAAAGGGAAATGCTTTTTCCTTCCTGTTTCAAGCAGCTCTGTCTTTATGGCCGTGTGTGGGCACAGCAGAAAGGAAATTGTCCCTGCAGATGGGCTCCTTATGGCTCTTGGGCTGCTGCTGTCAGGGTGAGAGTGGCACAGAGCACGGTGTCACCAGGGGTGGCTGTGGGACCAGGCCCAGGGCAGCCAGCTGCTCCCTCTGGCCTCCAAACCCTTCCTGCAGCTGGTTTTCTCTGGAGGGGTCACTCCTGCTGCTCCCTGTGCTCACTGGGATGCTCTGGGCAGGCTGAGGACAAAGTCCCACCACCCTCAGGGGCACTGGTGGGACTAGGAGGGTCAGAGGCTGTTCCCATATCCCAGTAGAATCCCAAAGCCAGATCCCCGCAGATTTGGCCTCCCAAGGGAATCTTTCACCCCTCCCAGGGTGTCTGCATTTAAAGGCAGCATTTTGGGCTTTACCAGAATCTCTTCTCTGTGTCTCTTGGGGCACAGAGCTCATTCACTCATTGGACAGCTCTGGGAGTTAGGGTCAGAGCCTTTCCAGAGGGGCTGAGGAGCGATTCCTGCCCAATCCCAAAGGATGGGGTGGCAGGACAGAAATCTGTGTAAAATACCCAGAATATTCAGGCACAACCCCTCTCTCACAGGGGCAGAGCTGGAGGGGAGCCCAACCCCAAAATGATGCCCAGAGGTGCTGGGCTCTCCTTGTCCTCTGGAGCGGGGTAGACCCAGCACCTCTGCATCCTAAAACTGGGCATTTTAGGGAAAATCAGCCCCAGAATTGCTGTATCCTTACAGAAGGTGGAGTTGGAGGGAAATGGGGAGGCCAGGAGGGAGCTCCTGCCAGGGGCTGGAAGCAGAGGGGGCCCAGGAAGGGAGGTTGTTACACTCAGGTGCTGTGGGTTGTCTGAAGGAAAGGGTGGGATGGAGGGAAAGAGGGAAGAGGGGATGAAGGTGAAGGGAACCCCAAAGGAGGAAAGGGGCTCTGCCCACTGAGAAGTGGAGCTCAGACTCATCTACTTGGGCAGGCAGGGAGGAGGAGGATGGAGGCAGCCTGGCCAAGCTGGAGGGAGGAAAGGAAAATTGGAATATCATGGATGAGACCCCCAGAGGTGAGGCTCTGGGACAGGTCCAGCCTGAGCCACAGCTGGGCAGCTGGACAGGGAGCCAGGAGAGGTGTGAGGGCACAGGGAGGAGCTGGCAAAGAGCATCCCCACAGCAATCAGAGGGGTTTTGGGATGTTCAGGGTTGATGCAAAGTGCTTGCAAAGTGAGCTTGCCCATCATGGGGCACTTCAATCCCCCTTCCAGCCTTAGAAAGGGATTCCCAGACATCCCAGCTCCTGCCCCTGGCATGGGCCATGCCCCAGAACATCCCTCCTGCTTTGCTTGGATGCTCCAGCTGAAAAAGAATGGGATAAAATTTCCCTCCAATAGGAGGAATTGCAGGTTTGACTACAACCCCATCCTCCTGCCAGGCTACAGCCCTCACCCACTGTGCTTATTCCAGGTTTCCAAGCTGAGCCTGTGTGTTCCCAGTGATTTTGGGGAGATGCTTGAAGGTAGGGAAGGGTGAGCCAGGGGAAGCAGCTCTGGATTTTTGGAAGAAGCCTCTGGCTGGAGTTTCCCCATCATTTCTCCAGCCCTTTGCCCTCCCAGCTCACAGCCTGTGAACAGTCCCAGACATATCAGCTCCATCATTTCCTATTTTCCTTTGCTTTTACTCCCGTTCTAGAGGCCATCCCAGAGATGGGTGCTGTTTATACACTGGAAATGTGTAGATTTCTCTTTGTTTCTTTTGCTTTGTTTCCTTGTTCCTTCTGCTTTTCATTGCTGGCCTTTGGTGAGGGCTGTACTGAGCTGGACAAGCTCAACCCAAACCCTCTGAGCTCCTTCAAGTCCATGAAAATTTGGTTAATTCCCACCTGCTGGCCCAAAAGGATGGATCTGAGAGGGATGATGGAGATCTGCCAGGGCTGGACTCCCTCCTGTGCTGCTTCCTCCACACAGAAGTGAATTTCCCCCTTGAAGACAGTGTTGGAAGCGGGACGATTTTGTCTTGGTTTGGAATGTCTCAGGTGCTTTGGATGAGATTTTGGCATATTTTCTGTGTCCTGCTCATTCTTTGCTGTTTCCATGTGGGTCGGTGTTCCCTTGGCCCCTCAGGCAGAGCCTGAGCCTTGCCAACAGCTTTGGGGGCCTTGACAGTTGATATTTGGGAACTCAAAAATAAAGGGAAAAACCCCAATAATGATAAAACCACCCCAATAATGACAAACCCCCCCCAAAATGACAAAACCCACAAGCACTTTCCTGCTGCCAGTCCCTCTCCATCTCCATGTGTGGGACCACCATAGCCCTTGGACTCGGATGTGTCCAAGTGGAGAACCATGTCATTCCCACACTCCCTCCATCCCCATCCAGATGGGATCCTTCTGGGGAAGAAATAACAAGACAGGGCAACAAATAAGGAGTAATGTAACATTTCACTTTCTCCTGTCTTCCCAAAGCAGCACCTCCTCCTAAAAATGGTCCCAGAAAGCAGCAGTAAATCCAGGTGCTGCTGGAAACATCTCCACTATCTGAGTTTTGAGGTTTTGGAGGGGTTTTCTCCAAGGTTTTAGGATTCAATTGCTGGTTCCTTGTGAACATTGGAAAACTAGGATGCCTTGGTGTGCCCTGCTCCCTGGTAGGGTCTGTGTAACACAAGGAGCTGTTGTCTACATTCCAAAGAGGTTTAAATAAAGGATAAATCTATGTATACATATATGTTATAATGGAATATCTCCAGGAATTAACTGCCTCAGTAAAAAAAAAAAAAAAAAAAAAACAAAACCAAACAAAAAAACCCCAACAAATATAAGGAAGTATTTTTTTTGTTTATTTTGGTTTTACACCTTTTTTTTAAGCTGATAACTTAGAAGAAGTAAAAAAAAAAAAAAAGAGATTGTTATATTGTGCTGTTCGACTATTTTCCAGCGTGTATTTTCATATAATTTATATTTTTTAAAAGTGGGAAAAAAAAGTTTAAAAGCGAGATTTAAAAAAAAATAAAAAACAAGGAAAAAGCAGGTGCTTTTTTAAAAAAACCTGAGCTGAGGTAGCTTAGAGATGTAGCGATGTGTGTGTGTGTCCGTGTGTTGTGTCTGGTTCTGTTTGGTTTTTTTTAAAGGATTCAAAAAAAAAATAAAACCCCTCCTCCATTGAATTCCTAGAGAAGGAGGGGATTGGTTTTGTTTTAATTGCTGATGCTGGCACATCATTTTGCTGGAGAGTTTTTTATATACTGTAGCCTTATTTCATATCGTATTTTAAACCATGTGAAATTAAAAGAAGAATAATTCCTAATCCTTGGTGTCCGTGTGATTATTCCTTGCCTTTCCTCTTTAGATTTGGGGCAGAAAGTGGGAAAACAAAAAATGCAGAAAATCCAGCAATTTCTCTGTTTTCCCCATTTTTGAAGTTGGGGTTTTATGGGAAAGAAGGGCCTGGCTGACATCATGGTGGGGTGATGTTCCCCACAGCTCCCTCTCACTTTGGGATGGTGGATCCACACCCCAGGCTTCCCAAACCCTCTTTCATGCCAAGCCCTCACTGGGAGCATGGCGTGTCTGTGGTTCACCAGTCCAGATGAGCTTTGAGCAGGGCATTTTCCTCAGCAGGAGCTCAGGTGATGGGTGTGCCCCCCCCCCCCCCCCCCCCCCCCCCCCCCCGCAGATCCCGCGGCCGCCAGAGGGAAGCTGTGCTGGGAATTCTCTTTCCTCCTGGAGACCTCGGGCTGTGGCCCATGGGGAGGAGAAATCCACCTTGGCCCTCTCCAAGTCCTTCACCACTGCTTCAGATCCTGGAGAAAACCACGTTTGGATCCATTATGGAATGTCCTGGGTTGGAATGGTACCTTAGGTTTTGAGTTTTTCTGTTCTGTTTTGGTGTGCAGCTTTTAGCTTTATATTCAGTGTTACCAGGATGTTTTCACAGGGTGGTGGAGACAAAACAATCCTGTTCCTGCTGGAGACTCAAGGACAATCTCTTCAAACTTCAGGCCCAAAGCACAAAGAACATGAAAAGAAGAAGGTGGGCAAGCAAGCAAGGAGGATGAAAATTCATAATCGCAAACTATTAATTGGACAGTTAACTCCTGTATGCCAATGGACTAAAACTTATAAAAATGGGAGATCTTGTGACCAAGGCCTCTTTTGCTTCCATCTTGGAGCCATCTGGGTAGAGCCAGGACTGTGGCTCTGGTACTGCCAGGGTGTGGCCTTTGAAGGCCCTTCAATAAATATCCACTTTATTCCTCTGACCTCCATCTAGCCTCTGTTCCAGCTCCTTAAGGCATCAGGAGGGACTCACAACGATTCCAGCTCCCAAGCCTGCACAGGAGTCAGGATGCTTTTTCCAGGGAATTTTATGCTGGCTCTGGTGTTTCCTTGTCCTCATCAAGCCAGGATGAAAACGGTGCTGTGCCCAGTTGGACAGGGCTGGGTTGGAGCCTGAGCCTCTGGAAGTGGTGATTAATGAATCCAGCATCTGGGGGACGTCCATGGGCCAGGAGCTGATGCTGATCCATAAAATTCTGCGTGAAGGGAAGTTCCCAAAGGACACCAGTGACGTTGGATTGGCTGAGTCAGCAGGGCTCGGGTCAGAGCCATTGCTTAGGAATGTGACACTCGGGAAAGTCACCGGAACCAGAGGAAGAGTGGGCAAGGCACGGGGGGATGCGGATGCAGGATTAGAAACTCTCCATTTATAACAACAGGGAACAACATCCCGGGATAACCAAGGATGAGGATGGGGAATCCTGATGGTCCTCACGGGACACCGCTGCGCTCCCGAGCCGATCCCCGACCTCGGAGGGGACGGAGCCAAAGCGGGGACAGCCCTGGGCCAGCTCCCAGCCCGCTCCATCCTCTCCCCGCAGCGCGGCGCTCCGGGCGGGACTCGCTGGGGCGGCCGCGGGCCCTTGGTCCCGGCGGGGCTTCTTCATCGCAGCGGGAGCGCCGGGGCTCGTGCTCGGCTGTCCCGGGAAAACAAACATCCAGCGGCTCCTTTCCGCTCCTTTCCGCTCCCCTCCCAGCGCAGCCGCGGCGGAGGCTCTGCTGGGGAAGCAACCAAGCCCCAAACGGTGAAGGTGCCGCAGCTCTCGGGGGTTTTCCCTCCTTGCAGATCCTGGGGATGCCGCAGGTCCCCCCCGCAGCCCGAATGCCGCACTCCGCAGCGACTGCAGCTTGTGGAGCGCTCCTACTAAAAACACCGCGCCCATTAACGGCCCCGCGTTAATTATTAACCTCATTAACCGCCCCCTGCTCCCCCAGAGGAAGCGGAGGGGGAGGAGGGGCACACGGAGCAAATGTGCCCCCCTGATGCCCCTGCCCTGTCCCCACCCCTCCTTTTCCCAAGGTCTCCATGCCACCAGCGGCTGCAGTGAGATTTGGGATGGGGAAGTGGAGTCTGGGGAGGGAACCAGAGATTTTCCCATGGAAAAAACCATCACAGCCACAGCTCTGCTCCCCCAAAACCATCCCCTTTGCAGCATCCTGCAACCAGGCTTCTAATAAAAAACATGGGAATTTGGAATCATAGAATCTAATATTATAGATTATCACAGAATCACAGAATCACAAGGTTGGAAGAGACCTTCAAGATATAATTATTAACAGAATATAGTTATGGAATAGAATAGAATAGAATAGAATAGAATAGAATAGAATAGAATAGAATAGAATAGAATAGAATTACTCAGGTTGCAATTCAGGCTGCTCCAAGACCTTTGAGTCCAATAATTTTGTAGAATCATGGAATAATTGACCCTTATGATAGAACTGAGCAGAGAAGAAGGGTTTGCTGGGAGTGATGTCCTCTCCAGGAAGAAAATCCTGCCTGTGTGGGGAGTTGCGCCTGGAGGAGGATTTTTCTGGTCTGTTGGCTGCTGTGTGGCTGCTCAGGTGTGGGATTGAACAGAGCCAGAGCAGGCAGGAGGGTTTTCCCCAGCATGTGATTATCCAGGGATGCACACATGCAGCAGTGCAGTGGAGCAGGAGGCAGTGTATCCCAAGGGATCCCTGTGGGATGGAGAGGATTTCTGGGGTGGAAACGCCCTGAGCTACTGCTGCAAGGGGAGACCAGTGAGGAAAAGGGGCATTTTCAGGTTGGTGCCTTGAAATGAGACATTGAAACTGGTGTTTGAGGGACGCTGAGATAGAAACAGGAGCAGGCTGAAGGCTGAAGTGAGGGAAGGGCTCCGGAAATCCCTGAGATCCCAGAGAGGTGGAAGGAGGCAATGGAAGAGGAGAAGGATGAATTTAAGGGGGGGGGGTGCAGCAGAGGGATGCAGAGGGAGAGGGGGAAGGAGAAGGATGGAGTGCTGAGCAGCAGGGGATGAGCTTGGCTCCTTCCTGGGCAATAGTTTCTGGATGATCTTCACGATCCCTCCCAAGCCAAACCATCCTGTGATTCCCTGTGGGGTGAGCACACCCTTGCACACATCCCGCTGGTGGATCTGGGCACAGCGAGCACATCGCACCAGGCAAACGAGATCTGGGCTGCTGGGAGGCACTGGGACACCTTTGGTGCCCATTCCCCCTCCTGAATGGAGATCTGGGGCTGCTGGGAGGCACTGGGACACCTTTGGTGCCCATTCCCCCTCCTGAATGGAGATCTGGGGCTGCTGGGAGGCACTGGGACACCTTTGGTGCCCATTCCCCCTGCCGGGCTGGCTGTGCCGGGGGTGCTGCCGTGGGATGCCGGGGTTGCCTGTCGGAGTCAGCACTTTCCGCTGTTTGCTTTCCTCCCCCGGCTCCCTCCCGCCGAGCCCCGGCCTCTGAACCTCGTCCAACAGCAACTTTCCGTCTCTTCCAGCGGCCTTTCCCCGCTGCCGGGAGCGCGGCCGCTCCCTGGCCTCGCTTGAAAGGCGCTCCCACAATGAGCCTTTGTGCCAGGCTGCTCCGGAGGGCAGGAATTCGGGGCTGGGGACACGAGGCAAACAGCCTGTGCCGGAGGGAGCCCGGGCCGGGGCTGCTGCCCCGAATTCTGCACCCCTGGGGTAGGGATGCTCCCCAGGATGCTGCATCCCTGCAGAAAGGATGGTCCCCAAAGTGCTCACCAAGAACCCCTGCACAGGGCTGTTCCCCAGAATTCCCCATCCATCAGAGAATGATGCTTCCTAAAATTCTGCATCCCTGAGGTGGGGGTACTCCCCAAAATGCTGCATCCTTGGAGTGAGAATGCTCCCCCAAGGTCTTCATCCCTGGGGTCAGGATTTTCCCACAGCTGATGTATCCCTGGGCATGGACACTCCCCAAAATCCTGCATCTCTGGGGCTGGGATAATCCCCAGAATCCTGCACCCATCAAAGAAGGATGCTCCCTAAAAACTTCATCCCTGGAGTGAGGGCAGTCCCCAGAATTCTGCATCCCTGGGGTAGGGTTGCTTCCTGAGATGTTGCATCCCTGGGTGAGAATACTCCCCAAAATTCTGTATCCCTGAGGTGGGGATGCTCCCCAGATGCTGCACCCCCTCCTGCCTTCAGCATCATTTTGGGAAGGGAGGAGCACACTCCCAGGCTGGTCATGCTGAACTGAGCTCATCTTTTCCTTCAGACAGGGCTAACTTTCCATGGGGTAAATTTCTCAATTTCCAATTCCCTGAGCTTGGCTTGCCCTTGATGGACCCAGCAGAGCCTCTCCCTCCTCCTCCATGCTCATTCCTTGACTGCCTTCCCACATTCCCCCTCTCCTCCAGCCCTCCTGCCATCCCAAACTTTCCTCCCTCCTCCGGCGCTCCTCCCTGGCATCCTCCACCCCCATCCTGCTGCTCCAGCTCTGGCACAGTGGGAAAAGCAGGGCAGGAATGGTGCCATGGATTTTCAGCCCCCATTAATGATATTTCCCAGCTGGAAAGCACGAGGTGAAGCCAGAGCCATTGGCCTTGGCTGGGGCAGACCACCAACGTGCCCACCTCAGACCTCCAGCGAGCCCCCGGCTCCCAGCCCAGATCCAGGGCTGGCTGGGAAGGTTGGAGGGGAGAGCAGAGCCTGCTCAGCTCCAGCCTGCCAGAAAAGGGTTTCTTTTGGAGCAGGGAATCATCCTCTGCAAGAAAAAATAGAACTAGAATTCCCCACATTGAGATTTTTCTTTGGGGTTTTAATGTTTTTCCCCTTCTCTGTCTTGGTTGCTCCTGCAAAATTCCCATGGCTGTCCTTCTGCTGGGGGCTCTGCCCCAGGGGGAGAACCCTTGGCTGAATGAACCCAGGAAGCCAAGCAGGGGGATCTGGCAGCAGGAAAAGGCTTTGCTTCCTCTCTGAAGGGCACGAGGAGCTGGCAGGGATCCCCAGTGGAGGTCTGGGATTTGGGATCTGTGACTTGGGGAGCTCTTGTCAAGTTTGGCCTCTTTCACCATCTTTGCCTCAGTTTCCCCAAATGCAATCCCAGATCCCAAACCCTTCCAGCCTGCCTTTAACACTGGGGTGAACACTGGGGGTCCCTGTTTGGGACTGGGATGGGATGGGATGGGATGGGATGCGACAGGATGGAATAGCTGCTCCTTCCAGCCCCACCACCACTGTGATGTTTCATTTTTTTCCAATCCCCTGAATCCTCAGCCAGGATCAACCCAGCAGGGCAGAATAAACCCATTCCCACATTGCTGCCCCATTTTCCCACCTCTATCCCAGATATTTCCCAGGAAAGTGGAGTGGAGGACGCTGGGGGATGTTATTTGGGGTCTCCCTGGAGACACCACGCCCAAAACCTGGGAGCTGGGACCATCAGGATCCTGTGGGAAGCCTGGTGGGATGCCCTGCCCAAACAGCTCAGGGTTTGAGCTGTGAGCAGCCCTTGCCAGGGGTTCTGTGTTCCCAAACACCTCCCAAAGCTTTCCTAGGAACACGGGGAACATCAGCACGGAGGATCTAAGGTTAACCTGGGTCATTTTGGACCTTAATGATGTGCAAAAGCTCTGCAGAGCCCCACCCAGCTGGATCCCTCCTGCTCTTCTGGAGTCAGGACTCAGGGAATGGGGTTGGTGACAGTGGCTGCACCTTGGGGACAGTGAAGGCACCTGGAGGCCCCATGTCCCCATCCTGTGCCCCAGCCTCTGGGATAAGGTGACCCTTTGGGGCCTGGACTGAAGGTGTTTGGCAGCACCTGCTCCCAGTTCCCTGCCGGCTCCTCTTTCCAAACCCCTCCAAGCCCTTCTCCTCAGCACTGCCCAGTCTGGCCAAGTGGAAAGTCCTCCTTGGAGGAGAAATCCCCATAAATCATCAGGATCTGCATCACCATGCTGAGTTTTCATCATGAAATCCCCCCCAAAAAACAGCAAGTGGGGGAAATCTCACTCTCAGCATGAAGCTGGCACAGCCCTGGTTTGACTTTTCCCTCCTCCACGAAATCCAGCCTTGGCTCAGTGCTGGCACAGGGTGAGATGGATGTTTATTTTTCCCTCTCCCTTCTTCTGAATCCAGGGGTTGCTCCTGTGAGGTCCCATTTTCATGGCAGAGCCAATTCCTGATGATAAAAATAGAAGGCAGGAGCTTCCTGCCAGCAAGGGAAGGAGGAGAAAGGGGGATGAAATGCCAGTAAATGAATAAGAGTGACAGAGTGGCACTCATGGAGCTGCAGGAGGATTTGAGGATCCAAGGAACTTCTGGCTGGGTGGGATCAGCACAGGAAAAGGGATCAAATGGAGACATTTTGTCACCATCCTTGGGTGACACAGGGGAAAACTCCTTTGCTGGTGTGCAGCAATGGATTTATGCTCTTCAGAGTGAATCCAAACCCTCCAGCCCCTTTCCCAGCTGTTTTTGGAAATCTCTGCCACTGCTGACCTGTTTAAGGGCTGTGCCAAACGTTGGTCTGGGATGTGCCAGAGGGTTTGGATCCCACAGAGCCCAGCCTGCTGTGGGTTCTCTGGGGTGCCAGCAGTTTCCCCAGGGCCCCTGGGACCCCCAGCACCCACGGGTGCCTTTCCAAAGGCTGGATGAGATGTGTGAGGCTCTGTTGGTGCTGCCCTGGGGTTTGCCAGGTTTTGGGAAGATCTGAGAAGTTGGGTTGGAAGGGACCTTAAAGCTCATCCCATTCCACCCCCTGCCATGGGCAGGAACTTCCACGGGTTTAATGTGTACATTAAATTATGTAATTTATTACATAAATATAATTAAAATATTTAAATTTAAATTTTAAAAATAATTATTAATTTTATTTTTTATTTATTTCTTATTAATTATGTAACTATTTATCCCATTATCCCAGGTTCTTCAACCCTCTCCAGCCCAGCCTTGGTCACTTCTAGGGTTTAATGTGTAGAGATCCTTATCTCCCCAGTAAAACAGGGATAACAACCAAAAAATGGTGCCTGGTCTCACAGCTCTGCCAATAGAATTCTGATTTTGGGGTGAAAATCAGGGGATATGAATTGGGAGCAGCATCCCAGAGCTGGGACAGCTTTTGGGCTCCAACAGCACCAATATTTACAGCCCAAGTGGAGGAGCTGCAAAACTGGCAGCAGTTCAGGAGAGAGCAAGGAAAATGACTGGAAGGAGGCTCTCGGAGCTCCATTTCTCTCCCTGTGTGTTGGAAAGGATTTATCCAACTCACAGGCTCCCTTCCTCCATGGGGAAAGGAAATGTGGCCATGAAGGGCTGGGAGGCAAAAACTGATCAGTAAGAAATACAGAGTGCAATGAGGAACAGAGAGTGGCAATCAGGAAGGTGTTAATTGCTGAGGCTCCTTAAACTCTGGAAGGGTTTGCTCAGGAATGCTGTGGCTTATTTGGAGCCTGGGGCTCATTTTTGCTCCTCACCCCCCAGATATGTTCTGCAGCTCAAAGAAATCATTCCTTGCAGCAGGACACAGCAGCTCCTTGCCAGGATTCCACCTGGATGCCAAGGCTGAGGTGCTGACAATGAACCTGGGATTTTCACACAGGTTTTGGGAGAGTTTCTACAACTGAACCTTATTTTGAGCTGGAAATGTACCTCAGTGCCAAAGGCAAATCCATCCTGGAGTGCTCTGCGGGCTTGGGAGTCCAACAGCAGAAGTGGAGCTGCTGGAGAGAGTCCAGAGAGGCCCCAGAGCTGCTCCAGGGCTGGAGCCCCTCTGCTCTGGAGCCAGGCTGGGAGAGCTGGGGGTGCTCATCTGGAGAGGAGAAGGCTCCAGGGAGAGCTCAGAGCCCCTGGCAGGGCCTGAAGGGGCTCCAGGAGAGCTGGAGAGGGACCGGGGACAAGGGATGGAGGGACAGGACCCAGGGAATGGCTCCCACTGCCAGAGGGCAGGGATGGATGGGATATTGGGAATTAGGAATTGTTCCCTGTGAGGGTGGGCAGGCCCTGGCACAGGGTGCTCAGAGTAGCTGTGGCTGCCCCTGGATCCCTGGCAGTGTCCAAGGCCAGGTTGGACACTGGGGCTGCAGCAGCCTGGGACAGAGGAAAGTCCCACTGGAACGAGCTGAGCTTTAGGGTCCCTTCCAACCCAAGCCACTCTGATCCACTCCCATGACCCCTCCCTAATCCCTGGATTGCCACCTTGTAGCAGTAGCAAAATGGGATTTTGCACGTTCCCCTTCCCAACCACCTCGTGCTGTGCCAACCCAACCCAAAGCTGGTTCCCATCCCCAAAACCTCCCAGCCTGAACCCAAAATTCCTGTCACAAGCAGCCGGGCCAGGAAGAGCTGGATCTGCCTTTGCCTGGTCACGGTGAATCATCCGTGGAGAGGCCGTGCCAGCTGCTTGCTCAGCCACCAGCAAGGAGAGAAAAACTCCAAACAAACCCAACAACTCAACAAAAATCTGTCTGCAGTTCCTCTCAGGAAGAGCCACTCTGTGTACACAGGAAAACACGACTCTCTTTCCATAGGAGCATTCCTGGTATCAGCCTGGGGATCTGTGCAGCCCTTCTCTGATAAAATTAGCAACCAGGAATGTGCAATTCCTAATGGGATGGCTTATGGAAATGACAAACAGAAACAGAACAAATCCAGGTTTGGTGTGTAGATTTAGAAATCTCAGCAGCTGCAGCGCTGGATTCCCCCTCTATGAGCTTTGGGATTGTGGGAGAGGGGGAAATGAGCACAGGCTGCTTCCAGGGGTGGCACATTTTAGTGAAATTGGTTTAATAAACAAATTGGGTTGTGATTCAAACTTGTTTAACCACACAAGAAAAGATGAGAGGAATCACTTGGGGGTGGTTTGTGCTCACCCAGGGTTTGCACAGATCTGCAAGTGGGCATCCCTCCCCAGTGTGGAGATGGAGATGATCTCTTGGAGACAAGGGCTGGATTAGCTCAGGGATCTGCTTACAAGAAGAATTTGAAGGATTTCACCCCAAATCTTGCCTTGCCCATGACCAAAACAAGGGAGGGACACCAGCACAGAGCAGGTGATTGTCATCCAGAGCAGCGTGTTGGGAGAACCCACGTCCCTCCCTCGGGAGAGCCCATCCCACCCTCTGGAGAGAACACCCCTCCCCCTGGAGAGCACATCCCACCCTCTGGAGAGCCCATCCCACCCTCTGGAGAGCCCATCCCACCCTCTGGAGAGAACACCCCTCCCTCTGGAGAGAACACCCCTCCCTCTGGAGAGCCCATCCCACCCTCTGGAGAGCTCATCCCACCCTCTGGAGAGCTCATCCCACCCTCTGGAGAGCCCATCCCACCCTCTGGAGAGCACATCCCACCCTCTGGAGTGCACACCCTTCCCTCTGGAGCACACCTCTCCCTCTGGAGAGCACCTCCCTCCCAGTCTGCCAGCCCTGCTCACAAGCTTCTCACACATTCCTTCTCAGCCCTAGAGGTCCTTGTCTTGGGTTGCTGTGACTCCAGAAATAAACACAGGAGGTTCTGCTGGGGGATAAAAATGCTGTGTGGTTTTCCCTGCCCGACTTCTGCGCGCTTGGCTGCCAGATGCTCGGGAAGGGTCAGATTTGGGAGAGCAGTGGGGACGTGGCCTGGGAAAAGTAGGGCTTAAAGCCAGCCAGTGGGGTCCCAAAATTCCAAGCCTGATGGGAGCAGGAGCTGATGGAGCTGTGGAGAGGGAGAGTGGCTTACAATAGGAAAGAATTCTGGTGTTCCATGTGCTTTCCTTGTGGATGATGAAGATTTTTCTGCAAAGGTGGATTTGTCTCAGAGCACCAAATCAGGATAAGGTCATGTCCTGAGAGAGATCGGAAGTGCTGAAAAACATGAGTTCAGTTTTTTCTTCCCTTTTTTCCTAACAAAACACAAGGAGTTGTTGGAGACAACTCAGTTGCTTTCCTTGTCATGCTCTAGTGACACGGACAGGCCCAACCCAGGCATGTCCTGGTCTGTGCTGGACAAACCCTGTCCAGGAGCTCCGTCTCCCCCATGTGCAGCCACCAAAACCACGGGCATGGTCTCTGACTCGACCCTGAAGCCCCAGCATTGGGATGGGATGGATCCTGGGGAACTCCAGATGAGGAGTCCCGTGGTGTCTTCCTGGGGATGGAATCTCAGCCTCCAGGAGATGCTTTTTGGGAACAACCCTCAGAAAACCAGCCAGGGAGGAGACCAAGAGATCTCCTTGGGAAAAGCAAAGCCTGGAGTAGGAAAGCTGGTGACCAATGAATGGGAGTCCAGCACAGGGCCTCTGAGCTGGGAAGATCCCAGCCTGCCAGCAGGGCTAACCCAATCCAGATTTCCATAGGAAATAACTCCAGGACACTTCCACCACAAACTATGCACTGCTGCTGCTGCTTGGATGAGTCCCTGTGCCGTCAGCTGGGCTATTTTTTTCCCCATCCTCCCTTCCAAGCATTGTTCAAGGCCGCAGCCAGCTGAGTGCCCTGGGAGAGAACTTTCCCAGCACTTTCCCTGTCCCAGGAAGGGCACGGTGGGAAGCAGACAGAGGTCTCGCCGAAGGCAGCGGGAAGCACACGGGGGTGTGGGGATATTCAGGAATGTGGTTCTGAGGAGGGAATGCTGGCTCCTCATCCCATCAGCAGAGGGACAAAGCTGGGATCCCGTTGGTTGCTCAGGCTCTGCATGCAGAAGTGTGGCCTGGGCTGGGAAACCAAAGCCTGGCTTGGGAGAGACAATATCCATGTGCATTCCAGGAAGGAGGATGAACATGAGGGACTGTGACCTCCAGCAGGGCTGAACAGGCCAAGGCAGCCCCAGCTTGTTCTCCTCTTGCCAGCCGGATGCTGGGAGCTGTGGAATGTGTGCCCCAGAGTGCCATGGCTCTGGCAGCTCCTTGGAGACTTGAGCTGACACACAAAAGGAAAGCCTGAAAAATTTCTTCCTGGAAAAGGCAATAATCCCTCATGACAATTCCCCAGGTAAATAATGGGATTCCTGATAAACTCTTTGTAAAAGATGTCTGCCTTCCATAGAAATTCTGGGATTGACATTACAAAGGAGGGGAAGGAATCAGCACAGAAATACAAATTGTGTGGGAGTAGCGGGGGAGAGCTTGGCTTTGAGCTGAAAAAAATCAATTTTCTGGGAGTGGAGAGAAATCAAATAAAATCAAAACATGTTTTGATCAGCTCTCCAAAAAATTCCAGGATCTTTTTCTCCCCAAGGAGTCTGTAATCCAAGAAGCTTTAGGAGCATGGGAAGAGGGCTTTGGAGGCACCCAGAGGAAGGGAAGGATGGATGGATGGATGGATGGATGGATGGATGGATGGAGGGATGGATGGAGGGATGGATGATGGATGGATGGATGGATGGATGGATGGATGGATGGATGATGGATGGATGGATGGATGGATGGATGGATGGATGGATGGATGATGGATGGATGGATGGATGGATGGATGGATGGATGGATGATGGATGGATGGATGGATGGAGGATGGATGGAGGATGGATGGATGGATGGATGGATGGATGATGGATGGATGGATGGAGGATGGATGGATGGATGGATGGATGGATGGATGGATGATGGATGGATGGATGGATGGATGATGGATGGATGGAGGATGGATGGATGGATGGATGGATGGATGGATGGATGGATGGATGGAGGGATAGATGGATGGACGGATCCATCTCTCTGGGAAGAGGGAGGTGTCTCAGCCAATCTGACAAGGTTTTGTCGTGCAGGGCGTTGCCACCAATGTATCCCAAATAATTTGGTGTCCATCCAAGGCTTTGGAGACACCTGAGAGAGATGGTTTGGATGGATCCATCTGTCTGGGTAGGGAGAGGAGATTCAAAAAACCTATCCAGGTCTTGCTGGGGCAGGGCAAGGCCATCAACACATTCCAAATAATCCATGCACTTCCATGGATTTTGGGTGAAATCCACCTTGTTTTTCTGGACAAGGAGCAATCCTGTTTCCAGGAGCTGCAAACAGGGCAATCCCATGAGATTTGAAGACATTTTGGGATGTTCCCCACAGGTCCAGGCTGGCTGGGATGAGGGCAGCAGGAGTGAACTCCCTGAGCACCCGCTGGCCCCTCAGCAGCAGCTGCCTTGGCCTGGAGCTCAGGAAAGGATTTATAGAGACAAGAGCAAAGGATAAATTTCACCTCTGGATCGCTGACAGCTGGAGCTACCTGGAAGAGGGAACTTCCTTTTTAATGTGCTGTTATTGGAACATCTGTTGGAGAAGGAGTTTGGGGAGCCTGAGCATTTCCTCCCATGGCTGATCCAATGAATCCAGCACTGGGAAAACCCTGAGCACAAGCAGAATAACTGTGGGGGTGCCTCTAAGGTGCCTTCAGCAAGGGTGGTGGAGAGTTCAGCCTTCCCAGGGGAGATTTGGCAAGGATTGTCCAGCATTGCTTTCATCCCAGCTTTCCTGATTCCTCCTGAAATCCCCCATCCCCCAGGATTTGGGAGCAGCCAGCTGTGGTCTGTGGGAACGAAGCAAAGCAAATGAAAGTACAAGGAATAAAGTTGTATTTAGTGATGCTTTTCCCAGGAAGGGATTGAAGTTAGCTGGGAATCACTGGGGGTGAGGAAGAGGCTGGTCCTGGTGGTGGCTTCCTGGATGTTTCCAGGATTCATGGGCACACAGGGAAGAAGGAAAATCCTCTGACCCACTTTGCCATCACAAACCTCACACCACCAGCCTTCCCCACATCCCAGCAGTGGCTTTCCCACAGAAGAACCTGGGATCTGAGCATGGAGAAATCCTCAGCAGAGAGCAGGGAAAACTGGGATCTGAGCATGGAGAAATCCTGGGCAGAGAGCAGGGAAAACTGGGATCTGAGCATGGAGAAATCCTCAACAGAGAGCAGAGGAAAGCAGGGGGACCCCAGCAGCTCTGGGGTGCCCTGCCCTGCTCCCATCCTCCTGGAGAGCAGCTTCCAAGCTCCTGCTGGAAACGTGACCATGGCTGCCCCGCAGGAATGAAGGGGTTCACAGAACTGGTACCAAAATTCCCCAAATCCCTGAGCAGTGTGGAAGGCCTGGGATGTGAGCGTGGTCCCTGGCATTAATCACTGTAATGGAAACCAGAGCTGGCTCTGGGCCCATGGAGTCCAGGCAGCCCCTGCCGAGGCGTTGGGAAATTCACAGGCTGAGAACGGGCAGCAAGAGAAATTCCAGGCAGAGCTTTGATTTTTTTTTTTTCTTAATTAAGTGGAATTTCAAAATTGGATAAACATAAAGGGAGAAAAAATAAAAACAGCAACAGCAAAATTGTCAGTGAGCTGCTGGGCCTGAAACTCCCTCCTCTTCCTCCTCTCCCACCCTTTTCCACCTCTCTGGATTCCACTTCCCACTCCCTACATGAAGTTCAGCTGGGATGGTGGGAGCAGGGAGGAAGGACCATGGGGAAGAGAAAAGGACAGGTGAGACAGGGCTGGGAGCAACCTGGGACAGGGGAAGGTGTCCCTGCCCAAGGGACTGGAGAAGCTTTAAGGTCCCTTCCCACCCAAACCATTCTGGAATTCCATGTTTCCAAGAAAAGCCTCTTCTGATTCACCTGAGGAGGGGTTTCATGGCCTGGGGACCAAGGGACAGTGGGTGGTGTCAGAACCACACCATCCTACAAGACCTCAGTGAGTCACACTGGGATTTATGGCTGGGCTTGGTCACCTTAGAGGTCTTTTCCAACCAAAGTAATTCCATGATCCTGTGATTTCAGGTGCTGCTGCTGGGCAATAAACATCTCATCCCAACCCTTTGGTCAGAAGAGGCAGAGATGTCACCCAGGGCGACAGGATTGGGTCTAAATCCTGGCTTCTGACCCTTCTCCATCCCTGGGCACCTCACAAATCCAAAAATTTGGATTTTTCCCGCTTCTCCAGCTGTGTTAAGTGGGATGAGCTCAGGTAAAGATTGCTGCAAGTGAATGGACCACAGGAAAACTTAGGAGAGAGGGAATTCTTGAAACACTTAATGAGGCTTGACTTAATTATCTCTTCTCCCCACTCTCTAGGAATTGGTTGGAAGACAATGGGGAGAGAAATCTCTCCAGAATTTTATTGGGTGATGCCAAAACGTGAAAGAATTTTTTTCAAATCAGTGTCCAGAATCATTTGGAGTCACTGGGATGTTTTGGAGCTTGACATCCAGACAAAGAAAATTGCAATCAGGGAAAAAATCCACTCCAGCTCCCCCATCCTCCCTCCTGCAGCTTTTTCCCACCAGAACAAAACTTGGATGTTTTATAGAACTGTTTAATAATGTGATGACAATCCCAGCCCCTGCTGCAGCCTCAGGCTGATCCCTGGGGGATTCTGAGCCCCTACCAGCTCCAAATGCCCTGGTCCTTCCTCCTGGAGGAGATTTCCCTCCAGTAGAGTTTTCCATGAGGAGTGGGGGAATTTCCCCTTTTTCTTTACATTCCTGCTGCTGGGACATCACACCTGGGGGTGGCACATGGAAATGTCACTTTAAACACTGGAATTTTTGTTAAGCTCATCTGGGCAGCAAGTTTTAGCATGCCCCAAAGATAAACAGGGAAACTGAGGCACACAGTGCCTGTATTCCCTGTTTCCCCCCAGGGAAAAAGGCAAGAGAGATTGCCCCTCCTTTTTATTTTTGTGTCAACCTCTCTTTCACAAGAATGTGACAAAAAGAGGCTGAAAATCATCTGTTTAATCAGAGCTTCATTCTTGAAGCTGCCCTGAAAGCAGAACTTGGTGTGTTTGCCTTATCCCAGCAGCCCAGGGATGGGGCTGTGTTTATCTGTGATCTGACAGGAATATGGGGCAAAGCCCAGCAGCTTCTGCCCACACATGGCAGCACTGAAAGAGCTCCTCCATCCCAGATGGATGCAATTAGGGGCAGGCAGCAGAGAAAATATTCCACAGGTGCTGTGGGACCTTCACTGAAACTTCAGACGCTGCTTTTCCCAGAGCTCCCCATCCCAATGTCCTGAATTATGGCTGTTTTCCCATGTGTACAACCGGGCCTGGGGGTTTAGGAAACACTCAGATGGTGCTGGAGGAGATTTTATCTTTTTTCCCCCCCCTTTCTGTGTTCTGCTGCTTTTCCCAATTTTATGCCCAGCTCCATCCCAAAAAGGTGGTTTTCTTGGATTCTCCTCAGTTTTCACAGGTTTGATTCCAGATGTGCAGCCAAGCACTTCCCTCTCACTACCCTGAATTCCTTTCTCTGGCACCTCTCTCCCCTCATAACTTTGAAATAAGCCCTTTTTTTGCCCCAGTTATCCTACATGGATAAACCATCCCAAGCTTTTGCAAGGAAAGCACCGCAGGGAAGTTCTGGTCACTGCCGGCCGTGAGAACCGGGGCCTTTAGGAGGCAGTTTTTGACTGGTTTGTTTGATTTATTTTTCCTTCAGTGGATGCAAAGTGAGTAGGGCAGATTTGCTCCATGTGGAGAGCATCCCACGTGTCCATGGGCAGCAGCTTTGATTTTGGCCAGGGCTGTGTGAAAACTTGTGTGAAATTCTCTGTCTCGTTCCCAGGATATGAAGGGGTAGGCAAAATCCAACCCTGCTCTGTGCTTCAATTTCCCCACCTTAAAAATGATACCAAGAATAACTTCTCAGTGTTTTTTGGGGTTTTTTTTTTGACAGAAGGGATCCCCATGTTCTTCATTTTAGATCCAGGGCTCAGAGCTGAACAGCACCAGTGGAAAGGATGAAAGGATGGGGAAAAAAACAGCAAAAAAAGTGGGGACAGTTTTTTTCATGGCCATGCAAACAGCACAGCAAATTCCCAATTTTTGCAGGGGCAGGAGGAGCCAGGTTTTGTCCCTCCCAGTATTTTTAGCAGCTGCTGCCTGGGGCAGTTCTCTGCAGTCACTGGGCCCCGTGTCCCGGTGAGGACTCTGGTGACAATGCCCTGTGCCCGGGGTCACCTCCTGCGGGCAGGGCCACACTGGGAGCTCTGTTTGCCATCTGCTCCTGCTCTCTGTGGCCCCTGGGGTCAGCAGCACTGCTCCCCTTTCACCCAGGAGCAGGACAGGAGCAGCCTCCCCTCCACTCCCCACGAGGAGCTCTGGTGTTGGGATGAGCTCCAGCCCCCACGGGAGGTCACACATTTGGTGCCCTTTGATCTTTGATCCCAAAGAGAGCAGCTCTGCCCGTCAGGGAGGCATCACCACTGCAGTGCGTGGCTGAGCCTGATGGCATCCACCTTTCCTTCAGGAATTTGGTGTCCAGCAGCCAAATTTATGCTGAGTGTGGAGATGCTGGGCTGCAGCACAAGCTCAGCCCCGTAGAAGCCTCCAGAGAATCTCCATGGCAGCTTCCAGAAGCCTGTAGGAAACTCTGTGACCCTTCCCTGCCAAAATGGAGGGTTTGGTTCCTATTCAAAGTGAGCAGCTCTCCTCATTCTAATAAAATGGCTTTGGCTGAGAGGTGATGGAATCTGGCCCTCAAAGGAGCCGTGGGGATGGAGATTCAGCAGCAGCAAAGTTCATGGCCTGGGAGCTTTGGGGTTTTCACATGAAACCACCCCAAAGTGTCAGGAAAACGTCTTCCCTCCTGTCCAGTGTGTGGATTTCACCTCCTGCCTTACTGAGTACCCCCAGGTGAGGACAGTCAGGTCCCATGGGCACCTCCAGGCTGGGGCAGGAGGATGGAGCATCCCTGGAGAATCCAGCACGTGGTTTTCATTTTCCTCCTGCTCCAGAGAGAAAAGGAAGCCCAGGAGATTTATGGGCTCCCTGTTCTTCCTGCAGGTTTATAAATAGTCTTTCTCAGGTGCTGGGCACATGGGGGCCTTGGGGAACGCCAAGAAGGATCAAAGCAGCACTGGGTCCCTCCTCCTCTCCCCTCTCCACGTGTCTGATCCCTGCTCCACCTCCAAAGGGCCCCAGAAACCTCTCTGCTTCAGAATGGGGATTCACTGGGGAGATTTTGCTGCCTGAAATCCCAAAATGAGCCCCCTCTGGAGCAGCAGCACTCCCCCTGGCTTGGAGGTTTGCCCTGGAAAGTTCAGGGTATCTCATTGCTGTGGGGGAGAGGGAGAAGCTCCAGGAGCCCCCAGGAGGGGACCCCTCCTCACACTACTAAAAGGGTCTCTGGGCAGAAGCAAAGCAGCTCTGGGAATTACAAATAAAGCAAAAGATATAAAAAAATAAACCCAAGGAAGCTGATTCCACATCATCATTGCACAGAAGTAGGTCAATAACTCTGTCTGTAACTTTGGGGTTTAGTATTATTTTCACTTGAAACAACATTTATAATTTTTACTGAGATGTTTTCCCAGTATTTTTTAAAACTGAAAGTTTTTTAGTTCTAAAAGAAAAGTTTAATTTGACAATGCAAAGTTGAACCCCATTCACAACCAACTGCTTCAGGAGAGGAAAGGAAGAGGTGGGGAAGGCAGAGGGGGCAGAGAGGAGAAAAGGGTCTTGAGAAAGTGAGGAAAATAATTTCTATGGTTTTGTTCATTTCTCTTTTTCCTGAATTTCTGTGTCCTTAATTACAGCATCCAGATTCTTTGGGTGGCTGGAAGGCAACACTTGGCTTTTCCAAGGAGCTGTTGAAGTTAATTCCCAGGAAAGGTAAAAGACAATTATTCATACAAAAAAGAACAAGTCTCTAAGGACCTTTTATAAAAAGAAAATAACAACTTCAAACCACACAGAGCTGGGGTTTAAGTGACATTTCTAACTCAAGCTCTGGTTTTGAAACACCACCCAATTCCCCCCAAAACACTCAGGGTCACCAGGACAAACCTGGGGAGATGCCACCTCTTGGTGAAGCCACCACCACACAAACCCCAACCCCCATGGGTGGGGACAAAACTCCTGAAAATCCTCTTTGGGAAAAGTCCCAGCAGCCCCAGGAAGGTGTCATGCCAGAAAAAAAGCTCACTGATGGCTTTCTGCCAACTTTTAAATGCTTTTTAGGGAAAGGAACATTTCCCCCCAGTGCTTTTAGGGAAAGGGAGTTTTCCCCCAATGCTTTTTAGGGAAAATTGAGGTTTTCCCCAACACTTTTTAGGGAAAAGAAAATTTTCCCCCAACGCTTCTCAGGGCAAAGGGATTTTTCCCCCGTGCTTTTCAGGGAAAGGGGCATTTCCCCCCAGTGCTTTTTAGGGCAAAGGCAGTTTTCCCTCAATGCTTTTTAGGGAAAGGGGTTTTTCCCCCAGTGCTTTTTAGGGAAAAGAAAGTTTCCCCCCAAAGATTTTAAGGGAAAGGGGCATTTTCCCTCAATGCTTTTTAGGGAAAGGGGTTTTCCCCCCAGTGCTTTTTAGGGAAAGGAACATTTGTCCCCAAAGATTTTAAGGGAAAGGGGCCTTTTCCCTCAATGCTTTTTAGGGAAAAGGGAATTTTCCCTCCAGTGCTTTTTAGGACAAAGGGAGTGTTCCTCCAATGCTTTTTAGGGAAAGGGAGTTTTCCCCTAATGTTTTTTAGGACAAAGGGAATTTCCCCCCAGTGCTTTTTAGGGCAAAAGGAGTTTTTCCCCTGTGATTTTTAGGAAAAAGGGAGTTTTCCTCCAATGCTTTTTAGGGAAAAGGCAGTTGTCCCCCAAGGCTGGAGCTGGGGAATTTCTCTTTCCCTGCTGCCAGCAATTATCACACGATCCTTATCTCCCACATTAACAGAGTTACAAACACGGCTGGGGCTAATCCTCCTCCTGCCCTACAGCACCCAGGGACACCCCAGCCCAACCCAAGATAACATTTTCCGTGGGGAAACAGCTTCCAGAACGGCTGATGGCAAAATTGTGCCAGGATTAACCTTTCCAGACCCCTCTTGGAGTTTGGAAAGTGGTTGGGGATTTTTTTCTCGGAGATGTCAGGCCCAGGAATAAATAGATGAGAGAAGTTTTCCAGCACTCAGTGATTCAAATCTCCTTCCCTTCTGCTTACAAAGGGTTTTTATAGGGATTTTTTGTTTTTTTGCAGATGCCTTTCCTGATTTCAGCGCAGATTCTCAGCAGAGGGGGGCTGTAAATGGAGGATTAAAACTCTTCAGTAAACAACGCTGCTCCACACACACTGGGAGGAGATTTCCAGGTGATATAACTCCACCAACGTCAGCAGGGATGGAAAATCCTTGTCAGGAGAATTGCAAAATGAGCAGCTGCTGGTTTAAAGTCACTGCTTTACTACCAAATGATGAAACAATGGCTTTTTAACTAATTAGTGTGGTTTAAATCTGGCTTTAAATCCTTTTTTTTTGCCCGAGCTCTGGAGTCTGAGCCATCCTGGCTGCGCTCTCTGCTGCTGGTTTGGATGGGCAGAAGCACCTTTAGGGCTCACAATGAATGAATCCCAAACTTCCCAGATGTCCCAGGGTGACTTTATGATCCTTGTATCCCCATTTGTGTGTTCTATTTATGCTGGATATTGTGTTCTGTGCCTTCCAGACTGGCTCTGAGGAGCGAAGCTTTGTTTTGTTTTGTTATCAGCCGCTCCCCCACGGCTGGTGGGACACAGACAGGGCAGTGCATAGTGCAGCTCTTGCTTTTTGCTTGGCTCTTGCTTCTGCTTTGCTCCTGCTTTGCTCTTGCTTTGCTCTTGCTTTTTGCTCCTGCTTATTAGTCAGTTTAGCTAGGCAGTCTGAATTTTCCCTGGACTGTTTTTCTATCCCTTTCTTGGATCCACTCGAGCCTGCTCTGGACTGGGACCTGGCAAACCCCGAGAGTTTGCCCCTTGTGGCCTGCTGGGGCCTACGGTGGGCAGCAGCCTGTCCCAGTGCCGGAGGGACTGGTAACAGAGCGAGCACCTGCAGGAGAGACTTTCTGAATTTGCCATCTCTTCAGAGCGGTGACAGGGTGGTGTCACCCGGTATTGTTGATTTTGTGTGCTGGGGGTGCTGTCCCTGTTAAATAAACAGGTTCTTTCCACTTCTCTCCGAGGAATCCTTCCCGAACCAAATGGGGTCAGGGTCTGTGTGGGTTTGCTTTCTGGGGGGGCTCCCTCTGGAGGTTTTCTCCCCAGTTTGCCCTAAACCAGGACACCAGAGGAAACAGGATCCTACAGCACCGGGCTGCCCACTGCTCAGAGTGCTGGTCCCAAGGCCAGTTGGATTTGGGGGATGTGAGCACTGACCCAGCTCCCTCCAGCCCCAGAGCCCCTGCCTGTGCTCCCCTGGGCTCAGCAGAGCCCTCCTCCAGGCTGGCACTGTCCCTGGGCATGGCCCCTCCCACCAGGCCAGTGCCCCAGGAATGGGCAGTCCCCCAAAAGCAGCAGCTGAGCCTTGCTAGCAACCCCCTCCCCAAAACTCATCCGTGGGTTCAACCCCACCTTGGAACAGCCACAGGAGCAGGTCTAGCTCCCTCCTGGAGCTCTGAGGTGTCCCAAGAGCAGCTCCAGCCCTGCCAGCCCCTCCAGAAGCTCCAAGATGTCCCCAGGAGATCAGAGGTGTCCCAGGAGGAGCCCCAGCCCAGCCAGCTGATCCAGGAGCTCCAAGGTGCCCCAGGAGCATCTCCAGCCCTGCTGGCCTGGTGTCCCCAGGAGCTCCCAGGGGCGGCTCCAGGTGTCCCCGGAGCGGCTCCAGCCCTGCCAGCCCACCCAGTGGCTCTGAGGTGTCCCCAAGAGCAGCTCCAGCCCTGCTGGCCTGGTGTCCCCAGGAGCTCCAAGGTGTCCCCAGGAGCTCTGAGGTGTCCCCAGGAGCAGCTCCAGCCCTGCTCAGCCCCACCCTGAGGAGCTCCCTTGATCTCCAGCCCTCTGGAGCCATGGGGCAGGGTTGTGGGAGCAGGGATTAACCTGGGCAGGGCTTAGACTGGAGCAGAGCTAAGCCTGGCCTGGCAGGGTGATGGAAAGCAGATGCTGCCCCCATCAGCTCTCCAGTCCTGAGGGTCTGCTGGGAAAAGCAGGAGCAGAAGCAGCTCCTGGAGGCTTTCTGGTGGGAGAGCATCTCTGGGAGCTGGAGAGCAGAGGGGGAAGGCAGAACCCCCAGGGAGGAGGAGGGAAGCATAGGGGGAAAGGGAAATAGAGAGAAAAGGGCACAGAAGGATGGGGAAGGCAGCAGCTCCTCCACAGAAGAGGCTGATGGAGCAGCACTTGCCTTGTTGGGAGCAAAAATTTCCAAAATAAACTGATGTTTCCTTGCTCTTCCCTGTTTCCCTTCCAAAAATGATGAGTTTCCACCTACCCCAAAGGCAAAATCCTTCCCCACACAGCACTTATGGCAAACAGGGCCATTTTTAGGATAATTCTTATTTAACCTGAGCATCTTTTTTTTTTTTTAATAAGTCAAAAAATAACCTTACAAAACTGTGGTTTAGGCAAATGCATTTTAAAAAGCCAGGGAAAGGGTTGTATATTCTGTATAATTTTCTGGTTTGGCAGTTTTTCCTGTCTTCCAGGATAAACTCAGGGCTCAGGGAGCTCCTGGCTGTCTGCAGCCCCAGAGAGTGAACACTGATTTAACCTGGCAGGAGACCTGGACTGCAGCCTGGGAATGGGGGAGGGAGCAGCTCTGGCCCCACAAAGGTGAGCAGGGAAAGGCTCAGCTCCTTCTGCTGGCACTCCCACAGCTGCAGTTGTCTCTGCACAAGGTCTGGGTGATCTATTAAACTTCTCAAATCAGGACTTAATTTAGTTTTAATAAGACAGTTTGGGAGATGTTAATTAAATTGAGTTGTTAAAGCCACATGGGCTGGACTTGGCTGATACATTTCCTTCTTTATTAAGTCCATTAAAAAATAAGGGAAGATAGAAGAGGAAAAAAAACCCATTTGGATGCAGCAGCACATTCAAAGAGTTTCTTTTTCCTTTGTTGAATTAAACATGTGGAGATGAATAAACACCAAAAAAAAACCAGGCAGGTGAGCTTGAATCCTCCCAAAATCAGCAAGACTTGGCTTAAGGATGAAGCAAAAACAATGAAATCCATTGAACCCAAGTGTCCAACAGATCTCTGCATCCTTAATCCCAAAATTTCCTCCAAATTCCATCCCCACTGCTGGATTGCCAATGGGAGTGCTGCTGGATCATCATCTCCACCCATCCACACTCTAGCAGGGAAAACTACAGGAATGCAAGTTTTTGTCATCTTACCTAATCAGATTTTCTTACCTCTGGGCAAAAAGTGCTTCTGGGAATGTCTTCAGCTGCAGGAATTGTCAGGGTGATTGGGTTAAGCTGAAGAAAAACTCCCACGTGCCTTCGAAATGACAAATATTTTATTAGCTGGAAGTGTAAGCAGCTCTAATTAGCTAGGCAGGCCTGAGTTAATTGATTTATAAGCTTTAGAGGATGTAATGCACTGGTGAGACAATCCAAAGGGTCCTGGGGAGGAAATCCATCCTGCACTTCCCAAATTATCCTGTTCTTTGTGCCTGGGCTCAGCACAGAGAGCCCCTGTTCCTGCCCCGAGGACTGCAGAGGATGCTGAACCCACCAGGCTTTATCCCAGCTCTCTCCTGCTTTAGTCTGGAATTTCTCTGGATTTTTTCCTTTCCCCAAGCCACTCTGGCTATTATTTATAGTGTATCAATGCTGGCAGCTCCTGCCCCCTCCCTGCCAATGACCCTGGTTGATTTTGGTCCTTCCCCACCCTTTTCTGCTCAGTGCATGGATGGAAAGGGATTAACAGCACCAAGGAAAAATCCTGGGGATCTTTATATCCACCAAAGCTGGAAAACACAAGGAAACACTGGAAAATAACCCAAGAGCCCCTTCTTTCCATGCTTGTTCCCTAAAAAGAGCTTTGTGCTGGATTTCTGATGGCTCCCAGAGCAGACCCCCTCTGCTGGCCCCTTCTTGTGAGGATTAAGCTCTAAAAAGCAGGAAATCTATTACAATTTGTATTAATGAGATGCATCCCTTGTGCCACACAGGTGTTCATTTTTCCAGGGTGGAAAAGTGTTGGTTTTTGGCTTCCTCCTTCCTCTGCCAAGGTTGGGATTGAAGCTCTTGAGACGATATTTTGTGTTCAGACTCAGGTATTTATTTTCTCTTATCAATGTCACAGTCTCACAGCGGTGAGCTCTACAGTTCTTCACTAACAAGGTAAAAAAATGGCTCACTGCCTTTCTCTACAAGGTCTTTTAAGGCTAAACTGCCCAATTAAGAAATTAGACCTAAGTTATTTTCACTTTTAACCCAATAACCAACCACCCGTGCCTGCAATGGGGACTTTTCTGTCCAATTACACAAAACCACCCAAACCCATGGAGGAGAAGGAGAAGGAGAAGGAGAAGGAGAAGGAGAAGGAGAAGGAGAAGGAGAAGGAGAAGGAGAAGGAGAAGGAGAAGGAGAAGGAGAAGGAGAAGGAGAAGGAGAAGGAGAAGGAGAAGGAGAAGGAGAAGGAGAAGGAGGTGAAGAAGAAGGACCAGCCTCCACCCCACAACTCCATCTTGCTCTATATCTATTGCTATATTCTAAAACCTTAAACTCTAAGTTTTCCCCCCTGTGATATCACACACTTCTATCCAAACCCCAGACCCACAATCCCAGTGCTATCATTCCATTCTGGAAGCTTCTCCATGGCCTCAGGTCACTGCAGTGTTCTCTTGGGGGTCAGTACCTGTCAGCACAGAAAGTCTGAAATTCTCAGCAGTCAGGGTTCCAACAAAAAGGATCCTTAATCCCAATGGAATTGCTGGGGAAAGGGAGGCAGGAATGGGACAAGCTCTCTGTGGATGCTCCTCATGCCTGGTGGCACTGCTGGATTTGATGGATGTGCTCCCAAGGACGCTGGATTTAAGCTGAACATCTCCAGAACCAGGTTTTGCAGGAACAATTGGAATACCACAGCCTCAAGCTGGACTTCTCCCAACCTGCCCAGAGCCACCAAGGGTTCCTGCTGATGTCCCTGTTCCCTGGGGGTAACGGGGAGATGCCAGTCCCCTCCTCCCAGCCCTGTTTATCCTCCCATCTCAACAATATTCTGTTCATCCTGATTCCTCACAGCCTGGATGATCCCACAAGGAATAAAGGGGGAAAGGCTCAGGGCTTGGGGAACTTTCTGAGGGGGCTGGTGAGGAAAGGACGCGAGTTTTCCTGGTGTGGGGAGATGATTGGAATATAATGAAAGGGAAATTCCCATGCCCGTAGCTGCCCCTCACCAGGCAGTGAAACAAAGATCTTTCCCTCTCCAATCCCTTTAATTCTTGTTTTTTCAGATGTTCCATGTGAACCCAGCAGGGCTCGATGGCCACAGAGCAGGGATGCTTTGGGAAGTCTCCTCTGGTCATGGAGGAATGGTGAGGTTTTCAGTCACACCATCAATGTGTGACCCTGCTCTGCCTCTGCTTCTCTTCACTAATTAGGGATGGAGTTATGCCCCATCCCGGGCAGTGCCCAAGGCCAGGCTGGACAGGCCTGGAGCACCCTGGGACAGTGGAAGGTGTCCCTGCCATGGCAGGAGTGGCACTGGATGGGCTTTCAGATCCCTTCCAACCCAAACCAGCCAGGATTCCATGGATCCATGACTGCAGACTTCACTTCAAGGTGGAAATTTTATTTTCTTCCACTTGAGGGAAGGAATCTCTGTCTCCAGAGAGCTCATCCATAGCACCAGGACCACCCACACTGCTGGGAGCTTCTGCAGGGGCTCACCTGGGAAGTCCAAATTGGGAACTAATGCAGAGAAAATTCTTGGCATAACCCCATGGTGGAATCTTCCAGCAGCTTCCTGACTGCCATCTGGAAGGGATGTGAATCTCCAGTTTCACCTCCACCAATTTCCCAGCTCACTTGAGGCAGGTCACCAGCACCATCCTGCTTTTTGCCCTGAGAAAATCCAATTTTCCTGCTGGGAACTGCCCCATCCCACCTGCCATGTTCCTGGATGCTCCAGCTCCCCCAAAAGCACTGCTGAGGAGCCCCCTCCCCAGCTGCTGCCCTGCAGGAGTTCTCTGGGGGCTGGGGGTGATGCAGGGTGGGATTTTCTCAGGTTTCTGTGGTTGAGATGACCTCCCTGGTATTAGAAAGTCTCTTTTTTCCCAGCCCCGTGACCGAAGAAGTCGAGATTTGTCAGTTCTGCTTTTCAGGGTTATTTTCTCTTATCTGTTCCATTCTCTCTCTGCCCTGCTGAGATCTGTCCAGCAGGTCAGGTTGTGGCACAGTCCCTGCCCTTGGGGTGGTGTTGACTTTTTATACCAAGAACTACCTGTACTTTATTTACAATAATTTCCCAATACCCATCACCTGTGTTAGACAGTCTGTCTCTACTCTAAACCAATCCAGAAGTGCCACCATCACAGCAGAAGATGGAGGACAAGAAGAAGGAGGAAGGACAGGACACGCCCAGATTCCTCCATCTTGCCTCTTGAACCCCCATTCTAAATCCCCAAAATTCTACATTTTCACCCCATGACAAATTCACTGTCATTCCATTCAAACTCTTGTGGCTTGTAACTCCTCACACAAAGTTGGTAATTGTTTCCATGGGCTAAAATGGAAGGCACAGGTGTGTTTGACTCTGTGTCAAGGTCTCTGAGCCCCCTGCCAGGGTCTGGAGTCCTCCAGGGCAGCCAGAGGAATGTCCTGGATCCCGACAGGATTTGTGCTCAGTTTGCAGTGCCTGGAGCAGGTCTGGCAGAGGAGGGCAGATCCCAGCCCTGAGGAGCTGCAGCCCAGGCTGGCACAGGCCATGGGTGGGATGCTTGGATCGGGTCCATCAGCTCCACTTCACAGACACTGACAGCCAGACAGGGGCATTCCATGGAAAATATTTTGCTTCAGAGTTAAAATAAAATTAGAAAGTAAAAACTAAAATCTATTTTTTAAAAAATATTTGGTTTACTTAGGAGCTCTCGTGCTGCCAAAAACAACACATCCAAAACCATTCCAGGAGCTGTTTGATCCCGTCCCTCCCAGGGATCAGGGAAACCTGTGGAGTGCCTGCCTCAGCCTTCAGCTGGGCTTCCATCCTGCTGCCATTCCAAGCAAAGGGAATTCAGATCCTTACATGAAGGCTGGTGTGATCCCACTGCCTCCTTTATGTGGGATTATTCTTGTTATCCATCCCTCTCCCCATAAATAATGTTACCAATGACCTAACAAATTAGACAGCGCATTTCATTTTTGTATTAAATATTGGCTAAGAGGAGCTGCATGGAAATTATACATTTTTTTTTCCCAAAAATCGGTTTGGGGCCCAAATCTGAGCCTGGACATTGTTTTGGGGTCACAAAGTGTTTCAGGGACATAGAAGGACTGGAGATAGCCCAGATTTTATCGCCTGAGCAACCCTAGGACAAATCCCAGGATTTTATTTTTGTATTAAATATTGGCCAACAGGAGCTGCATGGAAATTTTGATTTTTTTTTTCAAAAAATCCATCTGGGGCCCAAATCTGTGCCTGGACATTGTTTTGGGGTCACAAAGTGTTTCAGGGACATAGAAGAACTTGAGATAGCCCAGATTTTACTGCCTGAGTGGTCCCAAGACAAATCCCAGGATTTTATTTTTATATTAAATATTGGCTAACAGTAGCTGCATGGAAATTTTAAATTTTTTTTCCTATTTTGGGGAAAAAAATAAATCAATGTTTGCAGGGAGCTGCCCTCTCCAGATGTCCCAGTGCCAGGAGAACCAAGCAAACACTGAACAACCCAAAACAACACTGAAAATCCCCAAAACCTTGGGCTGGGCTCCGTGGTAGGAAACATCTGGAATTCTGTTTGGCTGGCCTGTCAGGGGCAGATAAAGGATAAATGTGCAGTGACAGCCATAGACTCTGCACATCTGCCAGGGCTGCAGGTGGGATTTTGGGGGGAATTCTCCCTGGACGGGCTGGGAGCAGGAAAAACCCCCCCAAAACTCCGCACTCTGTGAGTCAGGGCCATTGTTTGTCCGAGGGAAACACGCCTGGATCTCCTCCAGGGATGGATGGAGGCCACCAGTGACGTCCCCAGGTGGGCTGAGGGGAGAGCAGCACACATAATGGTTTCTCCAGCTGGCTGGAAGAGTGGCTGCACTGGGGGTTTCCTGCAGGGTGGCTCCACCCCGCTCTGCGAGGGCACATTAACGCTGCCAGGGCTGGGTTTGGGGCTTGCCTTTGTTCCACTCTGGAGGCAGGGACCCCTCCGGCCTCCAGGGGCTGCCCAGGGGTTGGGACAGGCAGGGGTTTGCCCATGGGGTAACCTCTGCACCCTCTGGGGTTAATGATGGCTCAGCTCCCCAGAACTCCTGGGGAAATGGGGATAAATCATCCCCTGTGCAGTGCAGAGGGACCAGGCTGGGGACCGGCCACCCTTCTGCCCACCCTGCTGGTCACGCCCTATTCAGAGCAAGCCCTGGCATTGGTTTGCCTCCTTTTTGCAATTTTTTCTCTTTCTAGCACAAGAGAAACACCTTTTCCCTCTGCCTTGGCTCTCCCTGTGCCAGGACAGCACCGTGGTGAGGACTGGGGATCCCTCACACTCATCCTGTCCCAGCAGGAGCAACTGGAACCGGGTCAGGCCTGATTTTCTTGTCACACCTTTACCCATTAAACACTGACCTCTTTTTTGTCAGCCTGAGCTCCAGCTCTGCAGCAGAGGGGAGCCCACAGCCCATCCTGTTGCGGCCCAGCTCTGTTACAGAGGTCACCACGGGCTCTTGGCAGCCCGAGGTCTGCCCCTTGCCAGCTCTGATTTACCTCCCCAAGCAATAAAATCTATCTGGGAAAAAGGTCTCTGCTGCTGGAATGAACAGTTCTGCACACAGGATCAGCACAGAATGGAGATATTTTCCACTTTTTAAAATACAAAACACATCCAAGGCTTGTCTGTGTCAAGGCATGGCCACAGCCTGCTGAGCTACAACACTGCCAGTTCTAGGAGACAAAAGAAATCCATTTGGGGCCCAAATCTGAGCATGGATGTTATTTTGGGGTCACAAAGTGTTTCAGTGTAGAAGAGCTTGATATAGCCCAGATTTTATTGTCTGAGCAGCCCCAGGACAATCTTTCCAGGGTTTGAAGCTGAAGGTGGCAATAGCAATAGGGTGTCTTAGAGCTCATCCTGGGTTAACCCAACTATTCCCAAACTCCAGGGGCTTAATGGCTTTGCTGAGTCCATCCCAAGGAACCTCCTTGCAAAAAGGAGGCAAACCAACACCAGGGCTTGCTCTGAATAGGGCGTGACCAGCAGGGTGGGCAGAAGGGTGGCCGGTCCCCAGCCTGGTCCCTCTGCACTGCACAGAGGGTGATTTATCCCCGTTTCCCCAGGAGTTCTGGGGAGCAGAGCCATCACACCGTCCCCGCTGGAAGGAGGAGCGGAGCTGTGGAGAGCCCGGCCTGGCTCCCGCTCCGGCCGGGTGTAAACAGGAAGGCGCGGAAGCGGGAGCGGAGCCCGGCTCATCCCGGGCTGAGCACACAATGCCGGCCCGGAAAGGGGGATTATAAATACCCGGGGTCAGGGCCGGGCTGCGGGAACAATGGGCAGCGGGACGGTGGAAAAGGCTGCGGGGGACGAGCGCGGGGCCAAGGCCGCCCCGGCGGGCGGTGCCGCAGCTCAGCCCCGGGGCTTGGGTGCAGCCGCTCCCTGCAGGGTGATGGGGCTTGGGGGGGATGGTGCTCCCAAAGCACCGGTGAGCCCCCACAAAGTCATGGAATGCTGGAATAGTTTGGGTTGGAGGGGCTCGTTAAAGGCTGGGCTCTCTGCAGGGGTGGGTAATGCAGTGGGAGCTGGGGTTTGGGTTTGGATTTGGCAATCGCAGCTCCCAATTGCCAGATTTGGGGGCCCTCTCCCCAAAAAGGGGGGAATCCATCCATGGATGCTGGTTGGTTGTGGAAGGGGCTCGGGGGAGCCAGTGCCTGGCTGGGTTTAAATTCCCACCGAGGTTTAACTCTGAACATGCCGGCAAGCTGGGCAGGAAGGGGCACACCTCTGCTCCACCCCGAGCCTCCCAGCACTTCACAAGGACACCCTGAATTTATCCAGGATCCCCACCCGGGAGTGCCCAAGGCCAGGTTGGACGGGGCTTGGAGCACCCTGGGAGAGGGGAAGGTGTTCCTGCCCATGGCAGGGGTGGAACAGAGTGAGCTTTGAGGCCCCTTGCAGCCCAAACCATCCTGGGATCCTCTAGGACCTTACACCAATACAAGTTTTGATAGAGGGGTTCGGGAGCTGCTCATGGATGATGTGGACAATGGAATTCGCTCTTGCCAAGCTGAGCGGAGGCTGCAGCATGCAGCGTCCCATGGGATTTTCTGTGCCCGGGAGGCTGCGGTGCTGCCCCGCTGCCTCCTCCAGCCCCCGGAGCCTCCTCTGCTCCCGGCTGCTCCAAAGACGTCAGAGGAAGCGAAACCCCGCAGAGATAAAGCCCAGAGCGGGGATGCTGCAGGCCGGGCTCGGGGGAGGTCAGCGGCAGCCCAGCAGCGGCACCTCGATAACCAAAGGCGGGTCAGGGCCAGCAAGAATTGCAGGAAACATCCCGGAGCTCGGGATGGCTCTGCAGGGAGCCCGGCCCTTCCTGCGCCCGGCCCTGCGCTCCCGGCACGGGGATGGCTCAGGAGCTGCTCCAGCCACACCGGGAATGGCAATTCCTGCGGGTGCGCGGATTTCCCACTCCAGAAAGGCACTCTGGAAATGGCAATTCCTGCGTGGATTTCTCTGGGAATTCCTGCGTGGATTTCCCACTCCAGAGAGACACTCTGGGAATGGCAACTCCTGCGTGTGCATGGATTTCCCACCCCGGAGAGGCACTCTGGGAATGGGAATTCCTGCGGGTGTGTGGATTTCCCACCCCGGAGAGACACTCTGGGAGTGGGAATTCCTGCATGGATTTCCCACCCCGGAGAGGCACTCTAGGAATGGGAATTCCTGTGGGTGTGTGGATTTTCCACTCTGGAAAGACACTCTGGGAATTGCTGCATGGATTTCCCATCCTGGAGAGGCACTCAAGGAATGGCAATTCCTGTGTGGATTTCTCTGGGAATTCCTGTGTGGATTTCACACTCTGGAGAGGTGCTCTGGGAAATCCTGCATGGATTTTCCCCTCCAGAAAGGCACTCTGGGAATGGGAATTCCTGTGTGGATCTCCCAGCCCGGAGAGGCATTCCGGGAATGACAGCGTCTCCTAGGACTCACACTCCTGCTGGAAGGGCTCTTTAACCCCTGGCTGTGATTTGGTCAGAGCATTGCTGGGAGCATCACCGAGATCCCCATGAGTGTGGCCCTGGGAGTGCCCAAATTGAGGTCAGGAACGGGGCTGGGGGCTGCTCTGCTCTCTGGATTTGCCCTCCCCCATCACTGCTCCCACCAATATCCCATTTCCCGTCTCCAATCCCTCATGGTGTCTCCAGGAGCTCTTAGTGCTGTCCCCTGGGAGTGCTCAGGGAGGATCCAGAGGGGCAGAGGCTGCTGGAGGCACAGATACCAATCGGGAATGGCAGATAAAGGCTGTGATAAGATCTCCCGACATCCCTGCTCCACCCCTGTGTGATTCCAGCCTCCCTGATCCCCCCTCTGTGTGGGTTGGGAAGGGCTCAAGGCAGCCCCTAATCCTAGGACAGGGCTGTGGGGCTGAGATCCCAGGCTGGAGGAACCAAGGCTGTCCTTGGCTTGTTCTGGGAGGTATTTAAGCTGCAGAGTTGAGGATTTGGGAAGGTTGGGGTTCAGAATATATCTATCCCTGTTCCTGGGCCTGGAACATCCCCACCCCACTCCTGGGGACCTTCCTCTCCCTGTTTGCTGAGCTGAACCGCAAATATCCAAGAGAAGAATGGCAGGAAAAGCTGTTCCCTTCGTTTAATGGAAAAAGAGTTTAAAAAATCCCGGGAGAACCGATTGTCACTGCTCGGTCCCAGCTCCAGAAGGTCCTAGGAGTTATCCATGGCAGGAGGGTCACTGTGAGCTGAATTCCAGCCTGGGAAGGGGAATGACATTCATGCAAGTTGTATTGATCCCAAATAACTTCAAACAGGTACAACTGTGCCCAAAATATGGATTATGAATACAGTAAAGATATTGGCAGCTGCAAACAGGGGCTGAAATTTGAGGGGTTTGCTGTTGCAGGAGTCTTGGAGGAGCCTTTATATAAAAATCCACCCAAGGAACTGCTGGGACTTTACTTTATTTATTTATTTTTTAATTACAATTTTTTGGAAGGGATCCAGTGATGCACAAGCAATTTTAGGGCACTGGCTATTATGATAAGCAACACAAGGAAAGCACCAGCATCACTGAAGCACTTTCTGGGCCCTCTAGTGGTGCTGGCTGTGCCAAGGGTCAGCTCTGCTTCCCAAAATAACACCAGAAATCCCAGTTGGACCGCTTTGCCTGCTATCTTCCCTCAAGTGAGGAGAAAAAGGCCAAATGTCTCCTTCACCCTTCTTTTCTTAAAGCACACCGATGGGAAGAGCTGTGAATCCGACAGGTTGGGATCTTTCCCCTGCACTTTTTGAACCAAAACCAGGGAGTGAAACTAATTTCAAATTTGAAAATAAACCCTTTGGAAACTCTGAAGGGGGAGGGGAAATTGGGCTATGCAGGACCAGCCTCTTTTCCCAACCTTTACTTTTCCCACTTTCCACTTCAAAGGAAAATTATGTTCCCAGGAGCATTGGAAGCTCTGAGGGATGAGAGATTTATGAGTTTCTATCCAAGCCATGTTTCTAAAATAAAGAAAAGTTGAGTTCAGCTGCAAGGGGCAAAATATTTGAGTTTTATTTCCTGCCTGGAAACTGCAACTGCTTTAACAAAGGGGAGAATGGGGAAAGATGACTTGGAAAATGCCTTCCTTGGGGATTAAGGAGTTAAATACTTGATAGAGATATATAAAATATATGATAGAGATTAAATATCTATAAAAATTGAGATATAAATAGATAATAAAGTATTCCCTGTCTGTCACTCTGGCCATCATAACCTATCCCAGTTTCTCATGGGAAACACCCAGTTTTGTTAAGGATGGCATTTTTTCCCCAAAATTGTCAGATTAGGCCCTTTGCTGACCCCGAGATGGGGCAACTGAGAGGTGTTCTAAAAACTTTTATTCCATTTTCAGTCTCATGAGAAAGGTGAGACAATACAGGTGTTATAATTCATGCTATCACAATCAGAAGCCATTCCTTAATTACAATACACTATATGTGGTTTTTAGCTTTCACCACACCATGCTGTAAATGCCTTAAAGCCAAACATCTAATGTTGGAACCCCGGACATTCCTCTGGCTGCCCTGGAGGATTCGAGACCCTGGCAGGGGGCTCAGAGACTTTGGCACAGAGTCAAAAACACCTGTGCCTTGGATTTTAGCCCATGGAAACAATTACCAACTTTGTGACTTTGTGTGAGGAGTTACAAGCCACAGGAGTTTGAATGGAATTTGTCACAGGGTGAATTTGTCACAGGGTGAAAAAGTAGAATTTTGGGGATTTAGAATGGGGGTTCAAGAGGCAAGATGGAGGAATCTGGGTGTGTTCCTCCTCCTCCTCCTCCTCCTCCTCTTCCTCTTCCTCCTCCTCCTCCTCCTCCTCCTCTTCCTCTTCCTCTTCCTCTTCCTCCTCTTCCTCTTCCTCTTCCTCCTCCATCTTCTGTGTAGGGGGATAGAATTTACGGAAATAAAGATAGTGTAGAAAGTAATCTTACCCCTAAGGAGTTGCAGTTGGGCCAATTATCCAAGATTAGGAACAGGCCTGACTTTGACAGGCACAGCTGTAACCAATAAGAAGAAGAGCGCTATAAAAGAGTGGGATGGTTGGTTGAGAAGAGAACTGGAGTCAGTTGGTTACTTTGTGAAGAAGAAAGAGTCAGTGCTCTGAGGAGCTGCCCATGAGAAACACTGAGAAGGTGTGAAACCTTTGTGATAAGGAGACAACAGTATGGAGCCCCTGCAATAAGATGACAACACTTCTGCTGTGATGGTGGCACTTTTGGATTGGTTTAGAGTAGAGACAAACTGTCTAACATAGGTGATAGCTATTGGAAAACTATTGTAAATAAAGTACAGGCAGTTTTTAGTATAAAACGCCAGCACCACCCTGAGGGTGGTCAGTGTGCCACAACCTGACCTGCTGGACAGATCTCAGCAGGTCAGAGAGAGACCATGCATTAGATAAGAGCAAATAAACAACCTTGAGAACCAGAGCCAAGGAACTCTGTCTTCTTCTTCGGTCTCGGGGCTGGGAAAAAGAGACTTTCCAACACCTCGGGGTCATCTCGACACCAGAGACCTCATCACTCTAAAATGTCCCCTCATGGGTCCCACTGCAGTGCACCTTCCGTGGTTGTTTCCCTAAAGGTACATGGAGATGCACACGGTGTGAGCTTTCTGTCAGGCTTTGGGAATTCTCTACAAATCCATTTCCCACTCAAGAGCTGTTTCCAGGGGCTGTAGAGCAGAGGCAGCATTCCCAGGGGGCTGGGTAAGGATTTGGGGTGGCTCCCTGGGCCTGGTCCCTTCTGCCTTCTCCACAGCCCTGGGGAGGCTGGGGTGGGAGAGGAGGACCTAGGGATAGACACTGGATATCCAAAAAGACATTGCTGGGTATCCAAGGGAATAACTCCCATGGAGATCAACAGTCTATCCTCAGAGGGACGTCCCAAAAAGTCCTGGTCTCCTGTATTTAAGAAAATTTACAATTATTTAGTATAATTTTATAATATGTCTTCATGATATTATATATTATTTAAAGTATTGAATATATACAATACATATAATGACTATGAAACATAATATACAGAATATATTTATATAAATGAGGATTTGGGCAGGGTTTTCCCCATCTCTCCATCATTCCAGAGGGATGATATAAAGATCTCCCTATTAAAGAAAATTCACAATTATTTAGTATTATAATAATATTTGTATTATTAATACTATATTAAATTGCATTATTAAATTAATAGCTATTTAATATAATATTGATAATTTAAATATTAATAATATACATTATACTATTTATTATTTAAAGCATTTAATGTATAAAATACATATAATGACTATTAAACATAATAGATATAATATACAGAATATATTTATATAAATTAGGATTTGGACAGGGTTTTCCCCATCTCTCCATTGTTCCAGAGGGATGATATAAATATATATAAAGGTCTCCTTTATTAAAGAAAATGTACAACTATTTAGTATTATTTTATAATATTTATGCATTATATTGTATATTATTTAAATTATTTAATATATACAATATGTTTAAAGACTATTAAACATAACACATAGAAGATACAGACTATATTTCTAGAAATGAGGATTTGGGCAGGGTTTTCTCCATCTCCCCATCATTCCAGAAGGATGAGATCTATATAAAGGCCTCCCTATTAAAGAAAATTTACAATTATCGAATATTTTTATATTAATATTGTATTATTAATAGTATATAAATAGAATAATTTGTTAATAATATAATAGTAATTATTTATTATAATATACAATATAAGTATTATATATTATATCTATCACAGTTACTATAACACAATTATCAATCATATGAATAATTATTGTATTAATAATATTAATATAAAATATATAATTCTTATAATAATGTTTTAGTAATATATAAAACATTACTTATAAGAATATATTGTGTATTATTTCAGTTATTTAATATATACAATACATATAAAGACTATTGAACACAATATACAAAAGACTTTATTTCTAGAAGTGAGGATTTGGGCAGGGTTTTCCCTATCTCCTCATCATTCCAGAGGGATGAGATCTATATAAAGGTCTCCCTATTAAACAAAATTCACAATTATTTAATAGAATAATAATAATTGTATCATTATCAATAAATACAACTGTCTTATTAAATTAATAGTTATTTAATATAATATTAATAATGTAATGTTATATTAATATTACTATAACATCATAATGATTTTAAATTGTATATTATTCATAGAAATATAATTAATATGATATAAATATAATTTATATTATTTATACATTATATTTATATTATTTAAAGTATTTAATATATACAATATATATAATGACTATTAAACATGATATACAGAATATACAGAATATATTTATATAAATTAGGATTTGGACAGGGTTTTTCCCATCTCCCCATCATTCCAGAGGGATTTAATATATATATATAAATATAGACATAGATATAAATATAAATGTAGATATAAATATAAATATGTAGATATATGTCTCCTTTATTAAACAAAAGTCACAATTATTTAATATTTTAATAACATTTATTTTTTATATTGTATATTATTTAAGTTATTTCATATATACAATACATTTAATGACTAATAAACACAATGTACATAACATAGAGACTGTATTTCTAGAAATGAGGATTTGGGCAGGGTTTTCACCAGCTCCCCTTCATTCCAGGGGGATGATAATTATATAAAGTTCTCCCTATTAAAGAAAATTCACAATTATTTAACATAATAATAATTGTACTATTATTAATATATAATTGTAATATTAAATTAATAATTATTTAATATAATAATCACTATAATGGTATAGTAATAATTAAATATTTTACAACATTTATACATAATATTTTATATTATTTAAAGTATTTAATATATACAATACATATAATGCCTACTATACAGAATGTACAGAATATATTTATATAAATTAGGATTTGGGCAGGGTTTTCCCCAGCTCCCCATCATTCCAGTGGGACGAGATAGATATATAGATATATGGACATATAGACATATAGACATATAGATATATAGATATATAGATATATATATCCACCATTAAAGAAAATTCACAATTATTTAATATTCTTTAAATATATTTATACATTATTTTGTCTATTATTTAAAACATACAATACATATAATTACTTATACATAGTATACAGAATATACAGACTATATTTCTAGAAATGAGGATTTGGGCAGGGTTTTCCCCAGCTCCCCATCATTCCAGAGGAATGATATATATAGATATAGATATATGAAAATTTACAATTATTTAATAATTTTTATAATATCTCTACATTATATTGTTTATTATTAAATTATTTTATTTATACAATACATATAATTACTAATAAACATAACATATATAATATACAGGATATATTTCTAGAAATGAGGATTTGGGCAGGGTTTTCCCCACCTCTCCATCCTTCCAGAGGGATGCTGGTGGTCCCTTCCCAGGGCTCTGGGGCACAGGAGGGAGCAGCCGTGCTGTTATTTTTGGATTGCATTACACAGCTCCCAGATGGAAAACCTCCCTCCCTGGGGGTAATAAAATGGATTAAAAAAGGAAAAAAAACCCGAAAAAAGAAAGGTCCTGACCCCATCAGCAAAGCAGGAACAGCATTTCTTGGGGAGAAAATCCTTTTATGAGGTGGGGAAGAGGAAATTTGGAACGGGGGGATGGAGTGAGGGGGAAAATGGGGATCAAACACAGCAGTTCCGTTCGTTTGGAGCCTGTGGGGTTTTACAGGAGAGTGGGGAGGGGAAATGATTCCACCAGGCCTCGTTAATAAATCACTTTTCTGGGTGAAAACGGGCAAAGAGGGGATCAGGCAAAGTCCTTGGGCCTGGGATGCTCCAGCCCTTCCCTGCTTGGAAAACAGGAGGGAAGGATGGGGGCTCTTTGCTGCTGGGTTGGCATTTGGGGCCAAAAATCTCCTTCCAAGACCATGAAAACATTTCCTTGTGGAGGGAAAGGATTTGCAGCTGATCAGAGTAAAAATGAACAGATCCATGGAAAATCAGGATTGCACAAAACAGAAATTGTTGCTGGGGGTGGATGCTTCCTTCCCAGCTTTCCCTTTAAAAAAATCTGGGAAATTTGAATATTTCTGATCCTGGAGGTTCCTAAAGAAGCACTTGGATTGGAAGGGAAAGGGAGTGGCAAGGAAGGGGAGAATTTATTTTCCTCTGGAATTCCTGCTGCTCCCGGGCATCGTCTGATTTCACCAAGGGGCAGTAGGGACCTGCTGAGGATGCCTAAAAATACAATTTATTAAACAGATCCTTTAGGATTTATTTATCCAGCATTTATAGGGATATTTGAACAGGCAGAGCAGCTTCTCCTCTTAATGAGCAAAACACGGCTTTCCATGGGAAAATCTCCTTTGCCTCCAGAAAAGGGGGAATCTGTCCAAGCAAAGGGTTGATTTTTAGAGCTGAACTTGACCTTTCCAGCGCAATTCCCTCCCCCGATCCAGCAGTCCAAATTTCCCTGGACACAGGATTATTTTCTTACTGGTTTATCACCAGCCCCTGGTTTATTCCACCAAGAAATGTGCTCCAAATATCCTCCAAGAAATGTGGAATATTTGATCTGGCCGGGATTTTTCAAGTCCTGTGCTGTGCTGCAGTTTCCCTATTTTTCCAAACAGGGATTTTCTTTGCCACCTTCCTCTGAAGAAATGATGCAATTCATGCTTTGATCCGCAAAGAGATTAAAATCCTCCAAAATAAAGTTTATTTGAGCCTCTGGGCCAGGAGTTTTGGAGTTTTCATCTCCAACCTCAGCCCTTTCCAGAGGATTTGCAGCAATCTGTGAGTTTTTATGGGAAGATCATGGAATCTCAGAATCCTTTGGGTTGGAAAAGGCCTCAAAGATCATCAAGTCCAACCATCAGTGTTCATCAAGGAGCAAACCTGGCGGAAGGACTTGGAGCTCATCAATCACTTTCTCCTCCATGCCAGAAGTTTCTCCACCCTCAGGAGCTGGAGCAGGAGCAGCAGCCCAGGTTTCTCTGTGGCATTCACATTCTGTGAAAAATCCCTTCGCCCAGGATTTTTCTCCTGAGAATCTGAGAAGCCTCAGGGAAAAGGGAAACAATTCTTATCTCATTTGCTTCTCCTGTGCTGTGCTCATGTGGAATGTGTTTGGAGATTGTTCACCCACAGGTGATTGTTCCATTGCGTTCTGCTGGGAGTTGTTTTCACTCTTTGGCCAATCAGGGCCAAGCTGTGTCAGGACTTTGGAAAGAGTCACGAGTTTTCATTATTATCTTTTTAGCATTCTGCAAGTATCCTTTCTGTATTCTTTAGTATAGTTAGTATAGCATTCTTTAATATAATACAGTATCAAAAATAATAAATGAGCCTTCTGAGAACATGGAGTCAGATCCATCATTCCTTCCCTCACTGGGGCACCCCACAAGTACAATAATTTCTCCACCTTTGACAGGAGCAGGGGCCCAAATCCAACTCCTCCCCCTGTACTGACTCCTGTGGTCCCAGCTCCTGGGATGGGAGGAAAAGAGGGATGAGGGGAAGGGAAGGGCTCAGCTGCACAAAGCTGCTCAGGTCAAGGAGCATCTGGAGCTGGTTTTAGGTCCAGATTGGAGAAAACTTTTTACAGACAAAGTCTGGTTAAACCCAGATTTGCATCACTGCAAACTGAAACTTTGCTGCATCTTCAGGAGTCAATAAAGGACCCACATTTTGTGTTATATTCACATCATATTTCATATCTCCAGGAGCCAATAAAGGACACAAATTTCATATCATATTTATATCATGTTTTGCATATTCAGGAATCAATAAAGGACAGACATTTCAGATCATATTTGTATCATATTTTGCATCTTCAGGAGTCAATAATGACCCACATTTCAGATAATATTCTGTGTCTTCAGAAGCCAATAAAGGCCCCATGTTTCAGATTGCATTTGTGTCATATTTCACCCATCAGGTGCTCGGTTGCCATGCAACATTTATCTTGATCTCGAGAGTTTCACTCAGTTCCTGGGCAAAGCAGCTGCAAACCAAACCCCAAAAAACTCTCACAAAAACCACCTTTGTGCCTTTAAACCAGGAGCTGTCACCGAGGTGACCCAAAGCAGAGGTGAGAGGGGAGCTCATGTCACAGCCACCCCAAACCGGTGTAGCCGATGTCACCGCTGTTTGCTCGGGGTTTTGGTGCCCCTGGCAAGGCTCAGAGCTCAGCAGGACCCACAGAAATCTCTCCTCTGCATCTGCAGCGTTTGCTTTTTGGAGAGGTGCAACAGAGAGAGGTTTGGAGCTGCTCACATGTCTGGGTGTCACACAAAACCTCCCGGGCCTCTCTGAAAATGAAGCCAAATATGGCCCAAAGTGTGGGGCCTTTGTTGGCTCCTGAAGATGTGAAATATGATACAAATATGACACAAAATGTAGGGCCTCTATTGGCTCCTGAACATACAAAATATGATTCAAAATGGGGGGTCTTGCTGACTCCTGAAGAAACAAAATATCATTTATTCAAAATATCAATATGATATGAATATGATATGAAATAAGGGGCCTTTATTGACTCTTGAAGATACAAAATATGATACAAATATGATATAAAATATGGAGCTTTTATTGACTCCTGAAGATGCAAAATATGATTAAAATATTATATGAAATGTGGGTCCTTTATCGACTCCTGAAGATGTGAAATATAATATAAATATGATATGAAATTTGTGTCCTTTATTGGCTCCTGGAGATATGAAATATGATATGAATATAACACAAAATGTGAGTCCTTTATTGACTCCTGAAAATGCAGCAAAGTTTCAGTTTGCAGTGATGCAAATCTGGGTTTAACCAGACTTTGTCTGTAAAAAGTTTTCTCCAATCTGGACCTAAAACCAGCTCCAGATGCTCCTTGACCTGAGCAGCTTCATGCAGCTGAGCCCTTCCTTTCCCCTCTTTTCCTCTTTTTCCCTCTTTTTCTCTCATTTTCCCCTGTTACCAGTCCCCTCCAGGTGCTTTTGTGGTGGCAGGTCCCAGTTTCAGTCCCAGGGCACCAATGGCTCTTTGGGCCTGGGGCTTTCAGGGGCACCACCCAAAATCTGCTGGAGCTGGGCACTGAGCCCTCCCCTCCACCCCTGCCCCCCTCCCGTGGTGGGTCTGTGGTGGGAGCTGCACCTGAGTGATGGTGAAGCTCTGAAACCACCTGGAATTATGGAGATGCCTCAGGTTTAGATTTTCTATTTTTCAGACTCTGTGCTGCTTTAGTGTGTGGGTCTGGGTTTCACATCAGGGGATGGTGAGCTCTGTGCACAGAGCAGGGAGACAAAACAGTTCCTGCTCCAGCTGGGCACCAAGGACAAATGATCCAAATCTCAGCCCAGGAGCACAAACACCATGGGTTGGAGAGAGAAAAACAAGCAGAGTGAGACTGGATGGGCTAGAGCTGGAATTGGACAATGAACTCCAATATGCAAATGGAGCAGAGCTGGTAAGAGACCCCGTGACCTGTTGTCCATTTTGAGGCCATTTTGGTTCATCTTGGGTGCAGCCCTGGCTGGGCTCTTGTGCTGCCCAAGGTGGGTCCATGGAGGAGATCCTTTGAATAAATCCCTGCTTTATTCTTTAACTCCATCCAGCCCTGGTCTAGGGCAGCCTGCACAAGGCATCAGTGGCCTCCCAGAGTGCTCAGGGCTGCAAAGAGACCTCACAGCTCATCCTGTTCCACATTGTCACGGCAGGGCAGAATCCCACTGTCCCAGGTTGCTCCAAGCCCCACCCAGCCTGGCCTGGGACACTTCCAGGGATCCACCCAACCTGTGCCAGGGCTCCCCCCTCATCCCATGGAAACTCCAATGCTTTGAACCATATTGTCTTTCTAATATCTGTGGTTTATTATTATTTTATTTCTGTCCTAATGGTGAACAAATCCCTTTTTATAAATTCTCCCCTATTCTGCAAATATTTGCCCAGGACCCTCATTCCAAACCATGGAAGGGCAGGAGGTGCTGGAGGGAGCTGTGGGAAAGGGACATGGAAATAGGAGACCTTCAGTTTTGGTGCCCTCTGGGGAGATTTTTGCTTCTCTGGCCTTTCCCCACCCTGCACAGCAAATTCACAGGGAACATCCTTAATTAGGGAGAAAAATCCTCGGGAGGGGCACCCAGGGCTGGGGAAGGCAGGGAGAAGAGGAGCTTGGAGGTGACTGCTCCTGAGAATTCCCTCATGGGTTCCTGTGCCTGGGCTGGGCTGGGATGGGATAGGATGGGATTCTCCTGTGGGAATACACATGTTAACCCTTTCCCTGCTACTGCTCAAGATCCCTGGCTCCCACTGGGATGCCCTCAACATTCCCTTTGCCTCAGCAGATGCCAAAAACTAAATCCTTCATGGGGAGTCCCAGGAATGGATCTACAGCTCCAGCCTGGAGTTTCCTGCCATGCTTTATTCTGATTGAAGGAATTTTCACCCCCCTGAGTGTGCTCCATACCTACAAATATTCACCAAGGAATATTCCCTGGAAAAAGGAGGGGGTTTGGCCAAAGGCACTATTTCTGGAGAAAACCGGACAATTCCCCTTTGTCTCTGCAAGATGATCGATTATAGATCGACCTGCAGGGGTTGTGAGTGACTCCAGCCCCTCCCAGCGCAGCTTCTCCCAGGGGATTTGTGTGTCCTGGCAGGATGGGGAGGGACAATGACCACCTCAGAGCCAGGACCTACAGGGCCAGGCCGGCAAATCCCCTCGGCCCCACTCCAGCCGGGGCTGGCTCCTGTTTATTGGCAGGGTCCTGACCTCGCCCCGTTTATTTTCCCGCCGGGATCTGGGCATGGAAAGGGGATTTGTAACGTGACACTCACAATAACACAGCCGGGCCGGGAGGGACAGGGCTCCCACAGGCACAGCTGCTTCCCGGGATGGAGCTGCAGCCACGGGAGATGCTCTGCTCAGGAAAACAGGGGGATTCTCCCACAGTTCTCCTTTCAAGCTCCTTTTTTATTTGGATTTTAAGAGAGAGGAAGCTCCTGCAAGCTCCAGAAGAGATCCTTTGCTGACAATAGAATGGATCTTCTTGCCTTACAGGTCTCCAAACCAATATTCATGGCCATGGAGATGCTGGCTCAGATCAGGGCCAGAGAGGGGCTGTTGACCATGGCAGGTCAGGATTTTACAGTGATTTATAGGCCTTTAAAAAAAGAGTATTTTGATTTGACTTAGCGAAAACCAGAAGATTTACAAATTGCAGTGTTAAATGACCCAGGTGCCGGGGTAATACCCAGGATGGGAGGTGGCTGCTCTGTGCTGAGCCACATCAAATAATCCAAAAAGGAGCTTCCCAGAGGGGTTCCCTTGGCTTGGTGGGAGAGTTGGGGTGAGTTTTAATCTCCAAACACATTGCTCTTCTCTCCATATGGATTGTGGGATAAAGGAGGGGAAAAATGAGGAGAAACTGCCAAACTGTGGGAATGCTGTGCATGGAGAACCTGGGATTGCATCCCTGCTCCAGGCCTGAAGGGGACAAAGCAAATCCTGGGGATGCCAGAGGGGCAGGAGAGGCATGGAAAGGGCCTGGAGCACATCCCCATGCCAGGGACCCAGCTGTGTTTGTGGCTGCAGCATTTGGGACATCCCATAACTCAGGCAGTGTTCCTCACCTGCCAGGATGGAGACCTGGACCAAAGGTTCTCATCCCCTTCACAGCCATTGCACACTCCCAGTCCAGCCAGGCAGGGCTCCAGGAGGGGCTCCAGGAGGGGTTCCAGGAGGGGTTCCAGGAAGGGTTCCAGGAAGGGTTCCAGGAGGGGTTCCAGGCAGGGTTCCAGGAGGGGTTCAAGGAAGGGTTCCAGGCAGGGTTCCAGGCAGGGTTCTTCCAGGACTCAGTTTCCCCAGGAAAGCAGCATATGTGGCTGTGTGGATCCCATCATCTCCATGACATTATTCCCTCTTTATTCTCTTTATTCCTCATTATTCTCTTAAACACTGCACAGGAGCTGCTGAACCATGGAAAAAACAATGCCCTGGGTGGTTTTCCTGCTCTTTTCCTGCTCCAGTTTAAAACTGAAGCCTTTCCGTGTGCACTGAGTCCAGCTCATCCCACCTCTCTTTTTGGGGTTTGGAGAAGATCTCAAAGTTCCTGACTATCTCTGTGCATCCTCTGGGGATGGGCAGGCATTTTCCAAGCCCCTGAGGTGCCCAAGGTGAGGTTTTTGGGATGGAATGAGGTCTGGAAACCTCCTCAATTAAAAGCAAAAGAAGTGGAGGTTCATCTGTAAAAGTGGGATTTGGGGCTTTTGGAAGAAATGTGAGGAGTGGGAGACACAGGAACAGCTCAGGGGACCTGACATGGTTGGGAACAGATATGGAGAAAATTCCATCAGCTCTTAGAGCTCATCCCAGCTTCCAGCATCACTGGAATGAAGCCAGAGGGGCTTTGCTTAGATTTGAATCCCAGCTAAGAGGTGCTTCCCAAATCCAGCCCTTCCACACCCCAAATCTGCAGGGGGCTGTGATACCTGCAGTGATGCCCCACACGTCCATCCCAAGAGTCTGGGGTCATGGACACCCCCAGATCCCACCCTGTTCCTCCCACACTCCTGCTCCCCTCCAGGGGCTGTAGGGACAGAGCTGCTTCTTCCTTTGGGGTCAGGGCCCCTCCTCCCATCCCTCCTGCCTGCTGCACCCCTCTGGGAAGCTTTGGGATGCTCAGTGTGGGAAACCCATACCCCAAATGGTGCAGGGCCTTAGGGACAGGGAAACTCTGGCTCTCCTGGCCCACAGGGTCCTGGGAAGGTGTTCCTGATTCAGGAGGTTAAATCCCAGTGCACTGGAATCTGCTGTGGAACGCTGGTTTTGGGAAGCACCTCTTTTCTTCTTGCCCATCTCCACCAAGTTGTTGAGAAACTCTGTAAGAAACTAAATTCCCCCTTGGATAACTCCTTAAAATAGGGGGGTGGCTGAGCTTTCCCTGGAATTTTATGTCCACATCAGAACATTCCCTCTTAAACACCTGCACAGCCAGCCCAGCCCTCACTGTTTTTAGGGCATCCTAAGCAGTAAAAAGGGGCTGTTTCCCCCATCCTGTGTGTTTGGATTTTTTCCCTTCTCAGGATTGTTTTCTATTAAATTCAAACAACCCAACCACCCTCCTGTAAAGATGCATCCCTTAGACCCAGAGTTTGCCAATGATCCTGATTTTAGGAGCCCCAGGAATCAGGAGCAAGGCTGCAGCTCTTAGAAAGTGACATAAAAAGATTTTTTTTGCATTTATTTTAATGAAACCTTAAAAATCTTTCAGAAAAAACCCAGTTTTCCCTACAAATTCAGAACTGCAGAGATCACCGATGATCTTTCACAGCCTGGTGATGAATTTCTGTGCTCGTCTCCGGAAATTCCAACTGAAGGAACATAATTCATCCAGGGAAGAAAGGGCAACTGTGGAAGGAAAAAACTGCTGGAAAATTTTAATTTCCAGGGCTTTGTACCCCCCCATGTCTCTATTTCTTATAAATCCTAGGAAGGAACTTCCATTTGTCCCCAGAAATGTTTAGGGATGTGTTGGGATTTATCTTCTTTTTTACCAGGGTGGGGATTAAATGTGTGAGATGGAGTTCCGTGGTGGGACTCAGATGTTTATCAGTTCTTATCCATGTTACAGTCTCACAAACCTGAGTTCTACAGCACTTCATTCCAACAAACTAAAAATGGTCCCATATCCCTCTCTCCAAGGTCTTTTAAGGATAAACTGCCCAATTAAGAAATGACACCCAAATTATTTTCACTTTTAACCCAATAACAAATCCCCCGTGCCCTTAATGTGGACTTTTCTGTCCAATTACACAAAACCACCCAAACCCATGGAGGAGAAGGAGAAGAAGGAGAAGGAGAAGGAGAAGGAGAAGGAGAAGGAGAAGGAGAAGGAGAAGGAGAAGGAGAAGGAGAAGGAGAAGGAGAAGGAGAAGGAGAAGGAGAAGGAGAAGGAGAAGGAGAAGGAGAAGGAGAAGGAGAAGGAGAAGGAGGACCAGCCTCTGCCCTAAAACCTCCATCTTGCTCTATACCTATTGCTATATTCTAAAACCTTAAACTCTAAGTTTTCCCCCCTGTGATATCACACACTTCTATCCAAACCCCAGACCCACAATCCCAGTGCCATCATTCCATTCTGGAAGCTTCTCCATGGCCTCAGGTCACTGCAGTGTTCTCCTGGGGGTCAGTGCCTGTCAGCACAGAAAGTCTGAAATTCTCAGCAGTCAGGGCTCCACCAGGGATTCATTTCCATCTGCTGGCTCATCCTACAGACATGGAGCCCCTGATGCCCAGTGGAAGCAGCAGCTCTGTAGCACCCAAAATTCCCTGAAGACAGAGCTGGGATCTGGGAATGTTCCTAAGGAAAGGAGTTTTTTCCATAGGAAATGGGATTTCTGTTGGATCCGAGGGAGAGCAGGGCAGGCTGAGGATTGCAGGGGAGGAAGGGGATTTGCTGGGGCTCTGCAAGGCATCAGAAAGATGCAGAGAGGGCTCCTAGGGGTGATGGATGTTTGGGGCTGGATCCAGGGTGATGGATGGGGGTGGCCCTGAAGGCTGGGAATGTTTTTGGGAGTGTTTTCATCCCAAGCCCTGCACTCTCCATAACCCAGGAATGAGCTCCTGTTCCCCTCTGGACAGGGAGACCCAGGGAGCACCAGGGGAGGAGAGGTGGGAGCTGCCATCCCTCTGCAATAACAAGTTGGGGAAGACCCTCCACTAATACCCAAAAAAAGGCAAATTAGTGGATCCCACAGTCCATCCCCTTCCCAGACATTCCTCCCACCTCCTCCAGGATATTTTTATCAGTCACAAAGTGAGGCAGAAAAAGCCCAATTCTGTCACTTCCTATTATTCCCAAATAAAAACCAAATGTTGGGCCCAGAGTTCAGATCAGGGGAAAATCCACAAATCTCTTGGCCGTCTGGGATCTTTTGTTTATCGCTGCTTTTAATCCCATTTTTTGGGTCTCCCGGGCTCAGGGAAGATAAATGAGGTGTGTCAGGAGCTCACCTGATTAACTTGGCCCATTCAATGGGGTCATTCTTCTCCAAGGCTGGGCTGGAAAGGGAACAGCAGGAATTTGGGAGTGCAGAGTCCCAGTCCCACAAAGGCAAAAGAAAAGGGCTTTGGGGTTGGTCTTTTTTTCTGCCCAGGACACTCTGCAGGGAGAAATGTCAGCAAAAAACCTCTGGATAAAGGATTTTATCCCTGGATTTCCACTGCAGGTCAGATTTGGCCCTGTGCTGCTCTCATCCCCCCCAAGGAAAGCAGCTTCCCCCCCAAATGTCCATGAAATCTGTGAGGTAGGCATTGCAATGCCACATCCACCCTATCTCCTCTGCTTTTTCTGAGCTCAGATGGAAAAAAGAAGGAATTTTGCCGTGCTTTATGGATGGGAAAGGGGGTTCTGTAGGAGCCAGAGAGATGGAGACCTGAGACTCCTGGCAAAGCCCCAAAACCAACCCCAAAATCCTTTCCCATGGGTCCAAAGAGGTGTGGGGATCTCATGGGCACTGCCTCCTATCCCAGCCAAAGAAATCCCCAGATTTTCCCCAGGACTGAGGGAGCCATGACTTTTCCTGGTATTTTTCCCTGTGGAACATAGGGCTGGCAGAGACAGGAGGGGGATGCTGTGCCCGCGTCCTGCTCCTGCTGTGGGAGCCGAGTGAGGGATGGGCAGAACACGGGAAGGAGCCCTGGGATCTGTCAAACCTGCCACGAGCTGGGGCTGGGGAAGGGAATGGATTAACTCTGCTTCCCAGCTGGAATGAGCTCTGCCTCCCAGACACAGCTCTGGGCATCCCTGCAGGGAGGTGCAGCAAACCCTGCCCCACTGGAGGCTCCATCCCAAATTTTATCCCCCGACCCTGAGGCATCTCTGCTCTCTTTCTGCAGATGGTCAGTTTTAATACCTTTATCTCCCCGGGTGTTGGGAAGGATGAAAGTTTGACAAGAAAGTCTCACAGATATGTATGCATGGCAGAAAGATTATTAAATGTAGAATCTGAAGAAGGAATAGAGATGGAAGCAAGTTTTGATATAGAAGAAAAGAATTGCTGAGCCAGTCTGACTGGATAACCGAGGCTGTGTTAGAAGGGGTTTTTATGACTTAGAACAAAGGATAAATCCTCCCCAAAGAAGATGTTTTTACCAAGCAGGAAGAGAACACAGGCAAACAAGCCTGCTGATGTAGAAAAAGGTCTCAGAATTTTCCACTGTGAGAAAACTGAAAAACCACTTCTAGCTTAAACTGTAATGTACTGACTTTTAGTGACTGGAGAATGGTAACATGAACATGGTAATTATAGCAGTTATGACAGGCTATGGATAATAGTTAAGGGATAGATTGATTCTACTGTATTAAGATGCTCAGCAAAGAAAAGTAAATAATGCATTGTAACCAAGCCAAAGGGTCTCCAGGCCTACTTGCAGCTGGAGCTAACAGCTGTGGGCACAGCTCTGCCACCCACAACCCTGGACTGCTGTAACCTCGTGGATGGAATAAACTGCATTAGGAAGAGCTGTCTGGAGTCCCGCATCTCTCATTCAGGCTCTTACAGTGGGTCCTTGGAAAAAGCCTCCCTCCCTTCCCATCTGCTCTGGGTCAGGATCCTGCCTGCTGGGATGCCCTCGGAGGATCCCCCGGCCCCGCCGCTCCTGCCCCTCCACCAGCTCCGCCCCTTCTCTCCTGCATCAGCCAGCAGCGCTGGGAGATCCCGGGATTTCAGCCCAAACCCACCCTGCGCCCGCTCTGGGACTGCCAGGTTCAAAATTCCCCCTCCAGCAGGAGTTTCCCTTTATTTAACAGCAAGCCAAGTCTTTTTAGTCCAGGTTAGAAAGGCAGAGTTGAGATTGCCAAACTATTCAGCTTTTCTCCAGTGCTTGGGCTTTGTGGTGGGTGAGTGGTGCTCATGTCCATGCAGGATTTGTGCTTTTGGAATTCCTTTGGGACAATCCCAGATTAAAGGCACAGCTTTAATTCCTGCCCCAAGTCCCAACACCCCTTTGGGCTCACCCCATCCCCAGTGTGGAGCTGAGACCTGACATGGCAAAGGCACCATCCCACCTCCTCCCAGGAAATCCTTTCCAGGCCTGGCAGAAGAGGGAGACAAAAAGCCAAGAGCAGCCATAGATTTGGGTTGGAGACCTGATTTGGGAGGGAAAATAAGGGAAAATATTCCATTTCTGTGATGAGAAGCACAAGGTTTTAGATCTTCTTGTATTGGGGGTTGAGTAGGGAAATGGATCCAAACTGCGCCTGGAATTCAATGTTCATTTTCCATTGATGGATTGAAGTGGAATTTTGTCTCTTGGTGAATTAAATGCCTTTTCTCATCAGCCCAGGAATCTGATCCAACAGGCAGAGCTGCAAAAGGCAGGCAGCTGTGCCAGGGCTGCACTCCTGGATTCTGAGCTGCATCCTGGGATTTCAGGAGCCCAAACCCAGTCTGGATCCCACCTCTCCGCAGCAGCACATCCAAAAGTGCCCTGATCCCATGTCCCTCCCTGATCCCATCTCCCTGAGCACTGAAAGCTGGAGAGAGCTCAGAAGAGCCTTTAGAGCACTCAGGATGGACTCAAAGTGAGGCTGCAACGAGCTGTGAAATCTCTGGGCAGAGCCAGGGCTGGGAAAAAGCAGGGGAAAATCTCTTCAAGAGGTTCCAAAGGGCCAAAACCTGAATTTCATGGCAAGAAAAGAGCAGAGAGTAATTCCACTGCAGGAAAACTCTTCATTTCCCCCTTCACAAGTGGGATTAAGCTCCAGAGAAGATTTCTGGAGGGGCTGATTGCTAAAATTAGCCTGGAGAAAGTTTGGGAGATAGGAGAGGGAGGAGCATCCGTGGTGCTGGAAGAGGCTGAGCTGCCCTTGGGCTCTGTGTGTGGGGTCCAAGTGAGGCTTCAGCCACTTGGGTTGGCAAATTTGGCTTTTTTTGCCCCAAAATTGGGATGCTGGCAGACACCCTGCCTGTGATCCGGCTGGGAATATTACTGTGGATATGAAACACTGCCCTCAGTTTCAACTTGCTGACACTGTGAAGATGGTTTTAATTAAAACTTGTTAACAGCAACCTGTTCCTGAAAATGAGCGTGGCTAACCCAATTATGGAGCCGGTTCCTTGGAGATGCTGCTCTTCCCAGAAGCCCAGCCTGGACAAGGGTGTAAATCCTCCCTCTGCTCCAATTCCCAGCTACAGAGGGTGAAAATCCTGCAAGGAACGAGGAGAGTTTGGGGTGGTGGTGACTTTGGAGAGCAGGAGCACAGGGAAGGAGGATGCTGTTGCACACCCAGAACAATCCTCTCCCCAGGACCACTTCTCCTGGGAGGTCTGTTCTCTGTGCAGAGCAGTGATTTGAGCTCTGCAGCAGTTTGGGGAGTGAAGTGGATATTTTGGGGTAAAATATCAGCTTGTCTCTTGGGCATGAGCTTTAGCCTTGAGCTCAGCTCTGGGCTGTGGAATTCCCTCTGTACAAATCTTTCCTCTGGGACAGGGGAAGGCAGGCAAGAACATCACACCCATCCTGGGGAATGGCAAACCCCAATAAGCTTGAAAAACTGTTCAGTGAAGTGTTAGCTGCACCCACAAGTGAGCAGGTCCCGAGAGCTGGCCTTGGGGCTGAGCATCCTCTGCATCCTCAGCATCCTCTGCATCCACACGGCCAAGTTCTTTGGGTGCCTCCTCCCCATTCCCCATCCCCATCCCCATCCCCATCCCCATCCCCATCCCCATCCCATCCCCATCCCCATCCCCATCCCCATCCCATCCCATCCCCATCCCCATCCCCATCCCCATCCCCATCCCCATCCCCATCCCCATCCCCATCCCCATCCCATCCCCATCCCCATCCCCATCCCCATCCCCATCCCCATCCCATCCCCATCCCCATCCCCATCCCCATCCCCATCCCATCCCATCCCATCCCATCCCATCCCATCCCATCCCATCCCATCCCATCCCATCCCCATCCCCATCCCCATCCCCATCCCCATCCCATCCCCATCCCCATCCCCATCCCCATCCCCATCCCCATCCCCATCCCCATCCCATCCCCATCCCCATCCCCATCCCCATTCCCATCCCATCCCATCCCATCCCATCCCATCCCCATCCCATCCCCATCCCATCCCATCCCATCCCTATCCCCATCCCATCCCCATCCCATCCCATCCCATCCCCATCCCATCCCATCCCTATCCCCGTCCCCGTCCCCATCCCCATCCCATCCCCATCCCCATCCCATCCCCATCCCATCCCATCCCATCCCATCCCATCCCCATCCCCATCCCATCCCATCCCATCCCATCCCATCCCATCCCATCCCATCCCATCCCATCCCATCCCAGGCACATCCCATCCCCATCCCACCCCATCCCATCCCATCCCCATCGCTCCCTCCCGCCACAGCCCCGGGCAAGCAGCAGGAATTAGGAGTGGTCCCTTCCCCCGCTCTCCATCCCCCACGGCAGCTGGTTCCCATTACCAGGAGGCTGACAAGGTGCAGGAGCCTCCTTGGCAGGGAGCTGTGACGAGAGGCAGAGGCCGGCCGGGTGTCTCTGATGCCTTTCCGGGGCTGTTATCGGCCTGGCGCGGCCCCTCCCGTCTGCCCGTGCCGGGGCACCGGGGGCTGCAGCGGCTGCGCCCCGGCTCCGAGCGGGGCTGGGACATTCCCCAGGGCCGTCGGCTGTTGGGTCAGTCCCGTGCTCAGCGTTCCACCTGTCTGCAGGAAACCTATCCCTGCTGCACCCGGCCTGGATAAACTTCCAGCCTTTTATCTGGCGGCAGCAGAAATAACCCAGCTGTGCGCTGGGGGGAATAATCTCCGCAGGCCTTCCCCCATCCCGGCGTTTCTTGTTGTGCCGGGATCCGGCCCCCTGCCCTTCCCCTTGGCACGGCGTTCCCATTGCATCCCTGGCTGCCCTGCTTTGGGTGGGATGGGTTCTCCCAACAGAGCACCCATTCATGCAGGAGGTCAGCCAAGGCTTAAGGATTAAATATATTTATTCAATAAAGCAAATAAATAGCTACCCTAGCTTCTGGGTGTTCACAGCTTCTCCTGGCCGCCCTGGATGAAAGCAGCTCCATGGCCACAAACACGACCAGCACTTCCATGCCCCCAGACAGATTAATCACCTCCTGCCCAGGCAGACACATTAAACATCATTTTCCAGCTCTGCCCAGGCCCTGCGAGACGTGCTGGAAGCCGCGGTGGCTGGAAACCGCCCCGAGCCGCGGGGGAGAAGGAACCACCGGGGGGTCTGGGGCAGCAAATGCCATTTGTCTTCCCTCTGCTCCGAGCATGCTGCACGAAGCTGTTGCTTGGCTTTAGCTGGGTTTGTGGGATGAGGTCATCCCGTGGGATGGCTCCGGGATGGGTCAGATTTGGGGATCATGAGTCAGAAATGGGGTCGCCCTCCCCAGCCTGGCTCAGCAAGGAACTGCAGCCTCCGTTTCCCCCCTCCAGCCGAGATCTCTGCGGTTTGGTCTCCCTAGAAACTCCTCGGGTTTTTCCAAGCACCAAGCAGGCTTATCCATTTCAATTGTCCTTCATTAGGCAGTAATCAGGTAATTACCACCCCTTTAACTCCAGCCCAGGCAGCTCCAGCACTGCACATTCTCAGCCTCATTAGCGGGGAGATGCCATCTTTCTGCATTCGTCCATCCTTCTTCATCATCCCATCCTTCTCCATCATTCCATCCTTCTTCATCATCCCATCCTTCTCCATCATTCCATCCTTCTTCATCATCCCATCCTTCTCCATCATCCCATCCTTCTTCATCATCCCATCCTTCTCCATCATTCCATCCTTCTCCATCATCCCATCCTTCTCCATAGTTCCATCCTTCTGCATCTTTCTCCATCGTTCCATCCTTCTCCATCATCCCATCCTTCTCCATAGTTCCATCCTTCTCCATCATCCCATCCTTCTCCATTGTTCCATCCTTCTCCATCATCCCATCCTTCTCCACCATCCCATCTTTCTGCATCATCCCATCCTTCTGCATTATCCCATCCTTCTGCATTGTTCCATCCTTCTGCATCTTTCTCCATCATTCCATCCTTCTCCATCATCCTATCCTTCCCCATCATTCCATCTTTCTCCATCATTCCATCCTTCTCCAAGTGCCCTCCTTCTCCAGATGCCCTCCTTCTCCAAATGCCATCCATCCTTCTCCAGCATCTTTCCAGCTCTGACCACCCTGCCAAGACCCTGCTTCCTCTTCCAGCACCTGATCTGACGAGGCAGGGGCAGATTTTGGGGAGCAGCAGGATTGCAGTAATGGAGGGGATAATGTCACAGAACCCCAGAATGGCTTGGATTGGAAGGATCCTTAACACCCATCTCATTCCATGCCCCTGCCATGGGCAGGGACACCTTCTGCTATCTCAGGTCGCTCCAAGCCCTGTCCAACCTGGCCTTGGACATTTCCAGGGATGAGGCAGTCGCAGCTTCTCTGGGCACCCTGTGCCAGGGCCTGCCCGCCCTGTCCTGCTCCCCCCCAGCCACACACCCTCGTCTCCATCTCAATCCATTTGCATTTTTCCAATCAAACCCACCCGTCCTGTCCTGTTTAACATCAGCCACACCTCACTGCCACAGTCCTGACATCTTCCCAGCCCAGGCAACACCTGCATGTCTGGAAGAGGGAGGAGAGCTCCTGCGGCTAATTTTTTCCAAATTTGCTTCATTTTTCCTGGCAATCCTACCTCAACTTGCATGGATGCTCCTTTGGAGCCTTCCTAGAAACAGAAGCTCCAGAGGATCCTCCATAGCCACACAAGCTCCTGGTCTACTGGAGCCAAAAACTTCTCCCACCTCTCCCCCCAAAACCTTCCTGGAGTCCAGCACTGAGAAGAACAAGGATTTGGGGGCCACTCACCTCTTTGTGGCAATTTAAAGGAAAGCAGCATGGTAAATTCCTGTAAATTCCTGCCTGGAAGGATCAAGTCCAAGGGCAACCTCAGAACGGGGCCTTTGGCACTGAACCCTCTTGGTGTGGCTGCTGTGCCCCAGCTCTCTCCTGGTGTTTCACACCAGTGCTGGGTTTAGCTGTGGGTTCAGGGGTGGGTTTTATTCATCCCAGATGTTTGTTATCAGTTTAGCAATAAACAGGGAGAGTTGACTCTGTTAGAAAGGGGTGAATATCTCCATCTCCCCCACAGTGTGGCAGGAAGAGGGGTTTAAGCATTTGGGGTCTGGCCAAGGGCAGATAGATGGAAAATCCCAGTCCAGGGTAAATTTGTCCTCTGGAGGTGGTGACAGAGTTGCTATGCTGCCCTCAGCCTGTCCCTGCATCATGTGCTGGGGCATTCTGAGGGTTGGGAGCTCCTTCACCCTTAAAACTGTTCCCAAAGCCTGGACAGCATTGCTCTGTCTGGATCCAAAGCGGTTCTGAAGGTAGAGCTGTGTAGGAATTCACTCTGGAACGTGCTTGTCCTGCTTTGAGTGTTAGCAACAGCAGCAGCCAATCTCCAGCAGAGGACTGGAGCCAAATTCAGTGTCCTCTGCATACTGTACATGTATTTATTTTTTTTTCCCAAAGACCACCACTTTTCCCAAAGCAGGACCATTTCCCAGTGCTCCCTTTGCAGTGGCATCATCCCAATAATCCCCTCGTGGATGAGCAGTGTGCTGAGCCCTCACTGATTCCACAGGGATGGAAGATGAGCAGGGCTCCCAGGATGATGTAGGATTTGGTTTTTAGGGAAAAACCCCAATATTCCATGAACAGCTTGACTGAAGCAGTGGTCTCAGGCTGGAAAAGCACTTCAGGATGAAAGGAGTGATGGAAGTGTCAAATCTTCCTAAAGACCTCTGTGAAAACTCCTGGATGTTTTAGGAGCATTGCCAGGTGAGGAGCTGAGCAAAACCAAGCTCTTCCAGAGGATTTATTTCTGGAGGTTTAACACTGTTTAAAGAGCAGATAACAGGGCTGAGAGCACACAGCCCTGCCTCCCATCCCCTCACATCTGGAGAGGGACAAAGCTGGGACCCCCAAAATGCAGCAGGAGCAAATCTGGGATCACACCAGGACGTTCCTGTGCACAGGCACAACAGGTCTGGCCCTGCCCAGAACCTGAAGCTCCAAGGCCCTCAGATGCTCTGGGGTGGCTCAGCAGCCTCCAGCCGGCTCATGGTTCCTTGGGCCACCTCATAAGGTGGTGGGGACAGGACAGGGAATGGGTCCCCATGGACAGAGGGCAGGTGTAGATGAGATTTTGGGAAGGAATTCTTCCCTGTGAGGGTGGGGAGGGGATGGGATGGGATTCCCAGAGCAGCTGTGGCTGCCCCATCCCTGGCAGTGTCCAGGACAGGGCTTGGAGCAAGGATAGCGAAAGGATGTCCCAGGACAGTGGAAGGTGTCCCTGCTCATGGCAGGGGTGGGACTGGCTGAGCTTTGAGGTCCCTTCCAACCCAAACCATCCCAGCATCCTGTGATTCCATGGTGTCCCGACACTCAGGTGCAGAGATGGAGCTTGGGGACTCAGAGGAGGCAGAATGCACTGAGCCAGGCTGAGGCTGTGCCTGCAAAGCTCCCTCCTGTCACTGAGTGATCCCAGCAGGGCACCATAAACCTGGGATTGCACATCTCATCAGTGGGATCACAGGGAGAGCAGGAAATGAGCCAAGTTAATCAAATTAGATGAAAGATGAGTCCAAAAATCCCCTCTGGGGAACAATTTTATTGGTGCCTTGCACTCCTGTGGAACATTTCTGATGGGCAGTGCTGGAACACTGATCCAGCCCAGCAGCACCAAGTGGACACTGCACAGTCTGAGGGAAGGGGATGGAGGAGAACAATTCCAACACCACAGTCCTGTTAATCTGGGCTGCACAAGAAAAAAATCAAGGTATTCCTCACTGCAGTGTTCTCCCTTTGCTGAAATTCCAGTGAATTCTTCTCTTCCTTGCAGATCAAGCAGAAGATTTTGGTCTCTTGTGTCAGAGCCCTCGTGCTGCTGTTGCTCTTTGCTTGTATCCAGCACAATGATGAGGAGCCAAATCCCTCCTCTCCCTGCTCTGGGTGACAGAATTGCAAGTGGAACGATCCTGTCTTGATCTCACATTTGCCTAATTCCTCCTGCCTTCCTCTGGATCTCCTTGACAGCAGGAATGAATATTTCCTTACATTCCTTCTGATATTGATATTCTAACTTCTGCAAGTCCTCACAGAAGCCTGGGTAAAACAGAGAGGAGGAATGCAAGGAACTGTGGATGGATCCCATTAATCCCAGAATTTCCAGACCACCCAACAATACAGAAACCAGATGGGGCTTGATGGTGATTCCACCTTTATCACTTTTTTTGGGGTCCTGCTATTCCCACCAGGCTCCCTGAGCTTTGACAGAGCTGGGATCTCATGGAGACATCCCAGAGCTTTGCCAGGCAATGCCCAGGGCATGTTTAGAAGCCTCTGGAGGAGCCATCTCAACCCAACAGCTGCTCTTTTGACATGGGGTGCTCATCCTGCTGAAGACTGGACGAGACCTAGGCAAGTCTGAGGTCAGGCTGGGATGAGTTGATCCCACAAGGAACTGATGATTTTAAGCCAGGCTGGGATGAGCTGGTCCCACAAGGGATGGTTTTAATCCAGGTTGGGATGAGTTGATTCCATCTCTAAGCAAATAAAAGACAAAAGTCTTGAAATGTCTGTGCCTGAGTGTAAACCAGATTGGTTTTCCCTCCCCTGTATTGGAGGTTGTCAAAGCCAGGCTAAGAGAGGCAGAGAGCTCCTGGAATGGCTTCCTGAATGCATCCAGGTTCACCTGATGAGATACTGGGATGCAGAGGCTCAGGTCCATTTTTAGTGGTGCCAGGGTTGGATTTCCCCCTGCTGCAATCCCTCCACAGCTCAGGTCCAACACCTGGGAGGGCAGGGCTCCAGGAGCAGCTCCGAGGTTCTGAGCAGGATCCTGACACTGGGAAACACCCAGGATTTCCCAAAGCATTTTCCACCACCCAGACCCCACCAGCTCCTCCCCTGTCACCCACCATGAACTCCTCCCCCTCGTTTCAGCCCCCTGGAGCTGCTGGAGCCCCATTTCCCTCTGGGTGCAAAGAGGGGCAGAGAGTTTGACTTGCAAATCTCGTTTCAGTTCCTTGTTGAGAATTGAGCATCTCAGCAGCGCTGTTCCACTGATGTTTCTTCAGCATCCTCCATCCCCTCATGCTCAAAGAGGTGCCATGGGGGTTTGGGGATGCAGCAGAGACACCTGGATTGCAATGCCATGGGTAGATCCCCTTTAATGACCTTGCTCTCCAAATATCCATGACAAACATTCCCATTCCCAGCTGCTCCACAGCTCAATCTCCATATATTTCCCTTTAATGAGCTTTTTTAGGAGAAAAATCCACACCCACCTCCAGGACTGAGTAACCTGGATGGGTTTTTCAAAAATTTTTACATGTGGCATCCTTTTGTATAAAAAATGCCCCAAGCTCTGTCAGAATGTGGCAGTTTTGTCACAACTGAAACCATTTGCAGGAAAGGGCTCTCAGACGAGTTTCCTGTTTCAAAAAGAAAACAAAAAAACGCTCTTTGAATGTCCTGAGATTGTCAAAAACATCCTGTTTTGACATTCAAAGAAAATTTGTCTTTTGTCTGGCAACAAGTTTGTTAAAGAATAAAGATTTTGAGAAAGATGGGGGGGGGAAAACCCCCACTACTCCACCTCAACCTAAATATTGCTTTGAGGATCTGCAGGAGCCCAGTTCCAATTCCTGGAATTCCAAGCCTGGGATTTATGGGTGTTGAAACAGAGCTGCTGGCTTTGGGAAGCAACCAGGTGTGTGGTGGCTCGAAATATGGGACAAAATTTCCAACAAAATTTCCAGCATGTTTGGGTCACCTGCGTGGCTGAACATTGATACTTCAGGGATCCAGGTTTATGTGGGAAAAATCCAATAACAACATCATCTACTCCCTGCAGGTCCTGGTGAGCAGTGGAGCCTTTACCCCTGGAAAGCAATGGGATATTGATTTTAAGGAAATAGGAAGGAGCAGGTTTTAGGGAACTAAATGTGGGTCTGTCCAAGCTGCTTCTTGTCCTGGAAGCATCTCCAGCCTGCTCCTGCCCCTTTGGACCACTGGGAACCTTCCAGAAGTTCCCACCCATTCCAAATCTGGGTGCTCCCAGCTCCCATTCCAAGCCTGGGTGTCAGGGATGGGATCCCAAGGCAGCTGAGCCCGAGGGGTTTGCAGCCATCCCTGGATTCTGGGCCAAGGCACAGGAGCGAAAGCAGCAGCAAGGAGCCAAGGGAAGTTCAGGCCAGGTCAAAGCAAAGGGATTTTGTGCCAAATTATTTCTTTTCGGAAAAAGCAAATGGTTCTTTGACATTCAAGAGGAGTTTTTGGGTGAGGAGAAAACCCTGCTGGGCTGGCTGCTTTTAAGACTAAAATATCCATAAAAATTTTTTAAACCCTACACCATTCTCCTGGGCAATAACAAGGAATAAGGTTTGTCTGGACATTTTTTTGCCAAATTTGTTCAAAATTTTAGGTTCAATCTAAGCTTGTGAACAATTTCCTTCTTGCACCTCCTCCAATTTTGCCATATTTCAGCAATTTTGAGCACAGCAAACATTCAGGTTGGAGATTATCCCCACAACACCAGCCCTGAGAGGTTTTAAATGCCTTTGTGGCTCTTAGGGATTCTTGGTAGAAAATGGGATGCAAAGAGTTGCTGGATTTCATGATTTATAAGCCCTGACACTCTAAATTCATTAGGCACCAGTGGATAAAATGCAAATCCAGGAGCAGGGAAGGAGAGCACAGCACTAAGCTGATTCCAGATGATGGATATCCCAGTTCCCACGTGATGAAAGAGCCAAGCTATGCAAGGTGTCTGCAGTCACAAACCAAAGTCTATTAAAGCTCCTTGTTCTGGGAGTATTGAGCAAAGCTCAGGAGAAAAATTGGATAAAATAAATGCTTTTGATTTCCTAATGTGTTTTGAGCTCAGGCCAAGGGCTCAGCTGGTTTTCCTGGGAATTACACTCGGCTGTGTGCAGGGAAACAGCTCCTTAGCCTGGAACAATCTCTGGAGCTGCTGAAATGCATCCCAGCTGGGGGATGTCACCCTGGCCTCAGCAAAACCTCCCTTCTCTGCAGATGGAAACGGGATCAGCCTGGGAGCACTCCATATCCAGCACCAGCCCTCGAACTGTAGGGCTGATGCTGCTGAAAGCCCCAAGTCCCCTCTGTGGGAGAGGTGCTGCTACAACTTGTAAGGGCTGAGCAACCTGGGAGCATCTCCTGGAGTGACAAGAGGGGACCAGGAGATGCCGTGGAACAACCCTGCAGGGTTTGCTGGAAAATGGGCCCACACCAGCTGGGTTTGGGCACCCTGGGGATGAGATTTGGTGTCTGTGCCCCTTGGGGTCCCAGCAATATTGTACCTCATGTCTCACCTCTTCCACGTTTCGCTCTGGAAGATTTCTTCTTCCCTCTCATTTCTTTTTTTATCCCCTGCTTTTTCCCCTCCCTACTTTACCCCTTTTGCCAACATTTCCTGCCTGTAAATGAGAGCAATAAGGAGTTTTTGGGGGAAGCAGGGATCATATGGACATTTTTGGGCTCTGATAGAGGCTGGAGGTGCTGGCAGCTCTGTCAAAGCCCGGCTGATGGCTTTGTGATGTGGGCTCTGGAATGTCCCATCTGGGAGGGAGCTGGGGCCAAGCTCACCCACTCACATATTTTCCAGGGATGTGTTCCTGCACATATGTTCAGGCACAGGAGAAACCTGTTAAAGAGATAACCCCAGCACATCCCAGCTCCAGCCTCCTCCCAGGCCCACTCTGGATCCTTCTGCTGCTCCCAGCCCTGGCCATGGACATGGACCAGCCCTGCCAGGAGAGGAGAAGGGGAAGCTCTCCCTGGAGCCTAGCCCAGGATAGCCCCATGTCAGAGTCCTGGAGGGTAGTGGGGCCAGGAGGGCTCCAGGCTGGGAGCAGCAGGTGGGTAAGGGCTCAAATGCCATCCCAGAGCTGTCTCTGTGCTGGTTCTTGGCACTGAGGGCTGGATCCTGCCCTCCTGCAAGGAATTTGCAGGATTTGTCCCTCTGTCCTTGAGGAAATGCCATCGGAGACAGAGGAGAGGCAGGGAAGGGCTCACAGTAGTGCCCCACTCTGCTTTGCAGGGGGAAGAATGGAAAAATGTTCCTTTGGTGGGCTCAGGGACATGAGATGAGGCTGAATAACCAACAGGACATGAATTATCAATTAATTATCTATTAATTATCTATTAATTATGTCTCAGCCCAGCATCTCCCAGGTCTGGACTAAAACCTTCTCGCCAGAAATCCTTGGCAAACAGGAACAAGAAGCAACACATTTCCCCCAAAGCCTTGGAAACCTCTCAGTTTCCTCGAGATCCTCAGCTGAGATGAATAAATCCCAATTTCCAGCAGCGTTTTGCACTTTTATCCCTCAGTTTATCCATATAGGGAATACCTGAGGACATGGCAACAGCCTGGAATATTTAACTAAGAGGAGGAGAAGAATCAGGGTGTTCTGAAAGCATCTGCTGAGGCATTGGGGGATCCCCATGGGAGGAACAGCCCAGGCAGGGCTGACACCTCCGATTTTTGTGGCAAAGACCTGGCATGGATATTTCCTGAACAAGGGTATTTTCCTTTGCACACCTTTTGTGCCTGGGTTTGCATGCTCGTCTGCCACCCCTGGGTGATCCAGGTGGTCTTTTCTGACAGATTTTATGAGTTGGGGAGCTTTGGGAGTTTAGGTTCAGAATTAAAGCCTTCAGGAGACCCCAAGACTTTGATTTGGGTTGAGTTGTGTTGAGTTGAATTGGGTTGGGTTGAGTGGAGTTGAGTTGAGCTGAGTTGAGTTGAGTTGAGTTGAGTTGAGTTGAGTTGAGTGGAGTTGAGTTGAACTGAGTTGAGCTGAGTTGAGTGGAGTTGAGTTGAACTGAGTTGAGTTGAGTTGAGTTGAGTTGAGTTGGGTTGAACTGAGTTGAGTTGAGTTGAGTTGGGTTGGGCTGGGTTGAGTTGAGTTGAGTGCCCAGTGAGGCAGGAAAGATGCCAGGAATTCTTCAGCACATGGTTTGCTCCAGGGGCTTCATCCTCCTCCCCCCCAGGCAGTTGAGGTGGTGGCACTGCCACCAGGGGGAATCACCTGGTGGCCTCAGTGCAGGACACGGGAGTGCCTTGGAAACGGCCCTTAGTGGCTTTGAGGGGATGCAAGTTCTGAGATAGCCCAGATAGAGCTGAGACCAAGGGCTTGGCTAGAGGTTTTATCAGCTCTTCTCATCCCAGGGCTGCCAGACTGCTCCAAGGTCGGGGAATTAGAGATGGATGTTCAAGGAGGATCATTTCCTTCCCTCACTCTGCTATTAAGGAAAAATGTTCCTGTTCATCCATTTCATTTTCCACCAGGGATAGCCCGGCTGGCCTGGAGCTGGCAGCAGCCTCCCCTCGGAGTGCCAAGACCCTTTTGCACACAGGCAATAAAATAAATCAGCGAGGTGCTCGCGGTGCAGCTCGCGCTCCCTCACACCTCAGCGCCGGGAGCCTGCAGCCAAACCCCACGGCCGTGGGAAGCTCAGCCCCGGGCTGGGTGTGGGATCTGTGCCTCCAAGGGGAGGAGCTTTATTGCCCCTTTGCTCAACCCCCCATGCTCCTCCCTTGCTCTCAACTGATGTTAAATTAGCCAAGCTGAGCATGCAAACACAGGGCCTGGGGAAGGTGAAGTTGTAAGTGGGAGGCTGCTCAAGAAAGAGGATCAGATAATGCCCCCAGGACTGAATTCCAAGCCACCAGCTTCAGGGATGCATTTGCACTTTAGGCCAAGCCTAGACAGGATAATACCAGGCACCTACCCAGGTCTGGCTTCTCCCTCCTACCATGAGCATCCCCCAGGGAGCCTCTCAAAGAACTTGGCCAAAATTTGCTGCTGGGAATCCAAACAAAAGCCTTTCCAGAGTTACAAACCCTGGGCTTGTCAGTGATGATGAGGGGAGAGGTTTCCAAGTGCTCCTGGTGCTCGGGGGTCCCCCCTCCATCCAGGAACACCCAGGAGGGTCAGGGCAGAGACACAGGGAGCAGAGCTGGTCCCTTCCCACAGTGAGTTCAATCATTTATTGGCCATTTATTGGCTCCCATTCATTAGCAGCTGGGTTGGAAAGCAACAGCCAGAGCAGGTTTGCTGCTTGCTTGCTCTGAGCACTCCCATCTTGCAGCCTCTGCTGTCCCTGAGGGATGCTCCTGGCTGTTAAGGTGGGATTTGGGCTCACAAACCCAGCTCAGGAGTTACACTGAGGGTCACCACTGACAGGTCACCTCAGGGGATGTTCTTGGGGACTTCCATTAATGAGCAGAGGAGCAAATTCATCGTGGGCACTGGCAGTGCTGCCAGGGCTCCCAGGGCTTGTTACCCTGGCATTATGTGGCTGCAGAGGAAAATGACTCCCAGCTGTCCTGAATTTCTTTGGTCCTGGCAGCTCTGAGTTACAACCAGGCAGGGTCAGTGCTGGGGTGCCAAGTGCCATCCTTGCTGCTGTGGGCAAACCCAACGTGGGAAAAATTCATCCTGGTCTACACAGCTAGTTCTGAAAGCTCCTTATTTCCCACACCAGCACCAGATACTCTCCCATTTTCCCACCACAGCACATCTGAGCTTCTTCCCCTCACACACCAGGAGGTGCCTGCCCCCCCTGCAGTCACCCAGCTCACAGGGGCTCAGCATGACCCATCCACCTTCACAGCCCAAATATCCCCTTGGTTCTCTTTGGAAATCCATCAGTCCTGACTTCCCATAGTACTGTGTGAAACATCCAGCCTCAGATATTTCTGGAAGAGGAACAAGAGCATCCATTAATGAAAAGTTCTCCAGGCTTTTCCAGCAGCATCCAGAGGAGTTAGCCGGACATTTCCACACCTAGTGCTGCACAGGGCAGGGTTTCCTCGAAGCCAGGCAGTGTCCCTGGATGAGCAGATGTCCTGGAGCTCTCTGCTGTGCTCATTAACATGCAGGGAGCAACTGCAGCTCTGGGATTTGCTCCCTTCCCCACCTTTCCATGGGGCTCTCCGGGCGGAGAGCTGGCACTCCCTGCGAGCCCCTGGAGGATGTGCAGGGATGTGCTCATGCAGGCTTTGATGTCTGCAGCATTCACCATCATCTGTTTTCTGATCAGCTTATCCTCCCCTCTCAGGGGGAATGGATTCAGGGATACTCCTGCCTGATCCCCATTTCTGCCGGCTTTGTGCCACATCTGGGAATTCCCCACGTGCACAGGAGGGCAGGACGCCGTTAATTGGACAGTGCATGTTGTATTAATTACTGGTGGTTAATAACAACCTCCTGCCCCGATATTTATAGAATAATAAAAGCTGTCCAGGACACTGCCCTCACATCTGCTGCAACTGGCAAACACATTTTCCTTTTCCTCCCTTTCCCGAGCGTGCTGATGGCTTTCAGATTTCCAGGGGGCAACGGGAGATCTCTGGCTCATGGACACATTGCTGGTGGCTCAGGAATGGAGGGGGAGATGGGATCTGCACTTCAAACAGGCCTGGACCTATTTCTCCCATTGGCCATGGTGGCATCACAGCTCCAGGATGAAAAGCTGGGATTTTGGTATGTTTTGCTGACTCAGCTGTTTACAAACAGTGCAGCTCCACTTTGGAAACTTTCCCTCTGTGGTGCTGCAAAAACTAAAAGCATCCCTGAATCCCTGTATCCCTGTTTCCCTGCATCCCTGAATCCCTGTGTCCCTGAATCCCTGTATCCCTGTGTCCCTCAATCCCTGCATCCCTGAATCCCTGTGTCCCTGAATCCCTGTATCCCTGTGTCCCTCAATCCCTGTATCTCTGAATTCCTGTATCCCTGTGTCCCTGAATCCCTGTATCCCTGTGTCCCTCAATCCCTGTATCTCTGAATTCCTGTATCCCTGTGTCCCTGAATTCCTGTATCCCTGTGTCCCTGAATTCCTGTACCCCTGTGTCCCTCAATCCCTGTATCCCTGTGTCCCTCAATCCCTGTATACATCAGTGTTTCTAGCTCCTATGAGAAGGATGCTGAGCACCATCTCTGCAGGGCTGGCAATGGCTGGTTTGGGTCTATGCAGAATCATGGAATTGTGGAATGGTTTGGGTTGGAAGGGACATTAAAGTTCCTCTCATTCCACCACCTGCCATGGCAGGGTCACCTTCCCCTGTCCCAGGCTGCTCCAAGCCCCGTCCAACCTGGCCTTGGACACTGCCAGGGATCCAGGGGCAGCCACAGCTGCTCTGGGCACCCTGTGCCAGGGCCTGCCCACCCTCCCAGGGAACAGTTCCTCCTTTCCAATATCCCATCCATCCCTGCCCTCTGGCAGTGGAAGCCATTCCCTGTGTCCTGTCCCTCCAGGCCTTGTCCCCAGTCCCTCTCCAGCTCTCCTGGAGCCCCTTCAGGCCCTGCCAGGGGCTCTGAGCTCTCCTGGAGCCTTCTCCTCTCCAGCTCTCCCAGCTCTCCCAGCCTGGCTCCAGAGCAGAGGGGCTCCAGTATAAGGCAGAAAATGCCTTTTCCCTCTGTAAGGAAGACTTGGAAGGTGAAGTGCTTCCAGGAGGGGCTAAAAGGGGGTGCTCCATTTTTTAGGAGAGAGCTTCTTCCTTGTCAGGGACTCTGCTCTACCTTCCAGGGGCTGGGACGTGGAATTTGGGGTGCTGCAGGTAACAGGAAGGCTGATGCTGCTCTGAGATCTGCAGGGGGTTCTCAGGTAGGACCTGCAGGATCCTGACCCTGCCAGAGGATGGGAACAGAGCCAGGACAGGCTGCTGAGCTCAGGCATCTCTCCTGCTTCAAGATGGACTAGAGAAGGACCTGTCACAGAAGAACTCCATGTTCCCCCTCCCATTCTGGAAATCAGCTGTTGCAGAGCCAGGTGGGCTCCTGGAGTGGATTACTGGCTGGAACAGCTTAAATCAACTCTGAGGCACTTCTCTTGTGCCCAGCACACTGCTCCCCTCCTGGGCTGGGTTCTAAAGCTCATGGCAAGTCCTGAAAGAGTCAGCATTTCTGTGTAGGCTGGGGAAAAGTGCTCCAGGATGGAGCACTGGGGTGGTGTCCTTACCCCAAATGAGTAGGGACCACTTATGGAAAGATCAGCACAGGGAATAGGATGATATCAGGTGTAATTTTACAGAAACTCTGGACCAGTTTTGTCCCAAGGTTGATGTGATCCTGCAGAAATCCCAAGGAAATGGCAGTTCCTAGGGCAGCGATTGATGGATCAGAGTGCCTGAGCTGCTGAGCTCCAGGCCCAGGCTCCCAGATAACCCCAAAGCAATGGAGCTGGGGACAGTGGTGCAAATACAGGATCACAGAAACACAGATTATCCTGAGTTAGATCCACAGGGATCACTGAACCCCTCCTGGCCCTGCCCACACCCCCCAACAATCCCACCCTGGGCATCCCAAACCCTCCTGGAGCTCTGGCAGCCTCGGGGCTGTGCCTATTCCCTGGGGAGCCTGGGCAGTGCCAGCACCCTCTGGGGAAAGAACCTTTCCCCAAAATCCAACTTTTAATTTTCCTGTACCTCTGAAGGACATGGTTGTTGAAAAGGTTGCTCTTCTCTAAAGCTTTTGCCATGGGATCTGGTTTTATACTTGTAGAGGCAGCGCAGAATAAGTTAGGAATGGAGAATCCATAAAGAGGCAGCAAAGCTCCTCCTTTCCCAGAAGACTGTCCAAACTGCTTCACACACGTTGCTGGGGGCTGATCCTGCTGCTCTTCCCCTCTCCCCTCCCTCACACAACCCCTGCCCGCTGGGATGGAGCCCTGGGCTGTGTCTGTGATATCATCCCGCAGGAATTGTGAGCACTGAGGGTGCCCCTCACTATCACCCTGGGCCCTGGGCCAGGGTCCCCTCCAGGCCATCAAAGCCCCTCTGTCTTGCTGCCAGTCAGGAGGGGATGATGTCACTCTGCCACCAAAGCAGGAGCCACAGGGAAGTCGGTGTTTCCATGATCCCCTTGTCCATCTGTGGAAATCTGTCTGTTCCCCTCAACATCTCCCATGGCCATCCAGGGTCCCACTGCTGGAGAAAGGGCCAGGAACAGCCTCTCTGTTGGAGCAGTGGCCAGGAACAGCCTCTCTGTTGGTGCCTGCAAGCACAGAGGGCACAGAAGAGACAGTCCCATGCACCAGGGTGGGAAACAGCTCCCAGTGGAGCTCTGGGTTTCCCTGGAATGGGTGTGCTGGGATCAGTTTTGGATTATCAGAGTCATGGAATAGATTGGGCTGCAAGGGACCTTTAAAGGTCTTCTAGTCCAACCCCTTGCAGCCAACAGGGTTTTGCTTGAAGCCTTGAGGGATCCCGTGGGAGAAGTGTAGGAAATGTTTCCATCACAAAGGGAAGCATCCAGATACAGCAAAAAAATCCTCTGGAAATGTAGCACAGCCCAGGCAGTGGTGCCAGAGGCTGCATGAGGACCCTCCTGTGCCTGGTCCTGGTGAGAGCTCCCTGGCAGGAAGCTCTTGAGCTGGAAGCCCACAATGGGATCAGTGTTGAAGGACCCCTGACCACATTTCCCAGAGCAGCTGTGGCTGCCCCAACCCTGGAAATGTCCAAGGCCAGGTTGGATGGGGCCTGGAGCAACCTGGGATAGTGGAAGATGTCCCAGTCCCTGGAATGGGGAGGTCTTTAAGGTCCCTTCCATCCCACAGCACTCCAGTGTTCAGTGCTGTCTCCCACGTTCGTGTCCCACACCCTGGTGAGCAGCAGGACGAGGCTGGTGTGGGGCAGCACGGAGCACTTTCCTCAACCCTGGACCTTCAGGGCTTTTCCTGTCTCAATTCCCCTTTCATCTGGTCCCCTCCCCGGTGCCTTTCCCCCATACACACTTGTCACCACCCCTTCTCCCAGCTGAGCCATCTGCTCTGCCCGTGTCCTCTGGAAAGGCTGAGGGGAGGGAGAGCTCCTTGGGAGAAATGTCACAGTCCTCACTGCCTTGAAACAATAACTTCTGGAAACATCTGAAACGCACATAATTCTCTTTTTCAAGGGCCCTATCGGAGCAGCTCCCAAATGCTTGGCTCGGGCTTCAAAGTTGGCGTTTAGCTATAAATAAATAGCTTTTCATTAAAAAAATAAAGGAGCGAAATTAGCCAAAAAAACTTCGACAAGCAGAAGCTTAACCAATGCCAGATAATGGGGCAATATGGACTTTTATTTTTATCCACATGGGTCCATGTGCTCTTTATCTCCCACTGTAATTTATCCTTATAAATGAGGCTCATGATATTAAAATAACATTACAGCCGTTACCTACCACAGTGAGAGGCAGCCGAGCCTCATCAAGGGCTGTGAGATCCTCAGATGAAAGGGACAAGGACCTTGACCTATTGCTGATTGTTAACTGCGTGCCAGGGCTTTGCTGAGCAGGGAGAACAGATTTAAAGATGAACCTTAATTGGTCTTTAATTGGCAGATTTGTCCCTAATTGGCAGATTTGTACCCATTAGGCTGATGCTGGGGAAGGAGAGTCCACAGTTCCCGCTAACATTTGTCCTGAAGCCGAGTTTATCACTGCTGGACAACCTTTTGGTCTCTTTTTCTCCTCAACGTGCGCCCTCTTTGCTTCTTCCCTTCCCAAGGATTCCTCCACCTTCTCCTGTGTCCTTTAATGATGCCCATGCAGGATTCTCAATCATCACAAGGGGATGGAAAAATTTATCAGGTGCCTGCCACCCCTAAATGATGTTCCAAACTCTGTGGCTGGGAATTGCCCTCCCCTCCCATCCAAGACACGTCCCCAGGGTCCAGGACAGCCCTCCTGAGTCTTCCAGCAGGAACTTCAGGGTTTTTAGCAGAGATCTTGTGGAGCTGGCTCTCTGTTCACAGAAGCCAATGCTGCTGGGACAAAAAAAAGCACAAGGGGTGCAAATCAACCTCCAGAGCTATAACCTCACTCTGCCACTGGAATTTTCCTCCCTAGGTCTATCTGGTTGTTGGGGGCTGCATTTTCCTTGTGTTCAGGGAGTTTCTTGACTCGTTGTCTGCTTCTGTGTGTGGCACCAGCAGCATTTGCGTTGTCTGCTCTGTACACCCACTGAATGTGCTACTGCTTCCCCAAATCTCCTCCTGCTTGAACATCCCCCAAGACCTCTGAAGCACTGGAGCTCTCATTTCCAGCTATTTCAAACACAGACATGTTGATTCACAATTTTGCCCTTTCTGATACCTTTGTCCAAAATGCACCTCTGGTACCTTAACTTTTGTCCATCAACAGTGAGAATTCAGACTCAAATCTAGAATGGATTTGTCACTGATGGAATTAAACTGCTGGACCCTGCACCTTTTCCTGGAAATGAACCTTCTCAAGGAGCTGTGTTTTTCCATGGCATGCCCAACCCCAGGAGACCCCACACTTTTCCCTCTCCATCTGTTATTCCTGCACAGTGCCCTGTGAGCCTCCTGTTTCCAGCTCAGCTTCTGATCTCTTCCAAACTTTTGGGAACCCAGGGATTTTAACCCTGTCCAGATGCCCACGTAAAATGCATCCACCACTTTCTCCCAAGCAGGCTCCTGAGGAAAGGTATCAGCAACTCCTGACTGCAAACACAGCTTGAGAAATTCATATCCAAACCAAGGAAGGTGTGAATGATGTTTTCTGGAAGATGGGCTCTCTGCAAACCTGCCCTGCCTAAAATAGGTGCCCTCTTTACCTTTCTTCCTCTTATTCCCCAAACTTTTGAGCATTTTGGTGCAGGAAAAGCTAAGCAAGGACTAACTCTGTGGTGTGACTCTAAAAGTGGCATCAAATGGTGGTTGAGAGAAGAGCCCCAGAGGATGAGCAAAAGCGTGGCCAGACAGGGGATTTCCAGTGACTCATCTGTGTCAGAAATGCTGAAGGTGTTGAGGAAAGGGAGCCTGAGTGTGCAGAGCTGGGTTTTACCTGCGGCCACCTGTTTATTACCCAGGCCTGACAGCCAGGGTAGAGTTTTCTGGTTTTTCTCTGAAAAAAAAGTGGTTTTTTTTTTCACGTAGCTGTGAAAGCCCCGGGTGCTGTGCAACACACCCGGCCAAAACTGACTCCTGATGTCCCAGAACTCTGAGCTTTGCCCTCCATAAACCTCTGCATCCTGCACACCCCAAAGAAGGAAAAAAAACTGGGTCAGGATGGGCCAGGAAATAATCTGCATTTCCTGCTGGGCACAGGCAGCACTTTTCACCTTCACTTCACCTCCCGTTCAACAAAGCCATCATGTTTTCTTTACCGGGAAAATTCACTTCTCTCATTTAATTGAATACGAGCTGCCTTTGACCGTGGCCTTCAGACCTGGAAGTTGACGGCCACATGCTGGGGGTGCTCCCAAGCCTAGCGGCTCCCCTGGCTCCTCAGGGACTCGGAATAGACACAAGATAGCGGCTGAGAAAGCGTCATCCACCGCAGTGCGCCGAGATAAGAGATAAGAACGCGCCTGCCTTGGGTCTGAGCGCTGCTGCCGGAGCTGATAACGCGGCAGCGCTGGCGGCAGTCTGCCAGCGCCACCTCCCGGTCCGGGACCGCGGGGTGTACGCATCCCACCGCCCCCGGCATGGATGGACATCCCCCTGCCCTGGGAATCTCCATCCCACAGCCTTGGGCATCTCCAAACCACTGCCTTGGGCATATACATCCCAACACCATGGACATCTTCATCTCATAATCTTGGACATTTCCATCCCAACACTACAGGAATCTTCGTCCAGCTTTCATGGACATCTCCATCCCACTTCCATGAGCATCCCAATCTCACCACCCTGGGCATTTCCATCCCAGTGCCTTGGCCATCTCCATCCCACCACCATGGACATCTCCATCCCAACACCCCAACATCTCCATCTCACTGCCTTGGCCATCTCCATCCCACTGCTTTGGCCATCTCCATCCCACTGCTTGGGACATCTCCATCCCAATACCATGGCATCTCTATCCCACTGCAGTGGGTGTCTCCATCCCCATCACCATGGACATCTCCATTCCCAACACCATGAGCATTCCAACCTCACCACCATGGGCATTTCCATCCCACCACCCTGGCATCTGCATTCCACCACAATGGTCATCTCTATGCCACCACCTTGGGAATCGCCCTCCCACCACCTTGGGCATCTCCATCCCACTGCCATGGGCATCCCAATCCTGCCATGTCTCCATCCTTACACCACAACCATCTCAATCCCACCACCAGAGACATCCCAGCCCTGCTGCTGGGACCATCCCAGCCCTGCACGGGTGTTTCCCACCTCCCTCCTCCATGCAGCTTTCCCGGCGGGTTCAGGCCCGGGCTAGGATAACAATACCTGAGGTCTGCAAAGCATTACCAGAGGATCCTGTCAGCTCCGTGAGCTCATCAGGGGAGCAGCCAGACACATTTGTTACCAGGAGAAATTCCCACTGCCCTGACCCGCTCCCAGCCTGCTCCCTCTTTATTGGTATCTCTCAGCACCTTCCGGATCCATGTGGGGTCGCTGCCCAATTCCTCCCCTTGACCACCTTCTCCCTGCATCCCCAGCAGCTGCTCTAGGACTTGGCATGTCAGGGAGGAAGGGAATTTTTTTCCCCAAACAGTCTGTTCTCTCTTGTTACCACAACATTATGAAATAATAGTAGTTTCCAAGAATATTTATTCTCCTTGTCATCTGCATCACCCCACCACATGGAGATTTTGGCAAAAAATGAAGATTTATGAGGTTTTGCTTGTTTCTTTGGAGGAAAATACCCAATGAAAGCTGAGGTCAGGCTGCTGTAGGAAACAGGAAAGTCTTGGCACAGCGAGGCTCTGCCTGGCAGCGCTGGGATATGGGCAGAGCTGTTTTCCTGGGAAAACTGAGCAAAACCCCTCTGGTGAAGAGACCCCAAAGACACCCAAGCTGGATCTCTTGCTGCCATTGACTTTGTGAGTTTGTGAACTTCTGCCCACCTGGGGATGTTCCCTCTGCATGCCCTGGGGACTCCCTATAGGATTTGAGAGAGGAAGATGCTTGACTCCCTGTAGACACTGGAAAAGGAATAAGAATTGGAATCCCTCCAAATTTTTGAAAATAAAGGAGGTGCTTGAAGATATCGGCCAGATAATTAAGAAGGATGCAAAACTCACCGAGTGATGTGAAACTATGGAGAAAAATAACTGGAAAGCAAACCCATGGAATAAACCTGTCAAGCTGTGCTGAAAGAGGGAAACTTCTCACTTTACCCCCAAGTGTTATCCCTAAGAAACCTGCCCAGGTCTGTGGGCCACAACTGACAGGGAAAATTGCCTTTTCCATCCATGGAATCCAGGAAACACAGTCCTACAACAACAGACACCAGCAAGCACTCAGAGATCCACAAAATCCTGAAGATGGTTTTGGGAATGTATTGATTGCACTGTGCTAGAGATGACTGCTGGGGATATTTCTCCTCAGAGACACCTTTAGCTCGCAGGCAGTTGCAGCCAGGCACTCAGAATGAGCCCATGCAAAGTAGAAACTCAGTTTACCTCTAGTGGAAAAAGTTCAGGCGATGGTGAAGAGAAAGAGAGCAGGTTCTGCCGGAGGGTTAAATCCAGAGTTTATTCCAGGGTGATACAGTTCTGAATCTCAGTACAGCACCAACAGAACCAGGACCACATGGCTTCAACGCCTTTTAAGCTCACCGGGAGGTGGGAGGGAGAGGATAGGTAAGCCACCAACCAGGTGGGAGGGGGAGGGTCTCGGGGGACAATGACACCTGGACAGGCCAATGACTCCAGGTCTGAAAAGCATCTTTTGAACTTCTGCCAATCACACGATGCCCTTGCTGGAATGTGGAACTTGACAGACAGCAATTAGGAAGAGGGCAGGGGGAAGGCAAGGAGGAAGTAGAGCTTCACACCACAACAGGAATGGATTAATTCCTCAGATTTTGAGTAAACCCTGGTTTTTTGAGACTTCTTTGCTTCCTTACCCTTTTCCCTTCCTTCATTCCTGCCTTCTGCATCTTTCTGATCCAGTTTTGATGAGGACTGAGCAAAAGGAGGGAAGGGGCAGGGGCTGGTGGGGGTCTAGAGGTGAATTTTCTAATGGATTTGGCTGATGAGAAAGACACCTTGGAGGATCCCTCGATGGCAATTTAATGGCAATTCCAAAAGTCAACTAAAGTATTTTCCAGCTCTTTCACCCATGGCTCTTTGAAATGATTTTTTGAACTCAGAGTGCTCCAGTTTGGCTTTCATGGCAGGGAGATAACTAAATCCAGGGAGAGCCTCTGGAAATCCAGGCTGTGCTCACTGATGTCCACTTTGGGATCAGTTCTTCCAGCCACTCAGCCTCTCTTTGGGCCTTGGCCAAACAACCAAATCAATAAACTTCACAGAAAATAACAATAAAGAATAAAGGAGAAACTCTCTTTTGCACAGTCCCTTCCCTGGTGGCACCTAAAGTTGGGATTCCTTTCAGCAGAACTCGAGGTGTTGGCATTTCCTTGGGGATGCCCAAGGAAGGGAAGGAGAAGGCAACTGGCTTGTGACTCCCCAGCTTCTCCAATCTGCCACCAAATGAACTTCCAGCCAGACTTTGGGATCTCTCAGAGCTCGTGGAGGGATGTGGGGAAAAGGCTTTGGGATCAGGAGCTGAGCCTTGAGCAGTTTCACCTTCCCAAGGGAAGTTGTGACTCCCTCCATCTCTGCAGAGCTCCAGCTGCTCCATGGCCTGGTTGGAAAAGTTATGGAACTCTCAAAACTGGGACTGGGATGAGTCAAATGCCCAAAATACCTGCTGGGTTTGGGGTTTTGAGGGCTTAGGATTTCCTCTTTGGGCTGGGAAATGAACCATAAACACCTCCACATGCGTGCACACCAGGAATTCATTAATACACATAGATATGTGTGTATATATCTGTATCTATATCACATCTGTGTGTGTAATTCCTCATTCGGGAACTGCACCTGAAGAGAGATCCTACTCATCACCATCCTCAAAAATAGCTCAGCTCTCCCCAGACAAGGAAGAGGAGACAGGGATGCAGGAGCCATCTGGGATGGTGCAGCAGGAAAGCACGGGTGGATCTCGATGAGCTTGGGGATCAAAGCTGCCTCCTGGGACACTAAAGGGGTCCTCTGGTGTGGAAAATCCACCTGTCCAGGGCAATTCCTGCCTTGCTGCACTGAGCAGCCCCACGGAGCACCCCGAGCACGGCTCTCCCTGTCCTGGTGTTCTCCAGGTGCCTCTGGATTTCAAAGGGAGGTTATGACTTTACAAGTGTCACTTTAATCCACATCTGACCTCCAGATAGGAATCAGCAGGCTCTGGAATACAAAGAATTACAGCTCTCCTGAGATTTTAGCTCTTTTTCTATGAAAAACCCTTGCCAAAATGATTCTCTGGCAGAGAGTGAACTCCTGTGCAAAACACATGTTTGGTGTGAAAGGATTTTTGGCAACTCAGGGTGGATTTGGAAGCCTGTGCTCTCCTTCATTCTTTCCTTGTGGAAAGAGGAACAGGTCCAAGCCTGAGCTCTTGAGCAGCTGCCTTTGGAGTTACAACAGGGAATGGTTCTGACAGGGAGAAGCCATCTGGGTTGAGGGACCCAGAGGGCTGCAGACAGGAATGAAGGGAAAAAGGTTCAGAGCAGGGACCTGGGCTGGGGTAAAGAAACACCTGAGGTCAGTGTGAAACCCTGCAGCTCCCAGAAAACCTCACAGTCATCCATGAAGAGCAGATGATAATCAACAGGTTGGAGAAAGCTGGGAAGTGAGGGAACATCCCACCAGGAACAAAGCCCGACTTAAAAGCAAAAAGCAAGAGTTCATTTGAGGATGCTCCTAAAGCAATGTGTTGTACTTTGGATTCCCAAACCTGCAGAATTTTGCAAGATGGGATTGGGTAACACCAGTTTTTTGAGGATTTTGTGTTATCTTGTACTGAAGCCCAAGGAGTCCAGGAACTCTCTCTGGCAATGGTTTGCTGGGATTAGGGGTGCTGGGATCCTTGGGATCTCTGGGATCTCAGCTGTACAGCTCCAAGCATCCCCCTGAATACAGCATATAGCAAAAAAAAAAAAAAAAGGAATTAATTGGATGGTAACTGACTGAGCTGCCTGGAACCAGCTGCAGACACAGCCCTGGCAAAGTCAGCACTTTCCCCCAGCCTTTACTTCAGGCTATTTTTAATTTGTGATGGCACAAATCAACGCCTTTGTTTTTTCCTGGTCACAAAGACAACATGAATGGATGGGGTAAGGTCCAAAAAAGTGAGAGAAAGGAATTGTGGAAGGGAAAAAACCCTTGAAGAGCAGAGGGGCTGCAGGAGCTTAGCTCAGCACTGACCTGGAGCACGTAGCTCCCCCTTCCTTTGCCTAATTTAGACCCAGCGTAGGTGGATTTGGGGGAATATTTGGATCCCTAATTAAGAGTAATAATGTGAAAGGAAGTGCAGGCATAGTGAAAATGGATCAGAAAATAATTAATTCATTAATAGGGGTGTTCACAGTACAGGCTTGATGCTATTTTAGTTCTTCCTTGGGCTGGAGTGAAGCCAGGATAACTCAATGGGATGTGCTGGGCCGGGAGCAGACGGTCCCAGTGCACCTCCAGTGCTGATGTCACTGCACCGGTCGCATTCCCAGGTCATTTTTCCATGTGGATTCAGTTCAACCTCCTGTCCTCAGACCCTTCAGTGAGCACTGGTAACACAAAAGTCACCTTTTTATAGAAAATCCCATTCAAAAGGGGCTGAAAGGCCAGTCTTGGGACAATTCATCAGCCCCAGGTTGGAGTGCATTGGCAGGGTGCTGGGGGATCTATGCACGAATAAATCCCAGAGAATCGCTGCTCCTAAAGCAATTCTTGATTTGCTGGCTGCTCCTCCTGAGCTGATCTCAGAGCACGGATAATCCTGCAGGACTCCGGAGGTTTCCAGCCTGTGCATTCCCGTGTAATCGGCTTTGGCATCTCTGATGGGTTTTTTCCCTCTTGGCTTCTCCTTTGGGCTTGGCCAGAACAGTGTCAGAGCAGTCTTGGAGCAGAGGGCTGCAGACACCCCTGACTTCAGTGCACAGAATTATATCTGGCTGGCCAGAGGTCACATCCTGCTGTCTCCTGCAGGATAACTCCGTTTCCCTGGATCCGCTCAAACCTGGCTTGCCCCGTTCCCTGCAGCAGCGAAGCTGCACGGAGCAACATCTTGGATTAGTTACGAGCTCTTCAGATGAGCTCCAACTCATATTTCATCTGCCTCCCCCCAGCCCGGAGATCCCAGCCTGTCACACTCACTGGAGGCTGCAGCCCCCACATGTTTTATTCATTATCTGTCCTCTGCTCCTCACCCAGCACCTGCAACACATTTTGGCTGGGCCGGGATCAGCGGGGCTTCATTAGGCCTGACACTTTCTCCCTGCCTCGTGTGATGGAGCTGCGTTTTATCCCTGCATTTTATCCCTGCTCTTCTAGCCTGGAACACTGCCTGCAGATCAGCACCTTGAAAGAAGGCAGGATCCCAAAAGCTCAGGAGTGAGGTGGGGAGAGAGGGATGGAGGAGATTGCACAGCCCAGATCCCCACGAGCTGAGGGACTGAGTTATTTTAGCCTTGAAGGATCCAGGGGAAAGCAGAATCCTGTTTTATCCACATGGGAATGGAGCTTTTCCACAGCCTCCAGCAGGGATTCTCCAAGCTACAGGGAGCAGACAGCCTCCCTGGTATCTTGATTGACCAGGAGTAGATAATAGAGCAGAGGTTCAAAGCTCTTTGCCCTCTGCAGCCCTAGCCTTTCCCCCTCCCCGACGCTCCTCCTCTGTCCAATGAATATTCCTTGGATGCAGAAAAGCTTCACCAGGAGAGGCAGGGAAGTTGTTTTCCCTGCAAAGCAGCTCAGCCTTGGAAATATGGGAAGAATAAGTCCCTCCTTGCTCTGAATTGGGCACAGCTGAGGTTGAAGTGTTACTTGCCAAGCTTAAATAACTGAGAAAATTATTTGGGAATGATGTCTACTGCCAGGACGTCTTGGGAAGACTGGGATCCTGGGACCACCAGTGCCTAGAGTGGCCCATGAGCATCACATTGGTTTTTGGGCCACTTTTGCCCCCCTCTCTAGCACTTACACCCCACATCTGTCCCACCAGCCTTCCCTGGGGCCTGAACTGCTGCCAGCAGTTCCCAAATCCTCCCAAGTCCTGGGGTTTTATTCTTCTCCGATCACATTTAACGATGTGCTACTCCTTCCTTGCTGCCCCTGTTCCCCAGGAGTGATCCTGACGTTATTTTCCTTTTCAGTATCCACAAACATATTTTTCCTCCAGTCTTTCATTGCTTGTCTTCCATTTCTTCCCGAGATTCTTGACACGTGCCATAAGAGTGCTGGTTAAGTATTCATGAGGAAAGGCTGATCTGGGACCACGGGTATGAGGTGTCTTGCAATGTAATTAAAAGATATCAGCAAGAATGTTGTGAGGAACTCTTTAAAAGGGGCCTGGGAGATGCAAAATCTGATTTCCAAAGCTCTTCCTATTTAAGGTGACAGCAGTTCCTTGTTAAACAGCAGGAAAAGGTGGCCCCAGGAGAGAGGAGGCAGTGGCAAAGCAGAGCTGGGGATTTATTCAGTGCTAACACAGAAGTGAGCTTGGAAATATTAAAATGTCACTTTCTTTTGGAGGTAAGAGCTGAATTAATCCCGAGAATTACAATATTCCACAGACTAAGGGCTTTATCTTGGCAATAGGATTGAGGGGGTTTTGTCCCCTGCTCAGGAGCTTCCATGGACTTTTCATGAAGGGCCATTTCCTTCACCATTTACAGCCCTCTGTGGTAATTTTTACAAGAGGTTCCTGCTCCTTGCTGGGGGAAGTTAAGATTAGAAGGAAAACTCCAGAAAACTCTGGAATAATCTCTTTGGATATCAATACCACCAATTATTCAGCATCTGAGCACAACCAGCTCTGGAGAAAAGATGCTGCTGACACAAAATCCCATTTCCTACTCCCTTTTCAGGCAGGAAAGGGGCATTCCAGGGAAAAAAGCTCCACTTTGGCATTGTCCAGCAGTGCCTTAATGTCTTTTCTAAGGCTGCCAGGAAAAATCAATGGTGATCTGTTGGCTGAAGAAAGCAGGGCACAGATTTGTCCATGGCAGGGATTTATCCATGGCAAGAATTTATCTCGGGCAGGGATTTATCCATGGAAAGGATTTACCAATGGCAAGGATTTATCCATGGCAAAGATTTATCCATGGCAGGGATTTATCCATGGTAAGGATTCATCCATGGCAGGGATTTGTCCATGCTCTGGCATAGAGGAATGACAAAAGACCAGAAGTTTTCCTCCCCACTTTGGTCACCCACCATCCCAAATTCCAAATTTAGGGGAAGAGAAGGGCAGGGGAGAAGCTGATCCTGTCCCTTTTCCAACTGGGATGGCACAGCGCAGGGTTTGGTGGGAATAGGTGGATTTTCAAGGTGGAGAGGTGTTGGGGTCTCTAGCTTGTCAGAGTGACCCCAAGAAAAGTTGGAAAGTCTCTTTTCCCAGCCCGGCGGTCGAAGGAGTCAGTGCACTTCAGTTCTTGGTCTCAAGGTTGTTTATTGTATCTTATCTATAAAATTCTTTCTCCTGGCCAGCCGAGGTCTGCCCAGCAAGACAGTTCCAGGCACACTGCCTGCCCCTGGGGAGCTGTTATGTCTTTATACTAAAAACTCCATGTACAATATTTACAATAACTTCCCAATACCTGTCACCTATGTTAGACAGTGGGCTTCTCCTCTAAACTAATCTAAAAGTGCCACCATCACAGCAGAGGATGGAGGCCAAGATGAAGGAGAAAGGTAGGACACGCCTTTCAGATCCCTCCATCTTGCCCCCTGAACCTCCATTCTAGAAACCCCAAAATCTTTTTCACCCCGTGCTAAATTCACTATCATTCTGCTTAATTTGTCGTGGCTTGCAGATCTTCATCTAAGGTTGGTAACTTGCTCCATGGGTCATAATCAAAACCACAGGCATCTTGGGCTCTGTGCCAGGGTCTCTGAGCCCCCTGGGAGGGCTCTTGGCTGCTCAGGACAGCCAGAGGGATGTCCTGGGTCCTGACAGAGAGGAGTGGGAAGAGCCTTCCTGCCATCCCTTCTCTGCCTCCCTCAGTGAAGTGGCTGCCAGAGCCTGGGCTGGCTCTTAGAACTCCGGAGCTGTGCCAGGAGTGGGGAACTGCCTGGGTGTGGGGATTTACCAGAGGCAGAACCTTTAGAGCCACTTGCTCTAAGGTGCCAGACATGAGCCAGGACAGGGACCAGGCAGAGGAGAAAGGAGGAGGCTCTCCAGCTCGACATTCCACAAGGAAAGGTGTCCTAGGGTGATGCTTGTACCCCCATCATGTGTTCTGCTTATGCTGGATATTATGTCCTGTGCCTTCAAGACTGGCTCTGAAGAGCTTTGTTTTGTTTTGTTTTGTTTTGTTTTGTTTTGTTTTGTTTTGTTTTGTTATCAGCCTGCTCACTCCCCCGGCAGTCAGCGGGACGCAGAGACAGGGCAGTGCATAGTGCAGCTTTTGCTCTTTGCTCTTGCTTTTCACTTTGCTCTTGCTCCTGCTTTGCTCTGGCTTTTGCTCGTTAATTAGTTTAGCTAGGCAGTCTGAATTTTCCCTGGACTGTTTTTCTATCCCTTTCTTGGATCCACTCGAGCCTGCTCTGGACTGGGACCTGGCAAACCCCGAGAGTTTGCCCCTTGTGGCCTGCTGGGGCCTACGGTGGGCAGCAGCCTGTCCCAGTGCCGGAGGGACTGGTAACAGAGCGAGCACCTGCAGGAGAGACTTTCTGAATTTGCCATCTCTTCAGAGCGGTGACAGGGTGGTGTCACCCGGTATTGTTGATTTTGTGTGCTGGGGGTGCTGTCCCTGTTAAATAAACAGGTTCTTTCCACTTCTCTCCGAGGAATCCTTCCCAAACCAAATGGGGGCAGGGCCTGTGTGGGTTTGCTTTCTGGGGGGGCTCCCTTTGGAGGTTTTCTCCCAAATTTGCCCTAAACTGGGACAAAAGCTTATTCCCAGTGAAGGGATCAGAAACAAGGAGCCCCAGGCACTCCTGTTGAAGGGGATTTGTACAGATCCAAGTCAGGGGTGGATACATAGAACCAATTGGGAATCCTCAGGGGAGCAGTGAGGGGATTCCATGGAGGGTCTGGGGCCACTTGGGGTTGGAAGGTGGAGAGGATGGGCCACATGGGCCAGTGGGGCTGCCAGGAGTAGGGGAATTCCAAAGGGGTGTTGCAGACAGGGATTGGCCTGAGGTTTAAGTGGCAGGGAAGGTTCTGGAATCAAGGGCTGGGTTGCCTTGACAGGCAGGGAAAGAGCTGGAACGGCATGAGGGACAGCTTCAGGGAGGGTAACACCCAGGGGTAAACCAGCTTGGGGAGAACATGGGAGTACAACAGAATGAAGTACTTAACAAGGAATCAATGAAATAAATTCAAACCTCAACACCTCAGCAACGTGGCCATGCACACGTGGCATTCCCACTGTGCAGCTCTAGCAGGGTTTTCCATGCTCAGTGGGATCCTGGTTAGGCAATTGTGGGAAAAAGATTTATAGAAAATTCTCCAAATTTGATAAAAGGCTCACATAGTGTGTATCTGTATGTAAACTTTGAGATAAGAAACATTGACTCAGAAATGTTATGGAATAAGACTGACATTGTTGAGAGAGAAATGGAACTAGAAACAAGTTTTAAAAAATAGTTCTGTAAATAAGATTAGATATTTTAGAGAAATAGAGCTATGAAAGATGAATTGTAGTAAGACTCAGGAGAAGTGAAGAAAAAACCTTAATCCTACAAAGGCTCCCAGAGGGAATGGCTCTGCTGGCTCTGAACCCCTCGCTGCTCCAGCCCTTCCCTCCCCATCCCTGGCGCTGCCTCCCTGCCCTTTCCTGCCATTGTCCCGCTGGCCCTGAGCCATGAAATCCCCAAAAAGGCCTTTCCCGGCCCATCCCCCCCATTGTTCTCCAGAGCCATGGGCAGGAGGGGACTGGGAGCAGCCCCGGGTCTGGGGCTGGATGGAGAATTCCTGTCGGTCCCTGCAGCACAACTCAGGATCTGCTGCTCCAATTCAATGCCAGGGCTGGCAGGGACCTTTTATCTTTAAGGTTCTTTTTTTTTCTTTTTGTCTTTCTATTGTTTTATTCTATTTTTTTTTTCTCCCCATTTTTCCCAATCTTCATTCTATTTTTTTCTATTTTTCCTTTCTAGTTTTTCTATTTTTTTCCTTTTTGTTTTTGTTTCAATTCTTTCTTTTCGTCTCTGTTTTCTTTTTTTCTATTTTGATTTATTTTTCTCTTATGATAATTTTTTCTTTCCACTTTTCTATTTATCTTTTTCTATTTTTTCTGTTTTCTCCATTTTTTCCTTTTCATGTGATTTCTTTTTCCTTTCCATTTTTCCTTTCTTTTTTTCCCTTTCCTCTTCTTTTTTCTCCCTTTCCTATTTCTTTAATGTTTTCTTTCTTTTCTATTTCTATTTTTTATTTCTGTTCTGCCCTTCAAATATTTAAATTCCCATCTATTTTTTCAATTTGTTTTCTTTTTCCTTTCTTTTTTCTCTCCTATATTATCTTTTATTTTTTTTAAATTCCCCTGGGTTTTTTTTCCTCTCCTACTTTTCCCCTATAAAATGTGATCCCACCTTTCACAGGCCCCCTGGGAGCCCTTTGCTGGGGACGGTGTTGCAGGTTTATGGCAACTTGGAGAGGGGATTTTACATCCTTTAGGATTTTCCTCTGGAAAACACCTCCCTAAAGGGCTGAGAACTCACTGTGGGTTAATATCAGTAGGATGGGGAAACAGTTTTGTTTTCCAAGGCTTTGGGATCACACAGGCAGAGGGTGAAGAGTTTATTTCTAGGATTGTTTCCCACTGGCATTAGATAGGATGATGGAATGGCATTTGCAGAGACACGTAAATTTTAAAAAATCACTTTTCATCCTAAAAACAGAAGGCAAGTGAAGGTTTGGGTCTGGTGAGTGTTGTTTTCCCTGTTCCTCCTAAGATGGATCTCACCACAGTTCAGGGAGAGGGAATTTCCCTCCAGAGATGATAGAAAACAAACCTTAAATTCCAAACTGTCCCACCCCAGGACCCCCAGAACCCATTTCAGAACCGTTTCTTCCACTCTCTGTGCAGGCAGGGAGCGGTGCTGGGAAGTTTTCATTCCCAGAGCTTGGAGCTGGGATGTAGAACAGAAAAATGTTTCAGTGCCAAGGGTCTGGAATGCCAAGGGTCTGTTCCAGGTGTCACCCGGCCCCATGACCAGGCAGGGACGAGCCCTTGGGTGCTCTTGAGCAAAGGGATCAGGGCTGGCCCTGCCATCCCTCCCCAGATCACGCTCCAAAATCCCTGCATCTCCCCATAAACGGCAGTGGGAGGGGTTTTAGCTTGGATAATTTAAATTGGGATGGGAAAGTGGATCCCTGTAATGTTCTCACTGAGCTGATGAGCCAAAACCTCCTTCTCTTTCCTGTCCCCTGCCTCACCTTCCTCGTGTCCTTCTGAGGGACATCAAAGCCTCTCCAGCCTCATCCTGTGTTGGAGTTCTGGATGTGAGAATTTCAGACTTTCTGTGCTGACAGGTACTGACCCCCAAGAGAACACTGCATTGACCTGAGGCCATGGAGAAGCTTCCAGAATGGAATGATAGCACTGGGATTGTGGGTGTGGGGTTTGGATAGAAGTGTGTGATATCACAGAGTGGAAACTCAGAGTTTAAGGTTTAGAACATAGGAATATCTATAAAGCTAAGGTGGAGGTTTTAGGGTGGAGGCTGGTTCTTCTCCTTCACCTTTTACTTCTCCTTCTTCACCTTCTCCTCCATGGGTTTGGGTGGTTTTGTGTAATTGGACAGAAAAGTCCACATTGCAGGCACAGGTGGTTGGTTATTGGGTTAAAAGTGAAAATAATTTAGGTCTCATTTCTTAGTTGGACAGTTGAGCCTTAAAAGACCTTGTAGAGAAAGACAGTGAGTAATTTTTTACCTTGTTAGTGAAGAACTGCAGAGCTCACTGCTTGTGAGACTTTAGCATTGGTAAGAAATAACAAACACCTGAGTCTGAACACGAAATTCCATCTTGAGCACTTCAATGCCGACCTCAACAGTGAAAGAAAAAAGAAACCAAAACCCAGATCCTGCCCCTCCATTTGGGCAGCATCCCAAACTCCTCAGCTGAGCCCTGAGAGCCCTCCATGGGTCCTGCCAATCTCCACAGGGAACTTGGAGCATCCCCACCTCAGGGAACAATTTATCCCCCAGAAAACCTCTCAGAAAAACCGGGATGCATCGCTCTTCCAAGGGGCTCTGTGGTATAAACCCGACTGGGAATTTCAATTCCAACCCCATGGGAAAAACCAGCATTTGTGGCAGCCTTGCACTGGGGACAGGGAAAAAGATCCAAACCAAAGCTAGTTTTTGTGGAGCAACGGGTCATTTATTCCTTTGGAATTTCCAAACTGCTTCTGATGGAGTTGATCTTCAGGGCTGTTTTGGAGTTCTAGATGCTGACAATTTTAGACTTTCTGTACTAACAGACTCTGACCCCCATGAGAGCACTGCATTTGGCCTGAGGCTGTGAAAAAATCTTCCAAAATTGATTGATAGTCCTAAGATTACAAGTGTATAGTTGATTAAAAATGTGTAACATCACAAAGTAGAAAACTTAGAGTTTAGGGGTTTAGAATATAGTAACATATATAAAGTTAAGATAGAAGTTTTAGAGCAGTAGCTGGTCCTTCTTCTTGACCTTCTTCTTCACAATTTTAGGTAGTATTTTATAATTAGACAGAAAAGTCTGCATTGCAAACTTCGAGTGATTAGTTATTAAGTTAAAAGTAGAAATAATTTAAGTGTCATTTTTTAATTAGATAGTTTAACCTTAAAAGACATTGTATAAAAAAATAGTTAACCATTGTGTAACTCATTAGTAGAATACTATAAAACTCACAACTTACAGATAAAAAATAATGAACATCTAGACCTAAACTCTTCCTGTGTGCAGTGGTGAGCAGGGTATGGAGAGCATCTTCCTCAACAAACTCCAAATTCTCCTTGCCCTCCTTCCCAAAAATAGAAAAGTTTTGCATTCTCCAGTACCTATAAAAACCACTGGGAATTCTACAAGCAGGGGAATTTCCTTTCTCACAAGACAAAGCATCCAACATCCCCCTCTGGCTACCACATCACCCAAACTGCCCATGAGCCCATCTCTCCCTAGCCCGTGAGTAAATCCCAACATCCAACACTCCCTGTTCCAGGGCTGGACAGCCCTCCCCAGGTGAATTTTTCCAAGGAGTAAGCTGATATTCCTGCATAAACCCACATCTGCAGGGAAAATGCCAGGAGTGTGGGTGAGTTATGTTCCCACAGCACCGATCACTTGAGCCCTAATGCTACAAGCACCGTCAGGTTTTCCTGACTGAAGTTCCTGCTAATTGCTTCCACATGATTCCTTTCCCTTTTTTATTTCTCCCTGTTGCTCCATTGTTCGTCCTGCCACGTTCGATGTTTCAAAAAAACTGAACAGGAAAATGGGTTTATTTCCTAATAATTCCTGATATTGTTTAATAATTGTTTTCTTGAGCCAGGGTTGATGCCCATTCAGGGGTGGGTTTTTGCATGGAGCTCTCACATGGGAAGGGGCTGCTCTCAACCCTGAGCCAAGAGAAATACACAAAATACCATAAAATTCGTGAATGGTTTGGGTTGGAAGGAATCTCATAAACCATCTTGTTCCTACCTATCTTCAGGGACACCTCCCACTGTCTCAGGGTTCTTCAAGCCCCATCCAACCTGGCCTTGGACACTGCCAGGGATCCAGGGGCAGCCACAGCTGCTCTGGGCACCCTGTGCCAGGGCCTGCCCACCCTCCCAGGGAACAATTCATAATTCCCAATATCCCATCCATCCCTGCCCTCTGGCAGTGGGAACCATTCCCTGGGTCCTGTCCCTCCATCCCTTGTCCCCAGTCCCTCTCCAACTCTCCTGGAGCCCCTTCAGGCCCTGCCAGGGGCTCTGAGCTCTCCCTGGAGCCTTCTCCTCTTCAGGTGAGCACCCTCAGCTCTCCCAGCCTGGCTCCAGAGCGGAGGAGCCCTGGAGCAGCTCTGGGGCCTCTCTGGACTCTCTGCAGCAACTCCAGCCACTGCTGTTGTTGGGTTTCCCTGAGCTGGAAGTGGCTCTGCTGGTGGGGTCTCACCTGAGCAGAGTTGAGGGGGATAAATCCTTTTCCCCCACATATCCATGGACTCAAGTTCTAACCTCCTGCCCAGCCCCATCCCTTTGGCAGAACCTCTCTTTAGCCCCTTTTGGTGCCTTCCAGCTCAGTTTTCCTTCAAAGTTGTCTTTTTTCCCCCAAGGTAATTCCGTGCTCTTCATCTGCCTCTGCAGCTCCAGCTGGGCTGTTCCAATGAGCCCTGCATGTGCCCAGGCAACTGGAAATGGAAAAAAATGCCCCAGTGAGAGGGAAAAGAAGGACTTTGGGGGAGGAAAGCTTGTGGATCATGTGAAGGAAGAGGAAGACAGATCCCTGGAGGATTTGTAGATGTTGCTCATCCACAAGGTTAGCTCCAAACCCACAGCAATTCCCATATGTATGGGCAGAAGCAGGGTACCTGGCACTGCTATTGCCCCTCTCAACATCCAAATCTGATTCACTGTGGCATCAGATCTGAGAAAAATCCCTGGCAAATCAAACTTGGACATCTCAGCCTGACCTTGGCGCCCTCAAACCATCTGAGCATCAACACAAACCCCACCTAAGAGACAATTTTACATCCAGGGTTTCCCACATTGAGCCCTGTGTGTCCCAGCAGAGCCTTCATTCCACCTTTCTGCCTTTTCAAACAGCAGGATATGAATGAAAATTCCCCCAAAAAAACCTTTTTGAAGGGCTGTTTCTTTCCTGGGAATGCAGGAGTGGAGCTGTGCTGGTCCTTGCAGCTTTCCCCCTCGGAGCTGGAGGTAACTCTGAGCTGGGGGTCGCTCCTGGGACATCCATGCACTACCCAGCTGTAAAATGGGGATATCACGTTGCAAATAAGGAAAAAAAGAAGGTTTTTTAAGGCAAACAGGGTCTCGTTAAGGTTTCTGGAGAGGTCTGAGTTCAACCCCCCCAGGGGGGAGGCAGGAGAGCAGAGCAGAGCCTTGAAATAAAGCAGGAGGTGCTGGGTGAGGGATCTCGGATTTCCAGCCGTGGCTTTTTACAGCCAGGGCTCGGAGCTTTCCACTAGAGCCCCAAAGCAGCCAAATTAATCAGGCTAATGAAGAACCCCGGGCTGCTGGAGGCTCTGGCTGTGTACCACCCCTTAATTAGGGCTAAATCCCTGATTCTGGGCATGCAGAGATGCAGCTCCTCTGTCTGGAACATGATTAACCTCAGTGCTGCTGTGGGAGAGAACAAAACCCAGCCCAGAGGATGGGATGAGGGGTTTTGGCTCTGGCTGGGGTTCAGCTCAGGTCAGGCTGCACTGGGGACTGGGCTGGGTCTCATATTCACCCCCACCAAGCAAAGCCAGGACAGGTTTGGCTGCTGAGAAGATTCTCAGGGATGTTGGAATCACCAACATCTGCATTTAAGGACTTAAGGTTTTTTGGGTGGAATTTTCATTCATATCCTGCTGTTTGAAAAGGCAGAAAGGTGGAATGAAGGCTCTGCTGGGACACACAGGGCTCAATGTGGGAAACCCTGGATGTAAAATTGTCTCTTAGGTGGGGTTTGTGTTGATGCTCAGATGGTTTGAGGGCGCCAAGGTCAGGCTGAGATGTCCAAGTTTGATTTGCCAGGGATTTTTCTCAGATCTGATGCCACAGTGAATCAGATTTGGATGTTGAGAGGGGCAATAGCAGTGCCAGGTACCCTGCTTCTGCCCATACATATGGGAATTGCTGTGGGTTTGGAGCTAACCTTGTGGATGAGCAACATCTACAAATCCTCCAGGGATCTGTCTTCCTCTTCCTTCACATGATCCACAAGCTTTCCTCCCCCAAAGTCCTTCTTTTCCCTCTCACTGGGGCATTTTTTTCCATTTCCAGTTGCCTGGGTACCCTGGATGCAAAATCATCTCTTAAGTGGGGCTTGCTTTGATGCTCAGATGGTTTGAGGGTGCCAAGGTTCAGGCTGAGATGTTCAAGTTTGATTTGCCAGGGATTTTACTCAGATCTGAAATAAACTGGCTGTTAACAACAAAACAGGATTAATTGATCCCTAACCATACAATATCTGGATGAATTAATTAATTCCAAGCCTTTGCTGTGTCAAAGAGCTTTTCCCTGGGTGAGAGCTGACTGGGTAGTAATGCTGATTTTTGGAGGGCAAAGTTAGGGTGGGAACTGTGAAAGGCATTTGGGAATTGAGGCAGGGAATTTATCATGGTTTAGTATAAACCAAAGCCATACCATCATGGAATGCATTTGGCCACCAGGGTTGGTTTTTCATCCACCTGTGCCTGTGTCACTTTGAGCTGCAGTTCTGTCTATAGGTGTTGTAACTCTTTATTTATATGTATTCATTACATGGAAATTAAATATTCATGTGACTGCATTTGTATGTATTTGTGTCCTCATCACTGTGCAACATGCTCCCATTTTAAAGGAGGAAAACACACACAGGAGTGAATTCTCTTCTCTAGAGTGAACTTGATTTGACACAAGGGGAGGAGCTACCTGAACCCAGAACTGCCCTTCCCAATGTTCCCTGTCTGATCCAAGAGTGAATTGGGACCAGCTGCATCACCAAGTTCCTCCTCTCCCTCAGTGGAAGCTCAGGAGAGCTGCTCTTGGCTTAGACCAGGCTTATCTGCTGGCCTAACCATCGAAGGCCGCCTTGCAGGAATTAGTTGACTCCATAATTAGCCAGGAGGAAGTTTACCCCGACCAGTCAACCTCAGCAGAGAGGGAATTCATTAAACATCTCTGGTTTGCCAAGCACAAGGCTGATTTTGCAAGTCAAAGAAGGTTTTTGTTTTTAATTGCATTTTCTTTAATGGTTTTGCCAGGAAAAAATCCATGTGTGTCCTTTCCAGCAGAGACAGGCACTTGGCCTTCCCAGATTTTGATTCTTGGCTCCAAATCCAAGAGATTTGCTGATTCCCATGTGACACAATGACATCCAGAGCAGGGAATGGGGAGCTGGAGCTGATCCTGAGCAGTGCTGCCCAGGGGGGTTGCAGGGAAAGGCAGAGCCCTCTGTCCATAATGCACACAAGAGAAAGGGGGTTTGGGCTCTCTCCTGCTCCCTCACGTGGGTTCCAGATCCCTTTCCAAGGAAGGCTTGGCACAGCTGACTGGGGCCAGGGGCTGCAAGGCCTGAGCTTCCAATTCCCAGACAAGTCAGGGGTGTCCTGTTCTGGGTGCAGCTCACCTGCCCCATCCCAAAGCCTCTCCCAGGAGCTGCCCCATCCCAAAGCCTCTCCCAGGAGCTGGCTTATGGTATCCTGGAACACTTTGGGTTGGGAGAGACATTAAAGCCCTTCCCATTCTACCCCCTGCCATGGGCAGGGACACTTTCCACTAGACCAGGTTGCTCCAAATCCCACCTAGCCTGGCCTTGGACACTTCCATGGAGCTTCATTCCGTGTCCAAATGCTGGAGCTGGGTCTGGGCCCTCTTCTCCTGCTTTTGCATTGTGGTTATTCCCAGCCAGCTCTGCCTAAATTTCCATTGCAGCTGAATAAAGCAAACTCCGCTATCATCATCCTCACAGAGCTGAGGGGCTGCAAAAGTTCTCTGACCCTGAAGCCCCACCAGGAAATTCCTTTGGCTCCAGGGATGGCCTGTGTGCCAGGAACTACAGGGCTGCAGCCCAGGGCTGCCTCCTCCTTTGCTGGGATCTTCTCCATCCAAGAGCCTTTGGAAATCCATGTCTTTGGAGAGGCAGAGGGTAACCAGCTGGTCCAAAAGGAACATCTCCTTCCTGACTGGTGGCTTGGCCCTACCTGACACTGGGGGCTCACCAGGTGGGTCTGTAGTCCAATTCTGGCCTCTCAGTTTGGGAAGGACCTTGGGACACTCAAGAGCATCCAGAGCGGACAACGAGGCTGGGGAGGGGCTGGGAACACAATCCCTGAGAGGAACCCCTGTGGGAGCTGGGAGTGCTCAGCCTGGAGAACAGGAGACTCAGGGGTGACCTTGTCACTCTGCACAGCTCCTGAAAGGTGCCTGTGCTCAGCTGGGGCTGGGCTCTTTCTCCAGGCAGCACTGACAGAACCAGAGCACACAGCCTTGAGCTGCACCAAGGGAAATAGAGGTTGGATATCAGGGAAAAGTTTTTTACAGAAAGAGTGATAAAGTTCTGGAATGTTCTGCCCAGGGAAGTGGTGGAGTCCCCATCCCTGGGTGTGTTTAACAAAGCCTGGATGTGGCACTGGGTGCCAGGATTTAGTTGAGGTGTTGGGGCTGGGTTGGACTCGATGATCTTGAAGGTCTCTTCCAACCTGGTCATTCTGTGATTCTGTGAATTTTGTAGGGCTTTCAGAGCCAGCAGGATTCCCCTTTTTCCTCCTGGATGCTCCACTTGCTGCTTTGTGCTTCCTGCTCCAGGAACAAACCCAATCAGAGACTGGGAAAAATTCCTTTCATGTTCATTCACTTCACTCTGTTGCATTTCTTCTCCAGATCAACTTTCTTGGTGGGGTCTAAGGCTGGTGGTGGCTTCCTCAGGGGTGTTTTTTCAACAGGGAGCAAAGTTACCTTGAAAATTCCAAACATCTCAGACTCTCATGGACATACTGGGGCAGTGGAGGCAGAAATTGAGAGGATCTGGAGGCTTGGCCTCAGGACTTCCATTAAATCTTGTCCTTGGGGGGCTGACCTCGATGTAGGGCACATTTCCCAGCCCCTCCATCCCTTTTGGGAAGCACCATGGGGGATAAATAATGCACTGCTGGACAGGAGGTCGGGCCAGGTCATCCTGCAGGACCTTTAGGGATCCGTTTCTCTGGGTAGCTCTGGCTGGAGCTGAGCCAAAGGCAACAAGAGGAGCCCATCCCACCCTCAGTGTGGGATTTGCTCAGGCACAGGAGACTTTGGAGCACACACTCTAGGATCTTGAGGTCACACCAGGGAACCTCAGAGTCCAGGGGCCAAAATGAGCCAAGGGAACAACAGTGTCTCCTTTGGGTGATCTTTTGAGCCTCACCTTTGGGGTCATCACTCTTTCAGCCAGATGTTAAGAGAGTTCTCTTGTAAAATCCCAAAATCACCTCAAAATCCCATTTTTTCCCCATTTCTGGAGAAAAACCCAGCTGAATAGTCTCATTTTGTTGTATTTTCACATAGGGAAGGAGAAGTATGAGAGCTGCAGACAGGCCCAGGCTGGGAGCACCAGGACTGAAAACAACCCCAAACCTCTTATCTGAGCCCAGGGAAAAAAACCCAGGGAAAAACCTCACTTTTTTTCCCCAGGGAAAAAACCCCACTTCTTACATTTCCTTAGCCCTCTTCCCTTTTGTTTTTTTTTTCCTTGGAAAAATGAAAGAGATGCATCAGTGCCCAGGGCAAGCCTGGAACCTTCCAGCCCCAGAGCACTGAGAGCTCAGCCCTGTCCGAAGCAGCCCCAAATGGGATTTATTTCCTAATGGATTTCCAGTTCCAGCTGTTATCTGTGCAGGCTGAGGAGCCAGTGTGCCTCTGCATGCCTTCATCCCATCACCTGCAATCCCCAAGCCTCATTTTCCAGATGGAGAAACTGAGGCACTGAGCTGGAGTTATTTCCAGGTCAATACAGAGGTCTGGCCTCTGATGGGGCTTGTTGGGTTTTCCTGATGAGGATGTGCATTAATTAAGGAATTTAATATTTGGATTGGATGGCAAGTGGTCCCATTCCCTCATCCCAGCACAGGTCTCAGTGTCAGCATCCCACAGGCTGCACAATCCTGGGGCTTTGGGAATGCTTTTCTGGGAGAAAACAGCTCCCAGCTGCTCACTGGAATGCTGCAAAGTCTTCATTTTCAGTGCAAAGAAAGTAAATAAAGCCAGAAAATTATGTCCTGAAAAACTGCCATGCTGACCCATCTTGCTGTGGGACAAGGGTGAGATGGAACACCTACTTTGAAATACCTGCCCTGGAACACCTGCCCTATGACACCTTTATTTGATGGTTTTGAAATGCGTCTGTTCAGACAGGGATGCCCAAACATGATGTGGGAATGAGGGAAAGTCTTGGATGGTTTGATTCCCTGCACTTCAGGATTTGTCCAAGGGGGAACCCAGAAAATCCCCCTGCCATAGGGCAATGAAAAAGAACTGGAATCCATTAAAAATCTCCAAATAAACAAGCAAAAATTTAGCCAAATCAGTGCCCAGGATAATAAAATGATGATTAGAAATCATTTGCTGAGTGTGACTGTGTTACACCAGATCCCAAATGTGGGGTTTGGTGTTAATGGCTTTCCCACGGGCATTTGAATGGATATTTGATTCCCTTTGGAGTCTAACTGGGATGGCTTCATTTCACTTATCAGGGGTGCTGCTGGCAAAAGGGTTTAGGATCTTGGAGCAGCTCATTCCCCTGGATTCAGCTCATCCCTAAATGCCACACCTTAAAACCCCACAAGCATATTTCCATTTTCAGAATGGAAATTTTCAGAATTTTTCTCAAAAGATGCAAAAAAGAGGAGTAAAACAAGGGTTTGGCTCTTGTGGCTCACTTCTGGCATTTCCAAGGAGAGGGATTTGGGATGGAGGAGAGGGACAGGGGCTGAAGATCTCCATCAGAAGGGCTGTACTGCCATCTCCAGGTCTGCCTGCACAGCCCCGGCTGCAGCTCCATCCCCATCCCCATCACTGTGGAATTATCCAGCTGTGCTGGCTGAATTTTAATGCTATGAAAAGCAGTCAAATATTTTTGTTAAACAATATTTTAACAATAATTTAATTTAAAATCCTACTCACTGTCTTTTACCCCTGTGGATTTATCCCTGAGAAAATCTCCAGCCTGGGCGTTTTGTTCCAGCGCAAGTGTGGGTGGTTACAGTGATGGTAGGATGCTCCATCAGGCTGCTTCCAGCCCTTTCTGCATCCCCCAAATCTTAGGGGAAAGCATCCATTTCTAATAAAATTGCAAGTTTTTCTGATTGCTTTTTCCTTGGAAAAATAAAAGAGATGCATCAGTGCTCAGGGCAAGCCTGGAGCCCTCCAGCCCTGGAGCAGTGAGAGCTCAGCCCTGTCCAAAGCAGCCCCAAATGGGATTTATCTTAGGGAAAAGCATCCATTTCTAGTAAAATTGTAAGTTTTTCTGATTTTCCTTTTTTTTTGTTTTTTTTTCCTGCAGGCAGAGTCCTGGGTGTGGCTGTGTGTTCTTTCTGTGGTGCCACCACCTTCAAATCCAGGTGTCCCCCAGAATCACTTTCCCTGGTCTGCTCCAGATGGCCACCTCTGCTCCAAAAGGGTCTGGATGTTGCCCCAAAATGCTTTGGATCAGCCGGGCACAGCCAGGCTGCAGCATCCCGGGATACCCATGAGATGGCACTGGAGCTGCAGCCTTGGTGCTGGGAAAAATCCGCTTCAGGGATTTGGTCCACAAATATCCTATGCTCTGATATCTGACACAGGGCTGTGCTTTCTCTTCTGTCTGGGTACCCAAATGAGGCGTGGAGCAGCTCCTGAAAGCAGAGGATGTTGGAAATCCCAGGAACTGTGGGGAATGCAGCAGGTCAGAGCTGCCAGAGAGCTCTTTGGTTTATTCCTGGCCGTGGAGCCGATGCAGAAACTGCCAGAAAACGCCAAACTGTCCCAAAAAGAGACTGAGTGCACAGGGCAGGGGCTGGTGGGGGGGTTGGGCTGGACTTTGGGTGAATCAATGCCCTTATTAGTGCCTCTCATCCCTTTCCAGGGCCTCTCTCTTTCCAGCAGGTGTCCAAGCATTTTTTCATGCCTGGTTCCACTCCCCAACCTCCTGCAGGGCTCTCCCTGCTGTGGATACAGCTGGCATCCCATGGATGTCCCAAATGATGCCCAGCCCTCCTGGCACCTTGGAATCTCCTGAGCTTTCTGACTTGGTCCCTGGGGCAGGAGTTGAGATGGTGCTGCGACCCTACAGGGAGTGGTGGGAACATCCCAGCCCCCAGGGTGGCTTTGGGGTTCACCTGTGCTCTGGTTTGGAAGCAAAACCAGTGAGAGACTCCAAGTCAGAATACAATTTATCAGGAAAAGGAAAACTAAAATACATGCAATAATACAAAAGAAAAGCCACTGACAAAGTCAGAATACAACCTGACGCCCACTTGGTCAGGCTGTTGGGAGCAGTCCACTTGGATTGGTGGCTGCAGCCCTCCTGGAGTGGCAGATGTGGTTCAGTTGGAGCAGTGATCCTGTAGAAAGGGTGTGGTCTTCTGCTGAAGATCCAGTGGAAAAGACAGTCATTCCTCTGGAAATGTAGTGGAGAGACTGACTGTTCTGTCCCAAACCTCAGATTATATCCAGGTGGGGATGCTTAGCTCCACCCCCTGGGCAGAGCATCTCACAATGGGCTGATATCGTTCTGAGTCATGATTGGTCCTTGATTACCCGTGAAACAGAAATGGCTCCTGGAGGGAGTTATCTCGGAGTCATGTGGCAAGGCATTGATGGGCCCATTAACAGGAGAGAAGGAAAAACGATGTGTCAGCAGCTCTTCAGGATGGGAATAGAATACATCTTTATATTGTAACCCAGGAAAACCTGCAGCACTCAGACCCCGCTCTGAGGCAAATCCTTGGAGAGGAGAGGTCGGATCATCTCACCAGATGTCAAGTGAGCACAAATTTTGGAGGGATGGGCAGGTCAGCACAGACACCTGGGAATGGCTCTGTAAATTCAGGACTTGCAGATTCTTAAAAATACCCCATAACCGTCCCCAAAGTTCATTTAAGGCCCTCGGGTCCTTGCAAAGGGGCTGGGGCCAGGGCCATGGAGGGGTGACATGGGTGTCCCACTGCCATGGCCAGTCCCCTTGGCTGTGCTCCACAGGTGCATTCGTACTTCCCACGGCATCAAATCCCAGAACTGAGTTGGAAGGAACCTCAAAGCTCTTCCTGCTCCACCCCATATCAGGGACACCTCCCACCACCCCAGGTGGCTCCCAGCCCCATCCAACCCGGCCTTGGACACTTCTCAGGATGAGGCAGCCCCAGCTTCTCTGGGTGCCAGAGCATCCCCACCCTACATCCATGGAGTTATTTCCCTCAAAATACGCCACAAGGACTTTTGGTAAGAGATTTGGCACCCCAGGGTATTAAATTATTAAATTTACCAAGCCCTGAGTCCCACCCCAGCTGACGTTTCCAAGTTCCATCACCTCCCCACTTCTAACCCGAAGGTTGTTGCTCATGGATGCAGGGAATCTGGAGAGGCTTTCCAGGTGTTCAGGAGCACCTGGCACACGGATCACTGTGGAAAAGCCTCCCCCCAAACCCAGGGATTTCTGTATCCTCACATTCCCTGCTCTGTACTCCTGCAGACACTCAGACACCGGAGGAGTAATGGGATTAATGGATGTTTTCCCACTGGAACTAAACAAACAATGGAAAAAACCCCCAATATTGGCACCAAAACACACACAATGACATCAGATTCCCTGGAAAACCCCAGCAGGGAATGCCCCCCGTGGGAACCCCCAGGAACAGACCCCATGAGATACTGCCCTCAACAGCTCCAAGGGTTCCCACTGGCTGCCACATTCCCAAGGGAAAATGAATGGAATTCTGTCCAGGCCCCTCCTCTGTGCCCTGCCTGCAGCTCAGTGCAAGGAAACTGAAATAAAGACATGAAATGCAAACGGCAGTGAGGGATTTTTTCCTTCCCCAAATCCTCCTTTCATCCCTGTGTTTGACTTCTGGAATTTTTCCAGGCTGCCTGTTCCATCTGGGGCATAAATAAATAGAATAAATATATTAAACAAATGCATATAATAAATACATGTAATAAATATATAATAACACATACAATAAATGCATAAATACATAATAAATCACATTATAAATACATAGAAGAAATATGTATTACAAATACTAACATAATAGTAATATATAAATAAAAACATAATAGCACATATCATAATAATAACATGTAGCATATATAATAAATGCATATAATAGATACAATACAGATAACAAGTGCTTTTAATACATATAATAAATGTATATACTAAATTATAATAATATATAATACAAGCATATAATACCTATATAATAAATACACATACTAGAAGTAAAATAAATATAATAAATGCATAATAATAGATAATAAATCAATATAATTATGTAATAAATATAATACATATAATAAATATATAATAGTAAATAATGATATAATCATAATAGCAAATGAATGTAATAAATACATAATAATACATGTAATAAATATATCAAGAAGATATTTGGAGTATAAATACATCACAGTTTTCACTATACATACACACACTATTTAATTTTTATAAATATATATGTTATAGAGAGAAAGATGCATCCCGGCTGCTCGGCAAATGGAAACTCATCAAGCTCTATCTTGCAGATAATGATTTCTATTCTTATTTTTCTTTATCAAGCTCCAGGAAAACAATTAAAACTTCCCCCAAATAATAATGATAAAAACAAAAAACCCAAACAACAAACCCTGCAAGAAATCTGAGCCCACATTTAATCTGCAGTCTTCAAAAGTTTCTTGGAAAGCTTAATTAAATGGGAATTCATCTGTGCATTGGCTCTGCCTTGTAAAGCCTGATAATGCTGGAGTCTTAATTAAAAAAACGAATACAGCTTTTGGTTTTTATTCTGCCACTTCAAGGGGAAAAAGCGCCAGGCAGGGCTGTCAATAGAGCTGAGAGACTCCTCAGCCTCACATTGATTTTGTCTTGTTTGAACTCCCAGTTCCGGGATTCATGGTAAAATTATTCCCAATTTATTTATTTTGTGGCTCTAAAGGGCAAGAGGAAGCTGGGCCAGAGTGCCTGGAAAGGTTTCATCCTAGAATTTGAGTCCCAAAGCTCAGCCTCTCCCCTGGTGAGGGATATTGGATCCTGCAGCACCTGACTCCATCTGGAGTTTCCCAATAACCTTCAAAACCCACTCCAGGACAGGGATGGGCCCCTTCCCCTTCAAATCAGGATTATTGTTATGGAAAATTGGAGATTAATGATCTCCTGACCACTGGAGATGTTCCTGTTGGGTTGAGAAGGGCTTTTACCTCTCCTTCCAACAGCAGCATTTCCCAGCACTCATCCCCAAATGTCACCAGCACTGATGGAACCTGGAAACTGCTCCAGGACTTTCTGCCCTGTTCTCTCCAAACCCCCCTCTTCCCCTTTTCCCAACCCATGCTGGGGACAACTTGCCAGGGATATGGGAATAAAAACACACCCCAAGCTCGAGAATCTCCTTCCAGAGCACCTCCTGGGAAAGAAGTCCTTGGGACAATGTTCTGCTGCCTAAAAATGCCAGAAAAAGGCAGATTTTCCTAAAGATCCTACTGTGCTCCAGACCCCGAGGAAGTTCTGGAGAGCATTAAGTGGATTTGGTGGGTTTAGATAACATCGACATAACATCAGGGCTTTAAAGCTTCCAGGGAAGAAAAATGTTGACAGGGAGAAATTCAACCTTCTCCTGGAGATATTTTCCCCTCTCAATATCCGCTGGGATGCTGCATTGCTGCACTGCTGCTGGGAGATGGGGTTTTTTTGGGAAAAGCCTCATCCGGATGCTTTTTCTTCCGCCTTTGTGCCGCATTCTGATGGGGAATATGGAAAAGTTGTGCTGACTTTGCTGCTGGATTCGGTCTCCTTCCAGCTCCAGACAGTGATATAAGGATCTCTTTAATGCTAATTAATGCGACGACACAAGGAATTAATTCTGTATTAGGCAAAGCTGTTAATTATCCCCAAATAAAACAAAGGAAAAAAGGGAATCAATGCAGGAGAAATGACAACCGATCCTTGGCTTCCCTCTCCACATCCTTCCCAACACCCTGTTCTGGAAAAATCAGCCTCAGGAACATCTTCTAGGCAGCCCTGAGGGCTTCAGGTTTAGCTTGGAAAGAGAAGGAATTCTTCCCTGCCCTTGGAGGGAGCTCCAGGTGCTTGGCCAAGGATGAATGGCATCATCTTCCTTTTATCTGCAGGGAAAATGGCAGCAGGGCTTTCCCAGGGACATTTTTCTCCTCCCAAGGAGGAGCCTGGATTCAGCCTTGGATCAACAAACAACACTGACAAATACAACCACAAAGCCATGATGGGGAGCTCAGGGCTTGAAATTCCCATTGCTGTGAGATTCCCATTGCTTTGGAATTCCCATTGCTGTGAGATTCCCATTGCTTTGGAATTCCCATTGCTGTGAGATTCCCTTTGTTCTGAAATTCACATTGCTGTGAGAGTCCCATTGCTGTGAGATTCCCATTGCTGTGAGATTCCCGTCACTCTGAGATTCCCATCGTTGTGAGATTCCCATCACTCTGAAATTCCCATCACTCTGAAATTCCCATCGCTGTGAGATTCCCATCACTCTGAGATTCCCATCTCTCTGAGATTCCCATTGCTGTGAGATTCCCATCACTCTGAGATTCCCATCGCTGTGAGATTCCCATTACTGTGAGAGTTACATTTCTTAGAGGTTCCCATTGCTTTGGAATTCCCATCACTCTTAGATTCCCATTGTTTCAAGATTCCCATTGCTCTGAGATTCCCATTGCTTTGGAATTCCTATGCCTTTGATATTCCCGTTGTAAAAGGAGCCCATCCAAGAGGGTTGCAAAAGCAGACTCTCCCTTTCCTGTGCCTCCATTTCCCAGGAATGCAGTGACATCACATTCCTGGGATGCAGGAGGGGAGGGGAGGGGAGGGGAGGGGAGGAGAGGAGAGGAGAGGAGAGGAGAGGAGAGGAGAGGAGAGGAGAGGAGAGGAGAGGAGAGGAGAGGAGAGGAGAGGAGAGGAGAGGAGAGGAGAGGAGAGGAGAGGACAGGACAGGACAGGACAGGACAGGACAGGACAGGACAGGACAGGACAGGACACGACACGACACGACACGACACGACACGACAGGACAGGAGAGGACAGGAGAGGGTGGGTTTTAAGCAAAACTGCCTTCTAAACCTACCTGGATCTACATGAAAGGTTCAGAACAGCTCTGGGCTCATTCTGCTACCCAAATGAGTGTCCAGAAGGAGATTTTAGGGTTTCATGGTTGGACCAGGAGAATATAGATGCCCTTCCTATCCCCATCCATTGCGGGGATGGTCCTGGCAGAGCAGGGGTGCTCTGAGGGGTGGGGGGAGACACTCATCAGGGTAAACTGGACTTGTTCATAACCTTCCTGCACATTTCTTCCTTTATCTAGAGAAACAGAATACATTTATGTTATTTAATAAGTAACATACATGAAATATAAACAAATGTCTATATCAAATAAATAAATTTACTTTTGTTTGATTTATTTAATATTTTTTCAATTAGGCCAATGAATTGCTACTGAAAAAATATCTGAACATGTTTGATTTTCTTATTTTTTCTTGATTTTCCCAATTTGTCTTGATTTTCTCAGATCTGTTTGCTACTTTCATGGATCCCTGCCAGGATCCTAGCGGGGACAGGGAGCAGCACCAGCCAAAACAGTGAAAGCAGTGGGAATGAGCTGGTTAAGGCTGTCCTTAACTGCTCATCCCACCCAAAAACCAGTAAAAACAAGGATAGAACTGGCTTGTAGGAGCTCAACTCAACTCCTGAACTTCTCCAGGCTGCTTTTCCCTCCTCTCCCCTTTTCCCAGTGTGTCTCTCCATATTGGAATATCACCAACAAACCCGGACAGAACGTGTCTTGGCTTGTCTGGCCCTGCTGCTGAACCAAACAGCGGCATTGTGGTGTTTCACCCCACAGACACTTTTGGCCATGGCTGTGTGGTGTTTCACCCCACAGACACTTTTGGCCATGGCTGTGTGGTGTTTCACCCCACAGACACTTCTGGCTGGCTGGGTGTGTGGTGTTTCACCCCACAGACACTTTTGGCCATGGCTGTGTGGTGTTTCACCCCACAGACACTTTTGGCCATGGGTGTGTGGTGTTTCACCCCACAGACACTTTTGTCCATGGCTGTGTGGTGTTTCACCCCACAGACACTTTTGGCTGGCTGGGTGCTCCAGCTGGGCACGTGGGGACAAGTCCAGGTGTGCAGGAGCTCTGGTGGCTGCGGGATGGAGCTTCCCCCGTGGAGGGGCTGCTCCTCAGGTTTCCCTCTGTGGAGAAGCTTTCAGGTGATGGGGAAGGAAAGGAGTCGGTTCTGATGGAGGGTTTGGATCCAGAGCTTTGTTCTGGCCCACAGCCTCTGAACCCAGCCCCAGCTCCAGCAGAACTCCTGACCCCCTGGGTGCTGCTCCTATTAACCCCGGGGAGAGGGCAGGGAAGGGACAGGGAGCCCCCAGCCAGGTACAGGAGGGGAGGTCTCAAGGGACAAAGGACACCTGGATGGCCCAATGCCCCCAGGGGGTGGAGGGCATCCTTTGGATCTGCCAATCACTCGAGCCCTTCTGGAATTCCAGGGCTGACAGACAGTGCTGGGAGGGATCAGGGAGGGGAAAGGAGAGGTGACTGACACACCTGGGAGGGAATCTTCAGGGGAGGGACCCGGGGTTCTGAGGTGAACCCTGAAATCACAACGTAACATCTCCAGAGATCAGAGCCCTTCAATACTGTCCTTCCCCACCTGTGTCTGCAGGAGCAGGATGAGCCTCGCTCTCCCTTCTCCCCTTTCAATGCCATTAAGAACAGCCCTTGCCAGCTTTTCTCCCACAAAAGGGGATTTGGAAAAACCATCCCATGGCTTATTTAACTTGGTTTTGCTTCCCCTCTGTCTGTGAGAGTGGCTGGAGAATGAATTCCTGCTCTGCTTCCAGGGAGGAAAACCTGGGGGGTTTGGGTGCTTCTAGCCAAGGTCAGGAGGATTTGGGGGTGGAGCATGGAGCAGGAGGGGCTCTGGGCTCTCAGTTTGGATAAGAAGCTTTGGGGAGTCTTAGAGCAGGGAAAATGAAACAAGCCCAAGCTCCTGTGCTTGGAATTAGAGAGGCGATAGCAAGGGATGGAGGCAAGGGGAGAATAATGCTCCTAATTCTGGCTAGGTGGGGATAAGAGCATTAATAATGCTCCTTTTGGTCAAAATATGCAGTGAAATTACGGATAATCCATAAGCAAGGAGCTGGGCAGGACAAACATCCCCCTCTTGTCCTTACAGCTCTTCAACCCTCCCTAAAGCCACGCAGCCTTGAAAGGGTTAAAGAGCACGAATGCCAAATTGGCATTAAACTGTGCTAATGTGGGCTAAGTGACTGCTCAGGGGAACAGAGAGGAGAAAAATGATGTGCCATGTATTTCTAAATAATAAAGGGTTATTTATTAATAATCTGGAATTGAACAAAGAGTCTATGAAGCTCAATTAATTATTACTTGTAAAGTGCTTCAGAGATTGCTGGATAAAAGCTGCTGCAGAAGGGAAAGGTGTTGCAAGGGAAATGGATCAACTTTCAGCAGGAGAAACCCCTGGCAACACATCCCAAGGACCTGGTGGGATGTGCTGCCAGCCCGGGAGATGTTTAGATCCCCAGGGATGGAGGGTTTGGAAACTGGAATTGCTTCTTCCCTGTAAGGAAGAAAGGGGTTTTGGAGTACAACAATGGGTTTGGGTTTTTTTGAAAGTTTTTGTGATTTTTAAAGGGTTGTTTGAGCTTCAGGTGTTAGAGTTCTAGGAGGTTTGATGTTGTAGTCTGTTCTTAATCAGTTAAAAAGTGGGGTAAGTTGGTTGTTGGTAATTCTCAAAATAGGTTTGACTTAATTAACTTCTCTCAGAGGCTGCTGAGATCTGGTACGGTGCAGACACTGGTCTGGGGTTGAATTTTCTGTGGTGTAATTGTTTGTTTGGTCATCCTCTATCTCAGATCATCAGGTGCATGGGGACAGGGAAGGTGTGTCAGCCATCCCTCGGGGAGGGAGGAGCCCTGTGGCACAGGAAAGGTGTGGGATCCAGCTCCTGACCCCGCTGGGAGCAGGCAGGGATGAGGGCTGGGTTCAAGCTTCAGCCCTGGAGCTCAGATGAAATTGAAACCATTACTAAAATTAATCATTTTTTTAGTGAAATGAGACCAAATTGGAAAATGAGCAGTTCCCAGCCTCCTGCTCCCCCTTTTCTGCTCCTAAAAAGAAGAACAGGAAGAGAAAACCTTCTTGAATATTCAAAGACTGCAGAGGGAAGGGAACAAATAATTCCCACCTTTTTCTCCCAACAGCACACTCAGCCCTGTCTCTGTCTGGAGATGATTTCTGGGGAAAACCATCTCTGACAGCCCAAAAATACTGCTCTGCTCCAACTAGTTCCCTCTTAAGGCTCTAATTTTATTTCTACCCAGAAGAAAACCCAACACCCTACAATTAGCAAAACATTAAATCCATTTCATCCAGCCTTGAGCGAGTTCATCTCATGAAACACCCTCACAAAGACCCTCACGGATGAGACTGAGCCAACCTTCCCCTCCCATGGGAGCTTGTGAGGTCCTTCACCACCCCCCCACAGCTTCTGGATGGAGAGGGGCTGCCAAGGTGTTCCAGGGACACCTCACTCCCTGTGTCTCTAACCCCCATCACTGCAGCTTGCAGTCAGATTTGAAAATGCACCTTGAGTTTTATTTAAGCCTGTGCACTTTAAGCCTGGCCTGGTTTTTGGCTGGGATTCAGTTCATTAGCTCCTGCCTGAAAATTTGTGGGAAAACTGAGTGAGTGAGTTAAAAACTCCAGATTTATCCCAAAGTGACCCTATGGATCATCCCTAGATGGGAGAGGGGGAAGCAGAAATGAGGTGGCCCAGCAGTTTAGGGGCTGAATGTGGTTTCTGTTCCATACAGAGACAGCCCTGATCTGTCCATTCCTTCCCCAAAAATCCCTAAGATTCCACCCTCTGGCTCTGCAGTGATTCTCCATCTCCCTGTGCTCTACAGGACCCTTTTTTTGCTCCTTCTTATTTCTGTTTTATTAAAACTTTAAAGAATTGCCCATTTCCCTCTCTCCAGCAGCCTCCCCTGGGAATATCCTCTGGAAAAATGAACAGAACCAATGTTGGATAGAGCACAAACGACAATTGTTATCTATGTTATGATTTTGAAATTATCCAGAGTTTACCAGGGAAGGCTTGGTGGAGCTGGGAGGAGCAGAAAGGTCTCTTCCTGAAAGAAGCTTTGATTTATGCCAGGGAAGGTTTCTCCAAGCTCCATGGAGCAGGAGAGAGGTGATGCTCTGAAACCTCCCAAAACTCCAAGTCCTTTGCCTACAGAAACTCCCAGTTCATAATCATTGACCAAAAGCTTGGGGTTTTACACCAAAAAGCCTCGACTGGAAGCTGCATCAGGCAATGAAGGCTTGGTTGGCCATCACATCTCTGATTTCTGCTACTTTTGTGCTTTCGCTCTTTTCTGGAGAAGAAGCTGTGGATGGGATCTGTCTTCTCCCTAACCTTGATTTCTGGAGGAAAACAAATCTGGGCTTTACAATAATCAGAGTTTGAAATGCAGGAAAAATCTGTGGCAGTTAATGAGGGCCTAGCAATCAGCTGCTGGCAGGAATCCCATCATTGCATGGGGATGATGACAAACGATACCAAAAAGTGTTGAAGGGAGGAAAACAAACACAGTGAGTCCCCTCCCCACACTCTGGGAGAAAAAGCCCAATTTGGAAAGGCATCACGTTTCTATCTCCTGCCATTCCCATTATCCCATATTCAAACAGAAAAGCAACTGCTGGAAAAGAGGGGTTTGCAAGTGATTTAATGCCAGAATCCATTTGAATGTGAAATATCCAGGTTGGAATTTGTCTGTTGTTTAAACTCCTGGATTTTCTTCGTGTTTGCCCATTTCCCCCATGCTCATCAATGGCTCTGTGACTTCTCCTTCGAGCCTGAACCATCCTGGAGTACTGAGAAACACCCTGGTCTTTGGATCCTTTGAATTTTTTTCCCCTTTTAAATGCTTTTTTAAGTGCCACTGTGTTCTTTTGGAGTCAGATTAACCACGCAATAAATTTGCATAATGTGGATCCATAATGTTTAATCAAAGCCTCTCTGGAAAGCTGTTATTGTCCAGGAGCTCCCATAAATCCTCACCATCACCTCCACGTTAAAGACTAAAGCTGCCCGGGGTACATTGGGCACTGATCACTTGCAACATTGAGCTGAAAGGAAATTATCCTTTTCCTTTCCCTTCCCATTCCATGTGGAAACCTAAACCTCTTCAAGCCCCACGTGAGGCTTTTTTAGCACTGGATGGGAGCAGGTCACCCTCAGCTTTCTAAACCTTTCTGGGGGTGTCAGGATTAAGTTTGGACTGCCCCAAATTTCTTCTGCAGCATCCCAAGGTTGGGTTATTCGTCCCCATCAGGATGAGCAAGCAGAGGAGGAGCATTCCAGCATGTCAGGAAGAGATGGAGAGCCATGTGTCAAAATCATTTGCGCTTGGAAAATTATAAGACTCAATTAAGTCTTGAGTTTCTCTCTTTTTTTGAGCTTTTAATTTCCTTTAAATGAGCCAGGCAATAAGGCATGACGGGGAGGCTGGAGAGTCAGGGCGAGCCTGGAGAGCTAACCCAAATCCTTCCCAGAGGGATGTGGCCAGGAAAATCCCTCCCTGGGGCTGCAGGACTGGGGAAATACAGGGAAATAGGGATGAGCAGAGTGGGGAACTGCCCCACTGATTCCATCTGTGTGGTGTCCCTGTCCTGACAGTCCTGATGGTCATGGAAGGTCTTTCCCACTGGAATTCCACTGTCACCACAGTTTATCTATCTGCAGGTGCTGTTATCAGCCATTGAGGCTTTCAAGACTCCACTCTGGGGTCTCCCTGGAGATCCCACGGTGAACATCCTCAGGCTGGAATAAAATCCACAGCGTGCCTTGGCTGCCACCATGGTGAGAAAAGGACTCCAAGAGACGAAGAGGAAAGCAGATTCCATTGGGAAATTGCCTTTGGATGCCTCCAGGAGTGGAATGGGAGTAAAATGGAGATGAAAGGCCCAGGTGGTTCTGGAGCTAAAGAGTTTTCCTGCCTTTCAAATATTCGAATAAGAAGAGTTCAAGAAAACCCAACCCATGGGGTTTCCTAATTCCTGTAGGATACCCAGGGATGAGATGAGCTGAGCTGGTCCTTGTGAGTGCATTCACCATTCCAGGAGGGCTACAAATAATGGCAACTTCCAGGAGGTGACATCTCCAAGCCTCTTAGGAGCCTAATTCTATCACAACATTAATTCAACATAAAGCCTTCATGAATAGGGATTGGGCTAATGCTGGGTTTGGATGTTAGGCAGCTTAGTCTTGCCCATCTTCATTTAACTGAGTGCCTGGTTCTGAAAGCAGCACAGTTCCAGCTTATTTCAGGAATTTCAATGGAAAAAAACCCTTTTTTAGGGATTTCTCCCCTCCTGCTGCTGGAGTTAGTTGTCCATCCTAGACCAGCCTAAGTTATTATTTTATTTAGCTTTAGGCTCAAGCCCAGATTGATCATTCAATAAAATGTGGACAAGAAAATATTCCTTGTAGCCCTCAGCTTTAATCCAAGAAGGATTTGAACTGGAAGAGCAGTAGATCAACAGCAGATTCAGGGGATTTGGGGTTGCTGCTGCTCCAGAGATCAAATACAGCTCATTTAGGATCCTGACTTGGCAAAAGCAGCTCTCTGCCCCTTTATTTGAGCGGTTGGGTATTCTCCCATCCTTCTCCTCTGGTGCCAACAAGGCTTGGAAGAAACCCTGGAGCACATGAGCATCTTTCTATGTCAGGAGTTCCTCAGGCATCAGGATCCCTCTGAGGCATTCCCAGACCTCACTGACCAAGCCCTGCTCTCCACAGGAGCACACTTCCATTCCCCATTCCCAGCAAGCAGCCGGATGGATCCCTCTGCTTGGGAACCCCCTCAGGAAACCATCTCAGCTGAAGAGCCACCACCAGGCACAGAAGGGTCAAAAATAGAACTTAACAACACACCTAATCTAAGAGTGTTGTCCCACATTATTCCCTTCAGTATTTAGGTTGATTTTGAAAACAATTCTATTGTTTTAAACCTGGGAGAGCAAAGAAAGGAATGAGAAGAACCTGCCCCACATTGGAACCACCTTTCCTGCCTCACCCCAATCCAAAGGTTTTGTTTTGTTTGGTCCCTTCCCTTTCTTTCACTTTTCAATTATTTGAATTCTCTTTGGATTTGTGGAGTCTCAATTCCTGCCTTTGGAAACCAAAAGTGCAACACTCGGGGATGTTCACACTTCTTTTCTCTTCCTTATCAAGGGTTTGCCACCTCTCAGCCCAGGTGGTGAGTAATCCCAGGCAACTTGAGGTCCAGATCAACATCCATCAACTGCAAGATGCTGCTCATCCTACCTGGGGAATCTTTAAAGGTGCTTTTCCCCACCAAAGGAAAGAGCTTCTCATCTTTGGTTTTTTCCCTTTTTCCTCAAAATTGGGGTAATACTGAAAATTGGGGGGTTTTTCTCCTGAAATAAACTTCAAGATGTTCTCCTTAAGCATAGAATTCCAGAAGGATGTAAAATCCCAGAAGGGTTTGAGTTGGAAGGGACCTTAAAGCCCATCCAGTCACACCCCCTACCATGGGTGGGGGCATTCCACTGTCCCAGGCTGCTCCCAGCCCTGTCCAGCCTGGCCTTGGGCACTGCCAGGGATCCAGGGGCAGCCACAGCTGCTCTGGGCACCCTGTGCCAGGGCCTGCCCACCCTCACAGGAAACAATTCCTAATTCCCAATATCCCATCCATCCCTGCCCTCTGGCAGTGGGAGCCATTCCCTGTGTCCTGTCCCTCCATCCCTTGTCCCCAGCCCCTCTCCAGCTCTCCTGGAGCCCCTTCAGGCCCTGCCAGGGGCTCTGAGCTCTCCCTGGAGCCTTCTCCTCTCCAGGTGAGCACCCCCAGTTCTCCCTGCCTGGCCCCATGGGATCATTTCTACCCCAAATTCAGTCCAGCCTCCTGGTACCTGCATGAAGGCTGGGATGGACCAACCCCTTGGATCAGATTCTGGTGCCTCTGGTGCCATGGGCAGCAGCTGGAGGCATTTCAAGGTTGCCTCAATGTAAGCAGGAGCATATTTTAGCACAGAGTTTCCAAGAGACCTCAGATGCTGCCTTAATTACAGAAGCAGGAAAAAAATTCCGAGTCAGAGGCAGGAGCAGGAGAAGATGAACAAGCAGTGATAAGGCTCTACCTCAAACACAGATAACTGCAGAGATTATCCGGGCAGCCCGGGCTGGCCTCAGTGCTGAAGTCAAATAGATGGCTTAGAGCTGGCCCTGAACTGAAAAAATGGTATTTAAGGATTTAAATCTTGAAAGACCTCATTTCCCAGCCGGCCTCTAATGGAATTCCTGTTAGTTGGGGAGCAGATCCTGCCCACAGCACAGCATCCATCACCTCAGCATTAATGTAAAGCTCTGTAATGCATCCAGAGCCTTTGGATAATGGGCCTGCGATGGAATAATCAGGAGTGGGGCCAATTTCTCTCTATAAACAGAAGCTTTTTAGAAGATGGAAAGCAAAGGTCTTCCCTGCCACCCTCTGGACCTTCAAGGCTTTTCAGCTTGTCTGTCTCCTGCCAGGATTGCTGCTCCAGATCTGTGTCCATCCCTCTGGAAGGCACCGTGTTTCCTTTTCTCTGAAACACCATTTTTGGTGACTCTTCTCCTTTAAGGCCTGGGATGTGTCTTCCCTCCTCCCACGTGGCTGTTCCAGGTGAGAGTCAGGAGGGTTTGGGGCACCAGGGAACCCTTGGAAAACTTAATCTGGTGAAAGAAAAATGCCTCTTCTTTCTAGACTGCCTTTAAAAATGAAGAGCTCCTGGAAGCCTGATTTGCAAACCCATCCAAACTTCACCATCTGACCATCCACAGTGCCTCTGGCCTCCGTCTGATTAGGAGGCAATGATTCAATTTAATAATATCTAATTCCTAGTGCAATATCAATAAGGGAATCTGCCAGTCAGCGGAGCAATTCTGAGCGCGCTCCGCGTCGCACGCTCGCAGCGGGAGCAGCCCCAGCCGCGGGAAAGCAACCGGCTCTGACACCGTGTGAGAGCAGAGCCCTCTTCAGGGCTGGGGGGCTCAGCTGGGAACATCCAAAAGGTTTCTGGGGTGTAATTTAGGGGTATTTAAGCAAATTAGCTCCAAAATGCCCTGAGCTGAGGGTGAATCTCAACTTGTGCTCTGCAGCTGCTGCCAAAAATGGGCAGATTTATTAAATCCAGCCCTTTTCCAACAAAGACCTGAGCTCCTGTCCTGCTTTTTCCTTGATCCTCCTCGGCATCGCCCTCTAAACCTGAGCCAGGGAGTTTGACTAAGGTCAGGGAAGAGGATTTGGGGCACATTTTTGGGAGGCACCACCTTCTCTTATCGACATTTCTTTTATTCCTCATGACTTGCAACTAGAGAGGAATGGAGCTCCATGAGCTTGAACTCAGTAAGGTTTCCTCCACACCTTAACCAGCATCCCACCAGATTTACAGGATTTAAAGGTACCTGAGTTATGACAGATGAATGGACTTGGATAAAGAGACCCTCTATCATCTCAAGCAGAAGAAATCCAATATTCCCAAAGGCAAAAGGCTTGCTTAGTTTGATGGATCTAGTTGGATCTGGTGGAGCAAATCCCATGAGCCTAAAGGTTTAAATGCCTTACAAGTTTAAATATTAAAAAGCACAGATTTATTACACAGAGTGACCTTTAAAACTTGTCTCATTAAACTACATCTCCTGGCCCTTCTGGGCCTCGTTGCCTGCGAAGACAAGGCTGGGAAGTTCAAAGCAATGAGCAAAAATGGTTAAAAATGTCACCACTTTATGGACTATTCTGTAAAACTTAACTTGAAAGGGATAAAAAAATCCCCAGAGTGTCTTAATGTCCCCATGGGCTTCTCCACTGCCTGGAATATTTTCTGTCTCTGTTACTGTTTTTTCCTTTGTGGAACCCCCACATTAAAACCATGCAAAAAGCAGGGACAATTTCATACTGCCCTCATTCCTGGAGAATCCCACCCTGTGGATATTTTGGGGCACGAAGCATCCCTCCAACGCCAGTCTAAATCTCAGGCTGCCATTGTGTCCATCAGAAAAAAAGCCTAAACACATTAAAATGCTTCAATTGCTTCTCTCTGACTGTGGAGAGGAGCACGGACACGAGGGAGGCTGGATCCCTCTCCAGGCGCTCCGTGCGCATCCCTAACGCGAAGCGAAGGGCACCGTCCAATTAGGGATACGCCAGGAGACGGGATGGAATCAGCCACACGGAGGGACAGCATCCCTCCTGCCCCTTGCCAGCCCTCCCTCCCCAAACTCAGCTGAATTATGCATGCTGTCTGCTCGGATTAGCCCGACATCCCGGACCCTCTGCAGGAGATGCGCGGGAGGAGAGCAGCCGAGTGATGCGGGATGGCAGGAATGAGCCATGGGAGAACCCCTGGGACACCAAAACCTTCCCAAGAGGTTTTTAGGAGGAGTTTCACTGCACGTTTCGCTTCCCCTGCTGACCTTCCAAACTTCTCAACTTGGCAAAAGGCTTTCAGGAGGCAGAGGGTTTATCCGAGATCCCAGCCTAAGGGTGTTCCAAGCACATCAGCCAATCCAACGGCCACAATGGGCTGCTCCAACTTATTCCAAATTCTTTTCCCACCTTTCTATGGGACATTTTCTCTAGGACCAAGGTCTCCATCCTGACCACAGGGCAGGAACCCACATTTGCACTGGGGCTGTGCCAAGTGGACTCAAGCCCTGAAAAAGGAGAAATTTACTTCTTTAAGAGGAGTTTGACACAAATTTGCAGTGATGAAGCCATTTGGGCACTTTACAAGTGAAAAATCACTTCCAATGTCATCTTCTGCTCTGATAACATAAAAAAAAAAGAGGGAATTCTATCACCCTTCAGATATTCCATTAAGTGCAAAACTGAGTTATGCCATTTGATATTAACACACATTTTTAACACCCAGTGTCATGTAAGTGCCTGTTTCTAAATTGGTGCTTTTTGGAGTTTCACAAATCTCCAATTTCCCTGTTTCTCACCCTGATTTGGAACAAAAGCACAGATTTGAGAGGTTGGAATTTCAGACACTCTTGTTTACAGCTGATTTTAAGGAATAGTTTGCAATGCAGATGGAGCAGGGGTTGGGAGGGGGAGGATGTTTACTTGCTCTTCTCCTCAGGCCCAGGTAAGTCTGTCACTCTCACTAATTAATCTACAATTAAAAAAAGAGTTTGCACCAAATTTGCCGAGTGCATCTTCATTTTTATTTCCTCACCTGCACCCCAAAAAAAATAATAATCAGGAGCGTAATAAAATAATGTGATAGCTTCCTCCAATGCAATTTGCTGCTCTTCCCTGGAAAATCAATCTAATTATAGAGCCAGGATTAAATGAATGTCACAATCACTGCTGAGGCACCTGAGACTCGGTGATTTTGAGCATGGGGTGATCATTTTTGCAGCAGGAAAGGGACCAGTCCCAGCCTGCTTTTGTGACTTGTAATTTGTGCTCCTGAAGTCCTGGAAAAATGGGATTTAAGTCCTAATGGAGGGGGTTGTATCCAGAGCACATCAAGAGGAATTTGCATTGGGAATTTTGAAGAAAAACTTGATGATTTGGAAGTTTTGGTCTTTTTCATGGCTGGGCTTGCAACTGAAAAGCAGAATTTGATGAGTCTGTACAATCATGGAATGTCCTGAGTGGGAAAGGACCCACCAGGACCATGCAGTCCAACTCCTGAACACCTCCACACTCTGTGCCTGAGAGTGGAGTCCAAACCCTCCTGGAGCTCTGGCAGCCTCGGGGCTGTGCCCATTCCCTGGGGAGCCTGGGCAGTGCCAGCACCCTCTGAGGGAAGAACCTTTCCCTGAAATCCACCTAAACCTCCCTCAAGTTTGGAAGAAAAGATGGAGAAGGGGGATAAAACCCAAGACCAAACCCCCAGCCAAGGAGGCTGAAGATGTCAAATTATTAATGAAAGGAAATCCTGCTACCAAACCCTATTTATCCAAAGAGCCACAGAATTCCCTTTGGCACCACTCCAGGTGGCTCCTTGAAAGATCAAGTATTGGAAAACCTCCATGAGGATCCCACCACTTAAAAACCTGGTACTCCAAATGACTCCATTAACATCATGGATCCCATGGACAGCAATATTCCATTTCCTCAGGCCCATGGCATCCCCATCAATCAGAGCTGAGCACCAACCCTGGGATGTTCCCAGAAAAGTGGTGCCCACAGGGATGCTTGGCAGGTATCAGTGACAAATTCCAGGTGATTCCCAGCCCTGGAGAAAGGACACAGCACAAACAGCTTCATGCCCACATTTTCCTGCCCCTGGGTTTTCCTGAGGACACAGGAGGGGAAAGTAATGGAGTTTATCCCCCTGGAATCTCTCTGTGGGGGGTTTTGGGGTTTTATTCCTGCAAAGGGAGGTTTGCAGGACAGGGGAGGGGGCAGAGGACAGGGAAAGGTGGGTGGGTGGATGAAACCAGGGATGGGGGGAAAAAAGCCATAAATCCTCTTCCAGCCCAACACTGACATTTTTAGACATGTAGAGAATTTCAACTCCAGGATGTTGGAGAGTGGAGGGGGGAGTTGGGATTGATGCACTGTCCCCAAAATCATCACCAGACCCCAAAATCTGAATTATCCTCAAGGTGTCCCTTGTGTTGGGATCTTGTGGTGCCACATTACAGGTGAGTGTGGATTCTCCAGTGTCTGATGAGGGTTGAGCTCATTAAACACAGATTACATCATATTTTTCCCTGAAATGCATAGGACCTTTTGGCCAAACCAGGAGAAAAACGTGTTCAGCAGTGAGGCTGCACAAAATAACTCTGGAAATGTGTTTTTTCAGGAAACATCCACTCTCCACACATCAGCAGTTGCTGAAAACCTCTGGCTTTCACTGAAACTTGAAGCAGGTGTTTTGCTCAAATTGGAATTCTTTCATATTTCCTTAAGATCAGGGACCTGGATTTGGGGGGGCCTGAGGGGACATGTGCAGCCTGGTGCTGATTTTTGGGAGGGATTCATTCCACCACCTACACTGAATATTTCACCAGGTTTCTCCAGAGGGAGCAGCGAGAGCCTGCAGACACCTGTAGGAATTATTTCAAGTCGCAGCCAGCTCTCTGCTGAGCCAGGGAGGCAAGAGCAGCCTGGCTGAATGCCACACCAACATTCTGGGCTGGAGTTTTTGAGTTTTTCTCACTCCACACTGATTTGTCAAATCCTTTTTAAAGCCATTTAACCTTTGTGGGGACGTTTCCTGCAGAACATCTCACTGTGCTGCAGGCACAGCCTGTGGGGCTTAAGCTCTTAAATTAATTCAACTTCTTTTTGTGGCCCTGTTTGTGGGAAGGGCTGCCCAGCCTGGATTTTATCTGAGCTCCCTCTCAGACTTTACCAAGCAATGAATTGCAGCAGCACGAAGAGAGGAGAGGGAAGTTAATAGGGCAGCAAGGACACAAGGCCCTGTTCTGAGGAAAACCTTGACACCTGAAGCAGGTGATTTATGACCCCTCCAAAACTCTCCCTGTGTGTAATAAACCCCACATGGCCCCAGCTTGGCTGATTTGTATTTCAGCCACTTGAGCACTGTAGAGCATCCAATTCCGGGGGTAGGAATTGCAGGAGCTGCTCCAAGTTTTCCCTTTTCTAGTAAAGGTAGCTCAGCCAGGACTTGTTTTTCCAGCTTGCTCCTAGAAAGTTTGTTTGTGGAGGTTGTGGGCCAAGAGCTGCAGCCTAAATTTTATCCATTCCCCTTAGAGCAGCTCACACCCAACTGCTGGGGGATTCCTGGCAGCTGACAAAATGTTCCAGTCCTGCTGGAGACACCCCACAGGATAAAAAGATCAGGAATAAGTCAAAAAACCTGCCTGGATGTTCTGAATCCACCCCTCTTCCCTTCCGTACCCACCTCCGTGTTCTTGGCCATGTCTGAGCACGGGTGATGGTTGTCCCCCTTTTTCCCCCTTTTTGTCCCTACACCAGCATGTGATGGATTCCCTGCTTTCCAGCTGTAGCTATGGAAACAATTGATTGCTGCTAATGAAGCCTCCCCACCCTCCCAGGTTGGTTTGCAGTGGGAGGGCTCCGTGTTGGATGCCCTGGGACATTTTCCAGCAGGTTCCCCCTGGGTTTGCAGTGAGGGCTCCTGTGCAGGCTCAGCCCCTCTGGTCCATGCACATCCCCCAGTTCTGGATGCCCAGGGCTCTCCAGCATCTCTGCAGGTCCCAAGGTGTTTGCTGAGATGATGGAAATGGGGATGATTTCCACCAGACTCTTCCAGCTTTTGGCAGCAGGTTGCTTCCTGCAAGGATTGGGGCAAATCCTTCCTGGTTTGAGGACTCTCCCAGCCTGAAAAATTGATGGACTTCAACAAATACCCACTTAGGGACCAATTAACCTCAGGAAAAGCCCTCTCTGCTTGGATGGGAGTTCTGGGAGTGGATTCTGGGCACCTCCATCTCAGCTCCTTCAGGATATTTCCACCTCTGTGGTTTTCCACAAAAGCTCCTTTCAAGCCTCAGCTCCCACCTCCCTTCTCTCCCCAGTCTTGCTTCCACCAGCCACTCCAATCTGCAGCTGCTCGCTGGATTTTTAGTGATTCTTCTTTATATTTAAAGCAATTTTGAAAAAAAAATTAAAAATAAAAAAAGAAGAAGCAAAAAGTTTATGGCAATTTACGCTGCTTTGTAATTAGAGCCAGTGATTATAAAATCTTTCGCTTCATGATGGAGTTTTCCTTTAAAGAGAAAAAAAAAGGAAAAAAACCCAAAAAGGGAATAGAAAAAGGCCGCCAAAAGAGCTCAAAGACTGGAATTAACCAGATTATATCTCATTACTTCCAAATGGAAAGGAAAGTTACAGCCTATTAGAGCAGTTGCATCTGCAGCTGGGCAGGAAGGGAAGCAAATTCCCTCCATGGAACCAGGCTCGGGCATGGCACTGGGTTGTAATTGGCTTTGGGGGCTGATATTTTTCCAGCTTTTCCACTCTTGGAAGGGAATCAGCGACTTTTTATCTATTCATCTCTCTTTTATTCTCCTGGGGAAAGGCCACCCTGGTTCCAGCCCCTCAAAAGGCCACAGCTAATTAAACAGCACATCCTCAGCCTGAGCATCTCTCCTCCCCAGCCTTGTTCCTGGGTGCTACTCCTGCATCCTCAGGAGGAAAAGGAAGGATTTGGGCATCTAAAAAGGAGGGGTTTAACTGCCCTGAGGTGTGTTTGGTGCCAGAGGTATTCAGGTAAGAGGGTTTCTTGCACCTCTGTGGATGCAGGGCTGGATCCTGCCCTCGCTGCCATCCCTCCTGTGCCACCAGGAGTCCATCCCAGCCTTACCAGCAGCTCATCCCAATGCCGGGGAGGGCTCCAGAGTTTATTTTTTCCTGGGAAGAGTTGTGAAAGCACAAAAAAAATGGGGTCAGCAAAACAGGGACGGTTTTGTTCCCCCCTCTGATGCTGCTCGAGCAGCACTTCAGCACACGTAGGATTTGGGGGCTTTCATTTCCCAACTGCATCTCAGGGAAGGCTTCTCATTACATGGGAAGGCTCCCGGGAGATTTCTCCTGATGGAAAAGGGTTTTGGTTGAGGGAAGGAGCAGCAAAGCTCCTTGGAGGGGGGGGCTGTGCAGCAGAGACCCAGCACAGTCATTACACGTGGGGAGGTTGGATGGGGCTTGGAACAACCTGGGATAGGGAAGGTGTCCCTGATGGTGGAACAGGATGAGACTTAAGCCTCTTCCAATCCCAGCTAATCTGGGCTTCTGGGTTTCTATGGACTCAGATTGTGGCATTCCAGCTGTGAAATCACACAAGGTGTGCCAGGACTTCCTTATCTCCAGGTTTTGGGGAGTTTTCAGCAAGAAATTTCTTTTTGGGGTGAAACCTGAGCTCTTCTATTTGCTTTTATCCCAAAAGCACCAGGAGGGAGCTGGGCTGGAGGTGGAGGTCTCCTCCCCAAACCAAGGCTTGGCACCTCAGCATCCTCTGGGTCTCTGCAGTCCTTGGACAGAGGACAGTGCTGAACCCTTGGAATGATGCACATCTCCCACCCTGCTCTGACCTTGCTGGAGCGATTCAGAGCTGGAGACAAATCCAGGCAGACAGGAAAACTCATTTAATTGGAGCTCAGTGTCTTTATTGGAGCCGTCTTCGCCTCCTTTTTTCTCCTCCTAAGGAATTCTTTCATTAGCAAGCAACAAAAATTATTTGGGTGCCTGACATCTCCTGAGTGGTGCTGGATTTGCAGCCAGCATTAGCTGGGAGGTTTATCCCAGCCCTTAATAGGCTGCAAGAGGGATGGATGCATTTTGCCTAAACCAGGGGAGCTGATTGGGACCTAAAAATCTGATTCATCTTCAGAGCAGACACCCATCAGGGACTGGGAAATAGGAGCTGCAGCCAAGGTCGTGCCAATGAGCTGTGCAGGAGAGCTGCAGGCTGGGAAACAGGAGAAAACAGCTCGGGGTGCACAGGGATGCTTGGAGCTGGAGAGCTGGTCTTGGAGGGGATTTCTGCTCCTCCATGTGGGAGGATCTCCTGTCAGGGGTGCTCTGGGTCAGTCCACAACTCTGTTATAACCAATTCATCTATTTTTAGTGTTGGAGAGGAAAGGCTGGAAGCCTGGAATGGTGTTTGGGAGGTGAAGGAGTTACTTGGGAACACTGGAACGAGAGGAGATGCAAAAACTCTGCATTTAAAGGAGTGACAGATGGGAAAGGAAATGGAACTGCTGAGGAGCTCAATGGGTCATGGCAGAAGGGCTTCTCTGTGGTTTGTAGTGTCACAGGGGATCCATGGAGCCTCCTATCCCCTCTTGGGATAACTCAGCCGACTGAACTCCACTGGAGTGAGGGGAAAACTTTGGCTGCTTCCAAAGTTCTGCCATAAAGGAAGAAAACAGCCCCACTCAGGATTCAAAGGTCCTAAACCCCAGCCCTGAATTTGCCATTGAATTCTCTCCTTCCCTGGGGATGTTGCAATGAAGCAGGTGAGGAAAACCCATGTCCAGAGCCCAGAGCAAAACCACCCTCCACCCCATCCCATCCCATCCCATCCCATCCCATCCCATCCCATCCCATCCCATCCCATCCCATCCCATCCCATCCCATCCCATCCCATCCCATCCCATCCCATCCCACCCCATCCCATCCCATCCCATCCCACCCCATCCCATCCCATCCCATCCCACTGTCCCCAGTCCTGCACTCCAAAGGACAATTTTGCCAGCTCAGGCATGAGCTGTCACAGTGACAGCCTGCCGTGGCTCCTGCTGCCTCATGATTGAAGCTTCCATAACTTACACATCCATTTTATTCTATTTTCCATGTTTTCTTTCCTATTTTTTTGCTTGAAGCTTTGCTTGCCTTAATTTGATGATTTTTTTTCCCCCTTATGCTCTGTCTCTGGTCTCAAAGTAGTTGATCAGTTCTGGGGAATTGCTGCAGCCCCTCTGCTCCCAGCCAAGCTAAAATGGGATGGCCTAAATAATTCCCCCCACTCTTTGTTTTCTGGGAATTCACTCCAATAATTCCCCCCTGGTGTGTATTCCCAAGATGTTTTTCCTCATGGCTGGTGGTCAGCTCTGGAGATGATTCAAAGCACAGAGGTCTGTCTTTAAGTTCTCTTACCTGCAAGAGTTGTCTGGGAACAACAACAAAAAAATCAAAGAAAATTAAACCCTTTTCCTGCCTTTTAAGAGGATTTTTTTGGTCAAGCTCTTGGGTTTTCCCAAATGGGGACCAGTGGCCTTCAGTCTTTGCCTGCTCGTTCTTCTGGTTTCCCTTTGATTTCTTGCTGGGGTCACTCCACCCTGCACAGGACTCTGCTGACCACACTGTGGTGGGAATGTTGGTCTGGAATTGCAATGGCCAGAGACAATGGTTCAAGAGTGGAAAAAACCTTGGAATAAACCAAACTGGGCTTGCTGCTGGATCCTGGATGGGAAACTCATGGCTGTAGTCCAAGAGATCCCATGATAAAGATGCCTCAAGCATGAAGCAACTTCAGATTTGGAAAGGGGGGCAAATCCATTTCACAGAGGAAAAGATGGAATTGGTCAATTGACAAGTTCTATTTGTTTTTCACAATAACTTTGAAAGCTTTGCAAAGCTTTGAGGGAGGCATTAGGTCCTGTACAGCCCTGGAGCAGTTCATTTTCCACAAACCCCCTGGAAGTCTGTCCCAGAGATGTAAAACTCCCTCAGTTACCTGGGTTTCCATTTTAATTCACTCTGGAAGAGCACGGAAACTTCCTCCTGCTCGTGCAGACCCTGCTCAGAGCAGCAGATAATGGACCTGAGAGTTGCAACTGGGGACAAATAATGCCCAGATCATGGAACCATTGTCAAGTCCTTCCTTTGAATGCAAACAGAGTTTTTCCTGGAGTTCTGGTTTCTCCCACACAGGATTTTCCAGCCAGGCTTTGGATCAAGCAGAGAGGTGGATGGGAAGGGAGAAAAACAGTTAATGGGATTGGGTAAGGCCAAACAATTTTGGGGAAACTGGGATGTGGAGGCAGCCACTGGTAGGTCTGGGCTCTCCTCTGCCTGTGGGACTTTTCTGGGGAGACAGAAGTGATTTCTTTGGTTGAAAAGCAGGAATTAACCATTCATGGGGGGGTCTACTTCATTTATCCACATGCTAAGAGCAAAACTCAACACCCCCATTGGGCTCCATCATCCAGCCCAATCTCCTCAACCACCACCATTCCAGGTTTTCTCCCTTCCAAAAATCCCTCAGTACATCAGCAAGGATCCAAACCCTTCATGGGGGGCTGGAAGCTCAGCTGAAGCTGCAGAGTGGGATGGAAGCGCTGTGTTCTTCCATCTTAAACACCTTCTTCTTCCCCTGCCAAAGGACATTGAGAGATTTTCCAGAGTGCAGGGACCAGCAGGGTATTCCTAAAAGTTTGTTATTTGGTGTTTTCTTTTTTGTAAACTTTTGGGGGTGATTTCGAGCTGTTTGAGTCTCCCTGCAGATGAATGTGTGTGTTTTATAGGGTAAAGCTCTCAACAGAAAGAGTGGGATTTGGGGTTACGGTGCTCTGGCCAGATAAGGGTCATTACAGTCATTTTTAATAAAGATTTATTCTAACAGAAATAGCACTTATAAAACTTAAATGAATCCACAGAGCTGCTGGGGAAAGGGACAGGTTCTTTGCCAATTATCTTTCTTCAAAAACACTTCAAAGATTAAAAAGGAAAAAAAAAGAAGTAGAAGAATCAACCCTCTCCATTCATTTATTTATGAATTAATAAAAGCAAGAGAGAAAGAAGCAGTTAACATGCATAGATTTGGAAATCCAGGGGGATTTGGGGATAATGGAACCTGACCTTCTGCCTCCCAGTGCTGGGTTCCAGGAAGGGACTTCTCCACCGGAGCTGAGGAGCTCTGGGGCTGCAGCCCAATGTTCTCCAAAGGGTTTCCTTACACACACGAGCCTGAGAACCCCCATATGGACACTTCTCAGCCCAAAAATCCCTCTTTTGGGTTCTTCACCCCTGTATTTCTAATATTTTTTTTTTAACCGTAATCAAAATGGCAGAGAATGGCAAACTTTTGTTTTTCTCTACAAAACTCTTCTGCAATTTGGTCTAGAAAAGCTTTTGTGCTTTAAATTCTCTAACGTTCATTAACCCTCCGTGTTCAGACAATAAAAATGCTGCCTAGCTGAGCTCCAAAGCAGCAGGGGAAGGTTCTCCCTGTGCCTGGAGCATCTCCTGCAGCAGGTGCCTCCTTTTCCTAGCAGGATTCTCCAAGGAACTTGGTCTCATCCATGTTGGGAGCAGGACATGAGGGCTTTGCCCTTCACTAAGGTCTTATTCCCAGGTTTTTTCCATAAAGCTGCACTTTGCAGCTCAAAGATAATCCATAACCCTCTTTTAAGATTATTTTATGGTGTTGAGGATCTCCCTGAAATGTGAGAAAATGCCACAAATAAGCAGAGTTTGCACTTAGTTTATCTCCTAAATTAAATCAGATCTGGACTTTGCTGAGACAAATCAGTCTGTGGAACTCACAAGAAAATAATTAGGAATATTAAATTTATTTTAAACAATTTTTTTTTTTTAATCAGGGAGTTTTAAGGGATGAAATCCACATTGTGCAGGTTTTAATGCTGGAGACTCTGGGTTTTTGCCCTGTCATATTTCCATCCCATCAGCTGAAGGAGCTGTTTGTGTTTGAGATGAGGCACGGGTGGATGCTCTTTGCATGGAATGCTTTCCTGATCCTTTCTGTGCATCCTGACCTCCAAAAGGTGCTGAGGAGACCTGGTACCTCACCAAATCAGGGCCAGAAAATCTCATTGCAGGTTCTTAGAATGCAGCCAGCTTGGAACCCACATCTGTAATCCCTTTCCAGGGTCACCCAGACCCAGGGTTAATTCAGGATAAATTCCACGGGGATGTCAGGCCCCAAAAGCCTTGAAGGGAAGCTCAGTACCTTGGGCCACTCATTTGATTTTAATTTTAAGACAAAGAAAGACATTTTAATGAAAAGGGAAGAGGGGAGGCAGCAACTGATACCTGGGCCTGAACCTCGTGTGTCTCCAAGAGGAGATTTCAATCTCAATTAATTCCCACTCCCTCTCCTCAATGGCTTTTTCCTCTTCCACACCACCACACCCCCTTTATTCTCCAAGCAGGACTCATTTCCCACTGCCTTTTATAGACCAGAAGGGCAAGAGAAAATAATAAGCACTCAGTGCCCTGTGTTCAGGTTAAGGACCATGATTATCCTTTTGGAGTGCCAGAGTTGGTATTTTCACAGCTCCCAAGGTTTATTTTAAGTGCATCTCTTGTGAGGGAAGAAATAGGTGTTTATGCTTGGAGGAGGTGGAGAGAAGCAGCCTGGGCTGCTTAATCTCTCTGGAAAAACGCTGGGCTGTGGCCTTGTGTGGGCATCCAACTTAAAGCCATCCAGTCCTTGCCAAGGGAGCATCACTCTTACAACTGAGATTAAAGAATGGCTCAGGATTGGTCAAAAAATGGTCAAGCTGGTTTTATAATACCTGATTATTTCATAAGTTCTGATTTACTTTATTAAAATTGGGCTGGGCAGATCTACTCTGGCTTCAGCACCAGCTTGTGGCTGCAAAATCGTGTGAAAAAAAGCACCAGTAAGAAAGATATTTCTAAATAAATAACTTGGCTTCTCAAAGTGACTTTGGGAAGATGGATGGAGATCACAGGATTCTTGCTCTATATCAGATTTGGGTCTGAACACCAAGCAGGGCACCAGAAATGGGTGCTGAGGGGCAGATACAGCTCGTTCAGGGCTCAAAAACAAGTAGTTCATGTTCAAAGGTCTCTTATGGATCTCACCTCCTCAAGGACCTTTTCCTGCATCTTCAGCCTCCGCCTCTCTCGGGGGCAGAGAGCAGAACCACTTGAACTGTGCCACCTCACTCATTCCCTCCTGCTTGCCATTAAAATGTCAATATTTGCAGCCCTGCTTGATGACACTCCGAGGTCCTGATGCCACCCAGGCTGGACCAACACCTGCCAATCCGGCCCCGCCAGGGCGGGAGGAGGGCGGCAACCTGGCCGGGCTGCACAAAGGCAGCAATGAGAATAAATTGCCTTGTCAAAGAGGAGGGCAGCTCTGCTCCTAATGGAAATAATGGTAGATTACACGGGCTTTTGTCACACAATATAATCAAAGACAGGATCAAAGGGAGGGAATACAGCAAATGGTTAGCAGGCAAGACATGCTAATGAGATAAAAATGCTCGCCTTGCCACCTCTCCAAGCTTCAATCGAAGGATAATTGATACTAAATAATGTAATTTTGAGCTGTGGTGAAATGCACTTAAAACCAGCAGACAAGGCTGTGAAAATGTTTTAGTTTTTCTGTTACTCTGCTGTCATTTCTACCACTTTTTTTCCAACGGCCGTGTGGTTGCTGATTGTGTGTGTGGGAGCTGTTAAAAAGAGAACAAGTGGAGAAAAAGCCAATTTTGGTGAAATATTGGTGCATTTACACCGCTTTAACCCTGGACCTGGGGTAGGAACAGGTCACCCCTGTTGGGCTGGGTTTGGGTGTGGACAGCTCTGGGGTGGCAGTGGCACCGCTCCCTGCAGAGAGCCCTGGGATGGCAGTGCCACCTCCTCTGGCACCAGGAACTCTCAGGAAGCAGCAAATTTCAGCTGCTGCTCCCACCTGGCACTGGAAATGCAATTGGAAACTGGCGGGATTTAAATGGGAACCAGTGCAGTTTACAGGATTTGCCAGCAGCAAGGCAGTGAAGTGCAAAGGCTCAGTGTGGGGTGGTGTCCAAGGGATGGGAATTTATCCCCCAGAGCCACATTGGCTGATGCTCCACTGCATCTCAGGCAGCTCTGGGTAGCCCCAGGAATTCCTGATCATCTGAAACACTTCTTCTCCTGGAAAACTTCTGCACTGCCTGCTTTGTGGGAAAATTAGAATGCAGGAATAGACAGAGTTTAAATATTTCTAAATGCTTTCCCATAGCCTTTCCTATGTGTTTTAGGGCAGACCTAACCCCTGGTGCTGGTGGATTTCAGACTTTGCCATCCATGCTGGATTTAGCAGCTCAGTGGAGACACACAATTCCCTTCCTCCTCTGCAGGACTCCTCCATGTTCTGTTTCCCAGCTCACTGTGAGCATGAAAGATTCACAGAGATCATGGAAGTACCAGCTCCGAGGGCCCTTCAATCACCACCCAACACACCCAGCTGGCAGCACCAGCTCTCCTGAGAGCATCCGGAGGCTGGAGCAGATGGGAAGATTTTGTAAAGTAATTCCCAGAGATCCAAGGCAACAAGAAATGCAGGAAGCTGGATACAGCCTGGGGAGAGCACAAGAAGCCCTGCTTGGGCAGAGCTGATCCAAGGAGGAGCCGTTTATATCCAGCCCGGAAGATCCCCCGTTTGGAAAAAACTCACTCAGCAATCTCAGGCTTCAAGCAATGACTTCATGTCCCAAAATATGAGCATTACAAGAGGGAAAAGCTGTAAATTAAAAAAACAGGGAGCTATAATCCTGTGAGGAACATCTCTGGAACTGGAGGGGAAATCTTACTCCCTGCTCCCAGTTAACAACCACCAGTCCCCATCTGGCTTTCCTGGGTGCATCCATATTTTTAACATGTTCCAATTGCAGCAAGGATCTGGGAGGAGGAAGATCCACAAGTTCTTTGCTGAGTGTGGGTGGAGGGGAGATTTTCTGGGGTCCAATAACAGCTGATCCATTCAAGAGCATTCCTTGCTCTTCCCAAGGTAGGAAGAGCTCTGTGAAAAATGCAAAGAATGACAACTTAAAAATGAAAATTACTTTGGTGGTTGCAGATTTTTTTTCCCTAGTTAGAAGTTCCTTGTGGCAAAATTAATCAAATCAGGATGATCCCCAGAAACTTTTGGTGTTGTTTATTTATTGCACGAGTTCGGCTGAGCAGCTTCCCTGCAGAAAGAAAACTGTTTTGTGTCAAGAAAAATAAATAATGAAAAATAAAGGATCTCTCCTCCTGCATTTCCAACCCCCTCTTTGCTGACGGATGCCGCAGGCAATTACTGAGGATAAATTAAGACTAATTATGCCAGTTCTCTTCTGAAGGTTCTGAAGAACCTTGGAAGCACTTGTTCATATCAGGATGCCCTGCAGGGTTCAGCAGCACAGGAGAGCACATGAGATCCAGGTTCATGAAAGGCATGGTCATGGTTTGAGGAGATGAGGAAGGAATAATCCACAGATCCAGCTCAGCTGGACTCTCAGAAACCCCAGCAAAGCCTGACTGTGAGTGCACTCTCAGAAACAGGCACCAATCCTTTGTCAGTTGAAGCCATCTGACCCCAATGTACTAAATTCCTCTCGTGAGAAGCATTAAAATCCTCATTTTTCCTCTTTCCCACCTCTTTGGTGACCATTGCCACGCCCTCCTCTCCTTGCCTCCCTCTCCCCTGATTCTACATAAACCAGTCACTGCCTTTCATGGGCTCTTTCCCCCTGGTACCAGGCTTTGGCCACAGCTTGTGTCCCATGAGCTGGAAAACCTTCAGCTCATCCACTTGGGTGCAGCCAGTGGCAGAGTTTGGCACAGCGAAGCCAACTGCTGCTGAAGGGGCAGAGCTGATCCCAGGGGCTGTTCATATCCAGCCCAGAAGATCCCACATGTAGAAAACTCACCCGGGAGTCTCAGATGGGCCCTAAACAACCTGTCTTCTGCAGCTCCTCAACGTTCTCATCTGGAGTTTTGGGGGAAAGGCCAATGAGCAGAGCTTGTTGAGAGAATGGAATGGAATGGAATGGAATGGAATGGAATGGAATGGAATGGAATGGAATGGAATGGAATGGAATGGAATGGAACAGAATGGAATTGAATGAACTGAGCACCTTTTTAAAACCTGGTCTGGTTTTAAGCATTCAAGAGTCAGGTGAGAATGTTTTCAAACTGGAGTCATATTTTATAAAATCATGGAATTGAAGGAGGGCTTAGATTGGAAGGGACTTTAAAGCCCATCCAGTCCCACCCTCCATCATCTTCCACCATCCCAGGTTGCTCCAAGTCCCATCCAGCCTGGCCTTGGACACCCCCAGGGATCCAGGGGCAGCCATGGATGCTCTGGCCACTCTGTGACAGGGTCTCACTACCCTCACAGGGGAGAATTTCTTCCTTACATCCAACAGCATTCCAATGGTTCATGCGCCCCCAAAGCCTACTGGGATGTAAAGGAAGCTGAGAAAAGTGGAATTTAAGATGGGATGAGCTCTTGCTCTTAACCTGAGCAATGTTACCTTTAGGCAAGTCAGTGCTGGAATTCGTCTTTTCTGGATAACACTTTCTATAGCTGCCTTCATCCTCTCCAGAAAAAAACAAACAAGGAAGACAAAACACACAGAGGCAAATCCAGTGAGGTTCTCACACCCTGCTTGAACAATCAGTTTGAAGTGCTGGTGCAAATCTGCTCAGGGAGGGGATGAACATCCTGTCCCTTGAGATGCTTTGGCCAAGGCTTAGCAGCCCCTGATGTGTCCATACTTCCCAGAACAGAAGGATTAATTCCCTGAACATCTGATTGTATAGTTGTGGTTGTTATGGGGATGCTGAAGTGATTTCTGACAATATCAAAAAGGATCTGAGTGGTTTATTCCATTAATAGCTTCATGCATGTAGATGATGAGAGCAGCTCAGAGCGCTCAAATGAGATCCACAACCACCACGTGCTGAGTGTCTCAGCTGTTCTGCTGAGGGGATCTGACCACTTCCAACAGCCTCTTCCCACTCTGCTGAGGGTGAGAGGGGCTCAGAATCTGGGATTCCTCTTCAGGAGGGAAAATAAAAGCATGGAAAAATGGTTTGACTCAGGCTAGAAGAAGAGAAGTTGTCTCTTCCTGAATTCCCAGTAAATCTGGGGTGAAAGGGTGAAACCTTTATAAAAATTTTTTACTCTGCTCCCATTTCCATCTATTCTGAAGCAAAGTGATAAAGCTGCAAACCAAACAGGTAGAAGCCACATTTTAATGGTGTAAAAATGTGTCCCTTTGAGGTGGTTGATGTCTTCCTTGCACCGTTTTTGCCATAAGGAATTCAGCATGAGTCAGGGTTTGGGATACCCAGGAGGGCATTTCCAAGTAAATCTACTCCTGTCTGGAAGGTAAAAATGCCCAGGCCTCATTCTCAATGTTTTTATTGGCTTTTATGAGTTGAGATGGGAGCTGGAGGACAACACAGGCTGCCTGGGCTCTGCTGAGCTGAGGGAGAGAAGGAAGGTGACAATTTTATATAACTCGCCTGTGGTCAGGAGCGGAGCTGCCGCCAGGCTCTGGCTGGGCAAGGTATATTTAGAAATGAGCTAAATAGAGCGTTCAGCCACCTGGGACGGGAGCAGCAGCTCCAAGTGCTGCTGGAATCACACACGTGGGCTTTCCACAGTCATCATTCCCCATGGCTCCCTGGGTGGAAAAGGGATGGAGGCACCCAGGGTGTCCTTGCTCCTTGTTTGCTCTCCAGCCTCTTCCCAACTTGTCCAACTTCATCCTCACATGAAGCAACACCTGAACCTCCTCCAGTTTTGACATTGAGGAACTTTCTTTGCAGCATGAAGAGTCCTGCAGGAAATGTTTTCAACCCGTGGGAGTGGAAAAAGGAGATTAAACATAAAAGAAAGATAAAGTGCTGCATATCAGAGCTGCGATACCTGCTCTCGGCCAGTGCCTAATGAAGGGATTTGTGCGGAGCCTTCCTGGAGAGGGGCTGAACATTGCTGCTCTTCCAGCCCAACCCTGGAGCCAGCAGCTTTGAATAGCAGCTTTATTCCCTGCAAAAAAGGAATCAAGAGGTTGATGCTGTGAAGTAGGGATGGTTGGGAAAGATCCTGGAGTCAGGGATGACTCAATGCTGCTGAAAAGTTCCCCATTCTTTCCCTTGGTTGCAGAGGGATGGTCCATAAGCTACATTCATGTTGTTCTCCAGGGCACTTTTTTTTCTCTTTTTGCCCTTTTCTGCATACATTTGGAGGTTTCTGGATGAGCCTGTGTTTATTGATCCAGCTGTTCCCAGCTCCTTTCTCCAGCCCTCCATTAAGTCTGGGCTCACGCTTTCTGAAGGTCTCCCCCAAGGTTTCTTGCTTGTGGAAACCAAATTATCACAACTGAGGCTGTTGGACTTGAGACCACACTTGATATTTCGTATTTTATTTAGTGCAGAGCAGCTCTATTTACCAGAGACCTTCTTTTCACACTTGTTTTCCTCTGGCCTGTGGAGTGGAAAGGAAAAAGAAGGCTCCTGAATATCCTTTGATGCCTTCAGTGATCAGTATATTTTAGGGTTTATTTCATTTCTTTACAAACAAATGTAAAAGAGGTGGAATTTTCTGGGTTTTCCCTTTAAAGCAAAAAAAGGTCATGTTAATTAACCATCCTCGTTCTGACAAGCAGTGCTAAGGACTGAGTGAAGAATTTCTCCTGTTCCTGCCTGCGTGTGGGAGTTTGGATGATAAGGCTACTCCAAAGCACATAATCCCATCATTGTAATGTCTTTGGACTGTCATGTAAACTCAATAACGTGTCACTCTCGTCCTTTTTCTGCTATTAAATTAAATGAACTGGAGTTTGAAAAGGGAAGGTGACTAAGGGAAGGGAACTAACTCCTTTAATCCTGAATTCCAATAGGAGACATTCAGAAAAAGGTCCATGGAAATTTTCCCTGCCCTCTAAAACAAAGTGCTGAGTGATACCTAAAACAAATCTCCATCAGCTGGAAAAGCCACAGCTTCCTTTGTGTTTTTAATCCCTTTTTGTTCTGCTCATTTGGGGAAAGTGTTTCATTTGAAAAACACCTGCCCTCATTCAGAAAGGAATGAACCAGCATAATAAATTCCACTCCCTTGTCATTCATTGAACTGGGAGCTCTCAGAGTTTTTTTTTTTTTCTCCTTCCAACTGTTATAAAATAGACCAAAAGAGGGCTATTTTAGATCAATAATCTTTTTCCCCCTCTCCCTTGATACTCCAGGTCAGCTGGCAAATGGAGACTTGTTCTTTGCACAGTTCTAAAGCGCTCCCGTTATCGCCCATCGGAGACGACCACTTGCCCCAGATAAGGGAGCTCTGTCTGAGCCAATGGGCAATAAAGGGAATTGCCTTTGGAATGAGCAGCTGTCAGGTCTGCCCTTGACAGTACCTTCTTCCCTGCTGCATCCCAGTCCTGCCTTTGGACGCCTTGGCACAGGAATGAGCAGCCCTCGGTCCCTCCCGGTTCCGTTCATTCCTGCTTCTTCTGCTCGCTTCCAGCCCGAGCTGTTCCTGCCGTGCTGCTCTGTGTCAGAAATCCATTAAGGAACTTTGCATTTTGATGGGAGATGTGGAAGTGCCATCTGCTACCCGATGGCTCCGCTTCCTGTGCTGCACAAATCCTGCCGAATCCTGCCAGTGTCACCGTGAGCGCTCCATTCGCCGCTCGCGTTCCCGTTATTAGCAAATTAAGAGACACTTCCTGCTGTTGATTTCCTCATCTAAAGGCTGTGCTGGGACAAAAATCCCCCTGTTCCTGGGCCAGGATGCAATTTAGCCATAGCACTGATCTCTGCTGGGCTGAGATGGGTGTTATTCCACAGCTGGCGCTGTTCTCCGCGTCTGTATTCCTAATGCTGGGAAAGGCATTTCCTTATCAAACAGCTTCATTTAAGTCTAATTAGAGAGAGGCCCACGGGTGACTCCAGAATATCCTCCCTTCCAGCGGCTCTCCCTGGAGCACCCTGGGACATGTGCTTGAGGAAATCTGACTGCAGGAAAAGCACAGGGCTCCAGCAGGGAATGAGCCACTTTATTTGGGCATTAAATGCAGCCAGGCAGTGATTTCCATGCTGATGGAGACCTGGATACCACAAGGAATAGCACTGGAGTCATGATGGGCTTCCCGTGGAGCGGGATAGGGCTCGGGGTGATGGCACCAGCATCTGCCCCCTTGGGAAGATCTGAGATCCTGATTAGTGCCAGAATGTGGGGAGGGGAGGAGGGCAGCAATTCAGAGCAGGAGTTTGATGGCGTGGGCAGGGTTTTAAGGCCTCCTGCTGCCTTCTCAAGGTGTAAGAAGTTGGTCTGGTGCAAGGGGGGAATTTTTTGAAGACTGGGATTTCAAAGACTTCAAGCAGTGGCAGAGGTTTCCTAGGGAAGTGTTGGAGTCCCCCTCCCTGGAAGGATCTAAAAGATATGCAGATGGGGCAGCTGGGGACATGGTTTAGTGGTGGCCTTGACAGTGCTGGGTCAACAGTTGAACTCAATGATCTCTGAGGGCTTTTCCAACCTAAACAATTCCATGATTCCACGTCCCTTTTTTGTTTGCCTTGCTGATGTTCATCTAGGTATCACAGAGAAAAAGTGACTTTTAGGTAGGGAAAACAATGGCCCCAAAATGCTCCTGTTTGGCTCTGGGAAAAAATTTAAATGAGTACATTAAAATCATGGCATCACAGAATCTCCTGAGTTGAAAAGGAATCACAAGGATCGTCTAAGTCCAACTCCTGTCTCTGCCTAGGATAATCTGAAAAATCCCACCCTCTGCCTGAGAACATTGTCCCAACATTAGGCTTAGACAACCTTCTTTGGGACCTCCAAGGATAGCAAAGGTAGAGGAAGGGCTCAGTGGAATTCGGCACCAACTCCCACCCCAGTCTCCCTTCCCTGCTTCTCTGGAGATGGATCATCTTTCCTAGCTCAATCCCTGTCCATCACTCCTGGGCTCTCCTGCACCAGGGCATTGCTGCAGACAGGTTGCAGAGGTTTGAGAGGTAAAAGTAGTTGTAGTTACTTGTTTGTATCCTTTTCTGCCCCAAAATGGACTGAATAATGACTTCTGTGAGTGCCCTGACCAGTGAGAACAAAGTTCTCTCATGCCAGCTGGGAATGTCACTCACATTGGAGGCTTTGGATCAAGAGAAGGGTTTATCCCCCTCAAATCCCATCCAAAATACCCAGGGTTTCAATCATGTGGCCCCTTGGAGGCTCTGATTTCATATGGTGGAGGTTTCTGGGATGTGTCCCTGCCAGATCCCAGCCCATCCTGGGGACCAGTGGGATGTGATGCTGCATCGCCATCCCTGTGCAGATCTTGGCAGGGACTATTATTGTCCTATCAATGTGATTGGAAAAGGCAGAAAAAAAGAAGGGTTTGTTATGAGAAATGGCCGGGAATGAGAGTCAGGTTTCCTGAAAGCCTATGACTCCTGTTTCCAATCCTGTCACGAAGCCAGGACTTGAAGGCTCTGCACAAACCTTTCACAGCTTCATTTGAGTGTCTCATTTTCTTGTATTGACCCAGAAGGGTTTGGGAGCACAGTGAAATCAGTGCTTTTCTGTCAATTGATTCAGCCTCAAAGAAGCTGCCACTTCCAGCATTCCCCAGCACACACAGAAATCCTGAATATTGCTGCTTCAAGGGTTTGGGGTTTTGAAATCCATTTGGATTATTTAGCAGAAGCAAAAGGCTGCCCTGAGATCACAGAGCCCAGCCCAGACAGACACAGGATTTTTCCCTAGAGTCACAGCTGAGGTCAAGACAACCTTGTCCCCCTTCAGAACTCAATTAGCAAAACCAAGAGTGAAATAAGAGGCAGGAGAATAAACCCTGACCCTACTCCCAGCACCAGGCTGTGGGTTATCAGAGGCACAGCAGGGCACAGGACCACCCCAGTAAATCACAGTGTGTGTCTGTCAGAATCCAGACTGCTCTGCCTCTGAGGACTCCAGCCCACTTAGTTATTACTGGGTTTTCATCCCAGCCAATGCTCACAAAACTTCCCTCAGGGGCCTCACAGTGCTGTGAACCCGTTGGACACCCACAGCTATTCCCTGGTCTGGTGCCCTGAAGCAGCAAGGAGGGAATTCAGCTCCAAAATACTCTGGGCAGGGACCCAGGGAGTTCAACCCAAATTCCCTGCATCAGAGGAACCCAACCCCTGCTGATCCCTCCTGTGGGATGTTTGATGCTGATTGTTCACATGTACGGAATGCAGGGCAACCCCAATGTGGCATTCACATTCTCTGAAAAAATTCCTTTGTCCAGGATTTTCTCCTGGGAAGCTGAGAAGCCTCAGAGAAAATGAAAACAATTCTTATCTCATTTGCTTCTCCTGTGCTGTGCTCATGTGGAATGTGTTTAGAGATTGTTTACCCACAGGTGATTGATTCATTGGATTCTGCTGTGAGTTGTTTTCACTCTTTGGCCAATCAGGGCCAAGCTGTGTCAGGACTCTTTCCAGAGTCACGAGTTTTCATTATTATCTTTTCAGCATTGAGTAAGTATCTTTTCTGTATTCTTTATTATAGTTAGTATACTATTCTTTAATATAATACAGTATCATAAAGTAATAAATTAGCCTTCTGAGAACATGGAGTTAGATCCATCATTCCTGCCTTCATCAGGGCATTCCCTGCAAATACAATACCCCAAGGCAGGGACTGATTGGTATTTCACTCTATGATTCAGAAGGTTGAACAATTGTTTTATTAAAACTATCCTATATTACATTAATACTATATTATAACTATACTAAAGAGATACTACACTCCACTACACTACACTATACTATACTACACAATACTATACTACACTATACTATACTGTACTATATTATACTATACTATACTGCACTATACTATACTACACAATACTGTACTATACTATACTATACTACACTATACTATACTATACTGTACTATACTATACGATACAATACTGTACTATACTACACTATACTATACTACACAATACTATGCTACACTATACTATACTATACTAAAGTGATACTACACTATACTACACAATACTATACTATACTAAAGCAATACTACACTATACTATTCTATACTATACTATACTATACTATACTATACTATACTATACTATACTATACTATACTATACTATACTAAAGTGAAACTACACTATACTATACTACACTATACTACACTATACTATACTACACTACACTATACTATACTATACTACACTACACTACACTATACTATACTATCTACACTATACTATACTATACTACACTATACTATACTATACTATACTAAAGTGATACTACACTATACTATACTACACTATACTACACTATACTACACTGTACTATCTACACTATACTACACTATAGTACACTACACTATAGTACACTACACTATACTACACTACACTGCAGTACACTACACTATACTATACTACACTATACTATCTACACTATACCATACTATACTACACTATACTACACTACACTATACTACACTACACTACAGTACACTACACTATACTATACTACACTACACTACACTATACTATTCTATACTATACTATACTATACTGCACTATGCTATACTATACTATACTAAAGAAAAACTTGCGGCTCTCTGAGACAGCCAGGACACAGCTTTTGCCCAATTGGCTAAGGAAACAAAACAACCTCAGCAGAATCTAACTGACAAATCACTTCAGGTAAACAATTTTCTTAACACATTCTACATGTGCAAAAACAACAGGAGCAGAGACTAGAGATAAGAATTATTTTCTCTTTCTCGGAGGTTCCTTGCTGCGATTCTCAGGAAATATCCTTGGAAAGTTGTGCCTGCCTGCTCTCTATGAAGAGAGCTGCAGCTACACACATGGGAAAAAAAATCCCTGAACTTCTCCAGAGGAAAATGTCTCTCCAAGGCTCTTTAAAATCCCAAACGTTGCTCCACCCTTTGCAGGGAGAGCTGTCTCCCATCCGCGCTCCCGCCACTCCTGGCTACCGATCCCCGCCTCCTCCAGTGATAATTTCTTGAGGAAGTCGGATCAAGCGAAGCAATTTGGAATAAATTGCGGTCACTTCAGACTTTTGCATTAAACTCTGAACTTTGGGAGCTTCTCTGCACTGGCGCTGTCAGTGATGGCCATCCTGAGGGGGTTTGTATTTATTTATATACAAAGCCCTTCCTTGCAGAGCAACCTGGAGGGGATGAGGAGATCAGTGGGAAGGAGGGAGAGAAGGAGAAGCAAGGAATGTGTCTTTGGCCTTTCTTTCCTCTCTTAAAACCCAAAGGCAGCTCCCAGCTTAATGACCTCAGTTCATGCAGGAGGCCAGGAGAACGTCAGTGCAGGGTCAAATTCAGCAAAAATCACCCTTAAAGGGGATTTTCTGCCTCTGAAACTCCTCACTGAGGTTTGGGCTATGTGTTACAGCAGGAGGGCAGGTCCTTTGCTCTCCTTGCAGTGTAGGGAACATGGGAGAACCTCCAAGGACCCCCCAAACCAGGAGATAAAGGAGAAAACACAATAAGACTGCAAACATCATCTGCTTTCAGCAGTTTTTGTTATTGGGAGTGGAGGGGAGGAGGCTGAAAGTTGTTATTTAAAGATATTTCATTTTAGCATCTTCTTAAATAATTTTTAACTCTGTTAAAAATCACATTTTTTTGGTAAAAAAAGCTGAAAAATCATGGAATCATGAGAAGGTTTGGCTGGAAGGGATCTTAGAGATCTTCCAGCTCCGACCCTTTGCCGTGGGCAGGGATAAATGTCGCACTTTAGTTCCCTTTTTTTCCCTGATTTGCAATACCTTGGATCCCCCCTCAGTGAATCTCCCTTGAAGTTCTGGGAAACTTTAAATATTAATGGAAGAAGGAGTTTATTTTTGACACCTCTTGCCCCAGCAGCTGCTGGAGCCGCAGCATCCCCGTCCTCCCAGGGTGTGTCTGGACTGAAGGGATGATGGAATTAGAGTCCAGCTCCATGACAAGCCCATCTGCTGGCACTGGGCTGACCTACATGAGGTGAAATGAGATGTGCTGGGCTCCATCCAGCTCCTGGAGCAGGCACAGTGCCCCACTGCCAGCAGAAGGGAGCACTGTCCAGATGGAGGGATGGAAAATCCCACTGGGACAGGCACCTTTTGGTTCCCTATATCCAAATTCAACCCCATTTTGCATGTGTTTGAAAACTCATAGAAAATGGAAGTAAAACAGACAGGAGATTTAATCCCATTCACCTGAGTCCAGGTGCTGTTCATTTTAGGAAAACTCCAAATAGACTGAATTTGGTGGTGCCTGATCCATGGCTTACACCCCTACTAAAATTTGAAGACCTACAGATGCACTTTTCCTTCCTCATATTCCCAACCCATGCCTATTAGAGCAGATGGAAAGTTTACCCTTCCCAATCTTGTGCTATCTCTGCATGTAAATGAAGAAATTTGAGTTTAAAACCTGTCAAGCCAACACCTTCCCCGAGGATTCAATTGACTTTGAAATTGTTCGCTTCAAAAAACACCCAAACAAACAGGGAAAGATCCCAAAAGGAAGAGAATTAATAAGAGCAGTGTTTTCTAATATGCACACTAAACAAATCCTTCAATCTAAATGAAATCTATATTGCAGGCATTTGCTGGTTTTGAGCTGAGGCTGGGCTGCTCTGGCTCCACATCCATCCGAATTTCATGCTTCCCTTTGAACCTGGCTTATCAGAAACGGTGCCTTTCTTTTCTCCCTGCCTTCCAGAGGGTTTTCAGAATTAAATCAAAGCAAGAGCCTGCACAGAAAGAAAAAAATTAATTGTCCTGTGTCCTTGACCCTCCCATGTGTGTTTTGGTCAGGATGGCCAGGATTTGGGTATCACCCTGCCAAAATCCCAATCTTTTCCATCATCCAGGGGAAGAAACCCTGGGCTTGGGTGTTTTGAAGATCGCTATCAGGCAAATAGAATCTTGCACTCCCATGGCTGTCAGGGATTTATTCCTCTACCTGTGAAATTTGCATCTATGACAACAGGTTTCTGTCCATTTGGGGCATTTCCTCTCTCTCCATAAGGAACCTGAACAATCACTCCACAGGGATAAGGTGCCCACAGCACTCATTTTCTAATGGATTTGTACTTTTAGCTCTTCCAGTGCAAAAAATCAAGGTTGCTCCTACTCAAAACAGCTTTTGTTACCTCTGTAGGCAAGGCAGGACCCTGCACATCATCCCCAGTTTGCCAGAGAGGGACTTAAAAATAAAATTCCTGATCTGTTCAGTTCTTTCTGGGACACCTTTTCCACCAGCCACTGCTTTGCTGTGTTGAGCAAACCAAGCCTGAGATATTTCCTGGTGGATTTGGTTCTCTTCAGTTTTCTACCATGAAATGCACCACTTTGGATCAGACATTTGGAGATGTGGCTCCAGTGAGCACCAAACTGTCACTGTTTTCTGATTCCTGGTGGTGTTTGGGACAGGCTGCTCAGAGGGGCTGTGGATGTCCCATCCCTGGAAGAGTCCAAGGCCAGGCTGGATGCAGTTTGGAGCCATCTGGGACAGTGGAAGGTTCCCGTGGCAAGGAGTGGAACAAGATGAGCTTTAAGGTCCATTCCCACTCAGACCATTCTATGACTCTGTGATTGATGTGTGTGGGAGTGCCATGGCAGCATCACAGGCAGGGAAACTGCCACAATCCATGAAGGACCTTCCACAATCCATGAAGGACCTTCCAGCCCATCCCAGATTTTGATATTGCCCAAACCTGTTCCCAAATCTGGTGGGAAGCCAACAGGGATGGACACCCTGCAAACCACCACAAGCAGGAACAAGGGGGCAAACCCTGCAAAATCCCTGCTGGAGCAGAGCAGGGAACCATAGAGAGGACAGTTTTTATTTCCATTCTCCATGGCTGGTGGCTTCTGAGCACTGCCCATGTCCTGCAGCCACACCCAGGAATTCCAGCAGGGGCAGAGGAGCAGATGGCAGCAGTTGTTCCACTGGCGGCCTGCACCTGCCAGACGAGCTCCTTCCCCTTCCCTTCCTGAGCTGCAGGAGTTTCCAAGTGCTCCTGAAAGCAGAAGGAGTTGGAAGTTTGTGGGAATTAGCAAAGGTAAGAAGATTTTTAGAAAGCTGGGAAAACAGGCCTTAAAACACAAAGAACAGAGAACTCAGAGCTAGCTGCAGCTGCAAAGACTGAAAGTAGAAAAAGTTACAATAGTACAGCAACTAAGGACATGGAACAATAGCTTGAGTTTTAGGTTTGGTTAAGATAGATGTTAAGACTGCAGGAAAATATATTTAGTAAGACAGTAGAAGATTTTAAGCTTCTACTGGTGTATTGTGTGTTGTTAATAGAAAGCAGCCAAGCCAGCATTGTGTGAAGCTGAGGTGTATGTGTCCTTGTAGTAACTGGTTAAAACAGCTGTCTGTAAGCTTTAGCAATGTGCTGTTGGCCAGAAAGTTTTTAAAATGTTCTGTAACAAAGCAACCTTTGGCTGCTGCTGGCTGTACATGAGCTTTGCCATCTCTCTATTGCCTCAGCCATGTAGTGAGGCTGATGCTGCAGTAAAGCTCAAGGAATGGACCCCAGCACTCCTGTCCTGTGGGTGAAAAGGAAAAACACCAATTCAGAATTGGCTGTTCCCTCCCCATGCCATGATGGACATGGATTTAGGGAGTGGCCTTGGGGAAGATCCACATTGGAGGGCCTGGATGCTGCGGAGGGAAAGGATTGGAGGACTGGAAGAAGAGGTGCCTTGGAGACCTGGACATAAACCCCTCTCTCATAACAATGGAGAGGACAGAGGGAAATTCCCACAGCAGTTTCTAACCCTCCTCTCCTTTGCACCAAGGAGAATTTGGTGGATCTGAGACTGTTTTTCCCCCACAGGCTGGATTTGCTCATCCTAGAGGTCTTGGCTTCTCCATATAATAAAAAATCAAGATCCCAAACCATCACTGGTTATTCCTGCAGATATTTCCATGCACACCCTGTCCCTGCTGAAGCTGGGTTTGTTATCAGCTTAATAGGGCCAAGACTTCAATTCATCCTGGCAATAAACTGCAGAAATATTGGTGCTCCTGCCTTTTCTAATCTAATAATTTTTTTTCCTTCCAGAGGAGGCCATTCCCTAGCCCTGAGATAGTCTCCCGGCCCAGCATGTGGAATTACAGATACTGCCAGCGCCTATTAACTGTACAAATCTTTGCATTGATAAGTGAGGGAGAGATTTATGTCTTGAAATGAGAAATTCTATCCCCAACAACAAAATTGAGCCAGTGGATCAATCCCGATCAGAGTCCGTCGAGGAAGTGACTGCAGCAATTGACATTAATTGTTGTCTCTGTCATTTCAGCAGCCTGCCAGGAATGCTGGGCCAGAGGGATGGAGCTTCTCCCTGGCCCTTGGGGGACTCCTGGCCACGGCCAAGCCACTCTGGCAAATTATTGGGGAATATTTACAGAGCTTCCTTGGTGGTGCATTCTGGCACCTTGAAGGAGATGAATCAAAAATCTCTTCCCAGGGCTAAATGTGCTTCAAGAGCAGCCTGTCCTTGCATACCAATTGCCTAATAAGCCCCAAACTGGATTTGCTCAGATTAATTCCCATACACTTCATTTACTTGCTGCTTCTTATCCAGCAGCCTTCCATTCCCAGGCAGGATTCCTGTAAATGTGACCACTCCTGGGATCCGGCCACATCCACCCAATGTCCCAAAATCAAAACCTGGAGGGCTTGAACCCCAAAATAATCCTCGACCTAAATGTCCACTGGGTGTTTTTAGAGGAGCTTTGCTGCTTTTATTTGCATTTTTTATCCCAGAGCCCAGTTCTTGGGATGCCCCTGGGTAACCTGTACAAGCTGGCAGGAGCTGGGGATGTCTTGTAGTCTGAGCTCTTGTCCCCAAGCCATCAAATCCACCTAAACTATTCCTGACAGCTGCTTGTCCAAACTCTTGGATGGAGCCCACGGCCTCCCCAGGTGACAGTTCCCACATCAAAGCTGAGCTCTGCAGGTCCTCTCTTCCTAATGTGCCCTGGAGGAAATTCTGAGACATCACTAAAACATTGTAGGTGTTTAATCTTCGTTATGGAGCAGTCCCGAACTGCTGGCAGGGTAAAAGATGGGTCTGCAGATCCAGCTCTGCTGGTCCCAGGAGGTTTGGGATGTTCTGCAAAGCCCTATCCCCCCCAGGCACTGTCTAGGGCAAAACTCTGTTTTTGTTAAGGACATTTTTAGGTCTAAAAATTGCAGGGAAAAAAGGGCTGGAAAGTTCTACCTCATTCCTAAATGCTCAGAATGAAAATTAACCCAATCCTGTAATTCTCTATTCAGTGTTTGTGTCAGCCAGCACTGGGGCATTTCCCAGGGAGAAACAAAGAGCCTGACCAAACATCTCGTGACCATTCAAGAAGCAAACCCCAAAAAATTAGAAACTCCTTGAATTGTCCTGGGTATTTTCGAGTGACCCAGCAGGACTAAGAGAATCCTCTGGAGCAAACCAGAGGAATTTGCCCTCTCCTTCAGCTCTCACTGCACAGGTTTGCTCCATTTTGCATCTTCTGTACCACAAAATGAAAAGGAATTGTTCCTCTGGAGGCTGGAAGGGCTCCAGAGAAGAGCTGTGCCATGAGGGAAGCTTTGTGAGCTGCCTCACGTGGGATGAGGTTAAGGGAAGGGAGCAGGGACAGCCCTGTGTTGGAGATTGCTCATTCCTGCTCCAGGCTCTGGCTATAAATAAAGACCAGGATCTAAGGCAAATGAAAAAGGAACAATGACTGGGTTTATTCTGCTTCATCAATGACAGGACAGCTTTAAAGAGACACAAGGACAATACAGAAAAAAACAAGGCTGGTTTCCTAGAAATGATGGCTGAGCTGAAGATAAAACAGGGTTTGCCCAAATTGTCTCTTTTCTGGCCATTTCCAAGGAGAGTTGCTGGGCTTCGGTGTGAAATACAAAGGAAGAGGAGGCTTCAAGGAGGGAATGAGAGGTGTCAGAGATATCATGGCCTCTCTGGGGCCTTGGCAGGGTTCCCCCTCCAGGGCAGTCTGTTCCCAGCTGAGCACTGCCAGAGGGCAGAAGGGTTGGGTAGGGCCCAGCCAGGATGGGCTCCAGCAGCTGTGATGAACCCAGGGCAGAGCACCTGGGCATTAACCACATGGAATGGGAAGGTACTGACACAAGTGGGGTGTGTGCCACATTTTGTTTGATCCCAGGAGCTGCCACAGAGCTTCCACTCCTCCCAAAATGGCCTGGGAAAGGCCTGAAGGCTGTCATGGGGAATGCATCTGTTATTAGACCCCACATGCTTTAAAGGGATTTCTGAGGAAAGGTCTGAGGGTTTAATTTTAAAGGGATTTCCAAGGAAAGGTCTTGGTGCAGCCTCAGAGATGGAGTGTCCAGTTCTGGGCCCTCAGCTTGGGAAGGACCTTGAGACACCCGAGCGCGTCCAGAGGGGACAATGAGGCTGGAGAGGGGCTGGGAACACAAACCCTGAGAGGAACCACTGAGGGAGCTGGGGTATGCTCAACCTCGAGAAAAGGAGACTCAGGGGTGACCTTATAACTCCCTACGAGAGATAGACCTCCTTTCCTTTCTGAAAGGTGCCTGTGCTCAGCTGGGGCTGGGCTCTTTCTCCAGGCAGCACTGACAGACCCAGAGGACATAGCCTTGAGCACCAAAGGAAATTTAGGATATTAGGAAGAAGTTTTTTACAGAAAGGGTGATAAAGTTCTGGAATGTTCTGCCCAGGGAAGTGGTGGAGTCCCCATCCCTGGGTGTGTTTAACAAAGACTGGATGTGGCACTGGGTGCCAGGGTTTAGTTGAGGTGTTGGGGGTGGGTTGGACTCGATGATCTTGAAGGTCTCTTCCAACCCAGGGATTGGTGAGAATCTGTGCCTGGCCATTCTGTTCAGGTCAAATCCAGCTAGCTATGGACCCCAGCCCACATGACCTAACATGGACAAAAGGCAAAAGATGAGAAGTGCTTGTCTCCATGTGAGGACTAAGTTCTAAGTTTATTTCCTTGATAGGAGACACCAGATGGTCTAGGTGACTCCCCAGGTGAAAAAGAGGGAGTGGCCTTCTCCTGAGGGAATTTTGAGCTGAGGGGAAGGGGGGCAGAGGAAGGGGGCAACAGCCAGTGGGATACAAGTGAGGAGGGGTGAGGGGAGGGACAAACCAGAAGACAGCACCAACACTAATGGTGGGAGAGGGGAAGACTGACCATGTGGTGATAGGATACAAATCATGGGAACAGTGCAAATTACCAAACACCCAGTGCAAATAACTAAATAACTATTTAGTACAATACAACACTAATTCTGTCATTCGGTGAATTTTGTGAATTCTGTGACTGTGGGACTTTGATGAGGGACATTCACCCTTCCTGTCATGCAAGGCCTTTGTCCTCTTGGGCTCTCAGCTTTTCCTGTCCCTTGCACCCATTGATGGTTCCCATTCCTTCCTCTTGCCACAGCCCCTCATCATGGAATCAGGTTGGAAAAAACCTTTAATGTCATCCAAACCAACCGTTCCCTCACAGCTGCCAAGGCCACCACTGACCCACGTCCCCAAGTGCCACATCCACACAGCTTTTAAATCCCTCCAGAGACTTCACCCCTGCCCTGAGATGCTGCTGCACATTTGGCAGCCTATACATATAAATGTAGTATATATATAATCCTTTGACCACACATATAACCCAACTACTGATAGCTGCTGGAAATTTGCTGAGTTCATCATACCAGAGGGTGTTTTTTTTTTTTTACTTTCCATAGCATTTTGGATTTGAGACAGAGGAACCTTAAAGGGGGGTGCTAAAAGAAATCTCATGCCATTTATGGTTCTGTTTTAATATCATATAACGTGATAAATGGCAGAGCACTAAGACAAGGGCTGTCCTTGTCCTTGTGCTGCAGATCCCACTCAGCCTGGCAGGGATTGCTGCCACCCCTTAGCAACCTTAGAAGCCCTTTGGTGGCTGCAGCATCTGTCACTGCAGATGCCAGCAGGGATGTTCCAGTGCAGCACTGGGGACCTGCAGGGTGGGATGAGCATCCAGGGATGCCCCACCTGCATCCAGGACCATGTTGAAGGTCAGACACAGAGAGGGGACCTGGGGGTGTCACCTGGCTCTGGTCACTGAGGAGAGCACAGCAAATCTCATGACAGCTTTCTGAAAGAGGAAAGCAAATGGAGCCCAAATTCTCCTTTTATTTATCCAAAGGGGCAGAAGTTTGAGCATTTCCACCCGCAACAAAAGCCCAGCAACTGCTGCTCTCCTCATTCAGGGAGCTGTGCTGCAGTTTTGGGGATCTTGGAACATGTTACTTGTAAGTTCTTGTACCTTTCTGGGAAAGTGCCTCATCCTTTCTTATCCCAAGGTGAAGGCATTTTTCTCCCATAACAGAAGCTGAAGGATTTGTTTCAGTCACTGGACTATAGGGAGAGAAAGGACATTTAGTGTTTCAGGTAGATGTCCAAAAAATCAAAAGACTCCAATAAAAGAAAATTCAGCCAGCTCAGCTTGTCTCTCCCTGCTGTAAAGAGATGAGGTTCAGCAAAGGTGAAGCAACTTTAGTTCCTGGTTTTAAAAATAACTGTCTCAACATAAGCCAATCAGCTATGAGAATCCTTAATTGCTTAATGCTGCCAGTAATGAACCCAGCACCTCTTCATCGGCCACTGCCTGTGGGGAGGAAACAAAAATATGGGGGCTTCCACCCTCACCCTTTTTCTGGCATAGTTTTGCCTGGTTTGGTTAATTTTGGGGGTGAGGGGTTCTTTTAGAGGTGCTGCTGAACCTGTGCTGGCTTTGCAAGGGTGTGGGCACAAGCAGCTTGTGTTGAGCCTTGTCACCAGCCAAAAACAGGGACTAAAGTTGGAAATAAAAGAGCTGCAGCTTCAGTGATCAGGCTGTAGGCAGGAGGTGGGATATGGAGAGAGGTGTCAGCCCAGCCTGAGGAGACATCGAGCGTGGGACATATGGGTTCTACCCATGGCCCCGTGTGGCATTCACATTCTTTGAAAAATCCCTTCACCCAGGATTTCTCTCCTGGGAAGCTGAGAAGCCTCAGAGAAAAGGAAAACAATTCTTATCTCATTTGCTTCTCCTGTGCTGTGCTCATGTGGAATGGGTTTGGAGATTGTTTACCCACAGGTGATTGTTCCATTGCATTCTGCTGGGAGTTGTTTTCACTCTTTGGCCAGTCAGGGCCAAGCTGTGTCAGGACTCTGGAAAGAGTTACGAATTTTCCACCCTAAACTATTCCTAAATTCTACAACAGCCTTCAAGGTCAATTTCTGGTTTGCACGTGGCTCAAATCCACAGCTTTGTGCTAATGGGGGATATTGGAGCCAGAAGATTTCCATCTTGCTGAATTCCTCACTTTGAAATGAAATAAAATACTAAAAAAATTAAAATAAACATAAATTAATGAAATTAAATAAATAAAATAACAATAAATGAAATAAATAAACTTTTAAATTTTTTTTAAAAGTAAAATAATCTGAATGAGATAACATGTCACTCCAGCAGTTGTGGATGGACAGACACTGTCCTGCCTCCACCAGCATTTTCTCCTCGTCTTCCCGCAGCCCCTCTCACCCCATACACATTTATAAAGTGAGATGAAAACAGTTTTAAGGTATCAGACCCCATGAATAATGTACTGGAAAAGCCTCAGTGCAGCCAAGCATGTCCATCCCATCAATATGATAAATGCAGGTACAGTTGTTTTAATTGTTGGGATCGTGTTGGAGTGCAAACACATCTGTGCTTCACCTGGGGGGACATTAATGCTGTCCTGATCCTGACAAAGCCTCTCCTTCACACACCACCATCACACTGCCTGCAGCTGGAGGGCTGGGAACAGGCAGGATGGGTTGGGAACAGGCAGGAATGGGCTGGGAACAGGCAGGAATGGGTTGGGAACAGGCAGAATGGGCTGGGAACAGGCAGGACAGGTTGGGAATGGGCAGGGTATTTGGGAACAGGCAGGGTGGGTTGGAAACAGGCAGGAATGGTTGGGAACAAGCACAACGGGTTGGGAACAGCAAAGGATGAAGACATGGACAGCTTAGCTCCCTGTTGTTCCAGGGAAACTGGGAGCTGGGCACTGCCTCATGCCCCAACCCTTTTATTGGTGATCTCAAAGCCCGGGAGTGCTCAGAGCTGGTGTGGGGGTATAACACAGAGTGTAGGGTTTGTCCAGAATTGTAGTTTGAAAGGTGTCTGTTGTATCCTTCACATCACCTCAAAGATCTTGGCTTGGCCTTCCCATTCCTGCTGGAGCAGCACAGGGGAGCTCCTCTCCATCCCTGCCCCCATCCTGGCAGAGGTGGGAAGGGGCTTGGAAAAATCTGGGACAGTAGAAGGTGTCCCTGACTAAAGTAGGAGAAAGAGGTTGGCTTTAAGGTCCCTTCCAACCCAAACCAATCTGGGATTCTGGGATTCTGGGATATGGTGATATCAGCCCTGTGGTTTGGACTGGCAATAGCCCTGCAGAGAAAAGGGCCACACTGAACATATCAGATCTGCTTCCACTCTGGACATGGCAGCTCCAAACCCATCCTGGAATACGACAACTCTGGAATACGACAGCTGCATTCCCACCCTGGACACAGCAGCTCCATTCCCACTCTGGAATGGGACAGTTCCATTCCCACTGTGGTATACATTTCCATTCCCACTCTGGAATGGGACAGCTCCGTTCCCACTCTGGAATTCAGCCGTCCCATTCCCACTCTGAAATTCAGCAGCCCCGTTTCCACTCTGGAATTCAGCCATCCCATTCCCACTCTGGAATTCAGCAACTCCATTCCCACTCTGTAATAGGACAGCCCCATTCCCACTCTGGAATTCAGCAGTTCCATTCCCACTCTGGAATAGGACAGCCCCATTCCCACTCTGGAATTCAGCAGCCCCATTCCCACTCTGGAATTCAGCAGCTCCATTCCCACTCTGGAATAGGACAGCCCCATTCCCACTCTGGAATTCAGCAGCTCCATTCCCACTCTGGAATTCAGCAGCTCCATTCCCACTCTGGAATAGGACAGCCCCATTCCCACTCTGGAATTCAGCAGTTCCATTCCCACTCTGGAATAGGACAGCCCCATTCCCACTCTGGAATTCAGCAGTCCCATTCCCACTCTGGAATTCAGCAGCTCCATTCCCACTCTGCTCTGTTTTGCTGTTCCGCCGCTGCCGCGGGCTCAGGCCAGAGGCAGCAGTAAAATATCTCCGTAATAAACGGAACCATTTGGCTCCTGAAGCCGGTGCCAGCTTTTATAACAATTTCCATCTTAAGCTGGCTCAATCCATATTTAATGAAATCTTCTATAAACCCTTTAACAGCCCTCAATTCATTTCGAGTGGTAAATGAGTCAGCACTTCGAAATGATGAGCAGGATTCAGACTCTGCTGCCGTTACTTAAGGAGAAGAAGTGATTCTTTTTTAATGCTTTTTCTCCTAAATAATGTTTCCTTTTCATTTTTTTCTCTTTTTTTTTTTTTTTTTGGTAGCTGCTGTGATGCTGCTCAATAGAGGTGAGGGCAGGCACAGGGCACAAATGCCCCAGGTCTGGCACCATCCCTCTGTCCCTGCAGACAGACCCAGCCAGCCCAGACTGATTTATCTGACTGTCCAATCTCTTGGCTGGGTCAGCTCCAAACAGGATTCATCACTCCCTGCCTCAGTTTCCCATTTACTTCATGCTACCACTCTCCTGCCAGACATTTTGGAGAGCTCTGGAGGGCCATCCCAGCTCTCTGTGCAGCCTGATTTCCTCTAGCATGGAATTTGGAAGCATTCCGGGGGGAGATATCAGATCCACCAAGCACAGCCCACCTGAGGAGCAATCATCTGCCCTGCTATTCCCTCTTTCCCTCGGAATCAGGCAGCAAAATCCCCTGAAGAGCTGGAGTCTCAGGGAAAGGCATATACCAGCTGTGTAATCACCGCTCCACGGTACCTGCTCATTTGAATAATGAAATGGCATCTTTGTTAAAGGCAAGGAGACTTCCAAGCTGTCTTGTTCTGCAGCTCACCTATAAAAGCCAAGCAAGCTTTGCAAAACATTTCAATTCTCCTGATCACTGTAATTACTGGCCAGGATCCAGCTCTGCTCTCTGCTCAGCTTTGCCAGCAGGTTACACACGAGGGCTGTGGGCACAGGCTCTGAAATAAAGTGAATCATGGCTCAGTTTATTTTTGAAAATGCCTTTATTTTGCGTGATATTGATTTTTTTTCTCTTATTCCTCACCATGCAAAGCAAGCCCTGCCTGTGTGGGGATGTGCCAGTGCCTTTCTGGTTGGGGTGAGCTGAGGCTGAAGATGTGTGTCACTGGCTGTAGCATAAAATTGAGTCAGAAATCTCCTCAGGGCCTTTAAATATTGCCTTTAAGTGGCACTGCGTGGGTGATGGTGGCACTAACGCTGTCCTAAGACAGCAGTGGCTGTGCCATGGGGGTCGAGTCACCTCAAACGTTTCCATGGCAGGATTTCCTGCACCCCCCTGGCTCCAGCCATTGAGTATTTCCAATTAACTCTGCATTTCAATGGCCTGAATCCTGCTGAACACAGAGCAGATGCAGGGCAGGCCCCTCTCCTTTATTGCAGCACTCTGAAGCCAGCCGCCCCGGGAGCCTTCTGGGCAGGCTTGGGCAGGGGCTGTGCTTGGGAGGTTGTGAAAGGAGGTGAAGTGGCCACATTGGGCCTGGCTTGGAGAAGCTGGAATCAGGGGACAGTTTGGGCTCTGATACCTGCTTATCCCAAGTGCCAGGAGAGGTGTGGAGCTGTCTGTGAGGTCAGCACCCTGTGGGACAGCTGAAATCATGGAATCATTGAATCATTTGGCTGGAAAGCTCTCTAATATCATCGAGTCCAAGGGCTGAACTAAAACTGTCAAGTCCACCACTAGCCCATGTCCCCAAGTGCCACATCCACAGGGTTTTAAGCCCCTCCAGGGATGGGAAATCCACCACTGCAGCTGTGCCAGGGCTGGGCAGCCCTTTCCATAAATAAATATTCATTAATAAATAAATTTTCCCACTAAACTTCCCCTGGCCCAGCCTGAGGCCATTCCCTCTCCTACTGTCCCTGTTCCCTGGAGCACAGCTCAACCCCCCCAGCTGTCCCCTCCTGGCAGGAGTTGTGCAGAGCCACAAGGTCCCTCCTGAGCCTCCGTTGCTCCAGGCTGAGTGAGTCCCTTCCCAGCTCCCTCCGGAATTCTCCAGCCCCTTCCCAGCTCTGTTCCCTTCTCTGGACACACTCCAGCCCCTCAGTGTCCTTCCTGCAGTGTGATGAGGCTGCAAAAGAAAAGAAAATCCTCTTGCTGCCCTCACTGTTTGAAGCATTTTCCTCCAGGAACATCTGGAAGGAGCACTTTCCAGTGGGGATAATGATGGATTCCTGCTGCTGGGCCAGCCCCAGGTGAGATTGTGTCTGACACCCACAGGACACTTTTAATATCCACTGTTGGAAAAGGCTGGAGTGGTCCTTGAACAGCTGCTATAGAGAGCAGCCTGACTGTCCTTGAAAAGGGAGAGCAGTCCCAGGAAGGGGAAGGATCAGAGCCAGGCTCCTCCAGCCTTGCCGGGCAGAGGGGACCCGGCTGCTCTCTAAAAATATGTCAGGGAAGAGAAACAAAGGGAGGAAATAATGGCTGAAGTTAAAGGCCACGATTGAACAGCAGCTAAATTTAGACTGGGAGACAAAGGAAAGGGCCTAAAAGACAAAGCAATTTGGTTCAGAAGCAGCTGAACTCCTTGGAAGACTTAGCTTGATCTGTTGGAGAAGGGGATGAGGCCAGACCAGCCCAAGTGGTTCCTGCCACAGCTCTTGGTCAAGGCTAAGCCCTGGGAGATGACCAGGAGCCATTGCAAAGCACCCAAGGAGCAAAACAGGAGAACACCCCAAATCCAGCAGGAAATCTTCCAATCCAGATTGCCATGTTATTCCGAGGGAATTTTCCTGCAGCTGTTCCAGGAGTGCTCCTGCTAATGAGAGAGGGAGATGTTAACACAAGGGCTGGGTTTAAATTGTTAATCCCGCCCCAAATCCATCAGTGAGGAGCGCAGCTGCCAAAACCAGTTGCCTCCCAGCTGATCCCATGTATCTTTCATGTGACTGCAGTGGCGGCCACCGTGCTGGGATGGGACCTGTCACTGGTTTGGAGCCTGCAGGAGCACCAGGGAGGGCTTTGTTAAACAAAAGCCATCACAAGCTGTTCCCTTCTACACACATCACCCAGCCTAAATGGCACTTAATGGAATAATGAACCACGGGGAGACACAGACAAGGAAACGTCATTAAATCTGCTTAAAAATGGATCAAATGCTGAATCAATTCCCATTAGCGGATGCACGGATATTTCACATATCCTTAGGAGTTTTATTAGGCATTCATGCAGAATCTGAGGTAATGATGGTGATTTCCCCCCAAACTGCTCTCTTTCTAATAAAAATGAGCAGGACCAAGGAGCCAAGACTTTATTCTCTCATGCCTCTTTTTTTTAAAGCATTTTATGAAATATTTAAGCCGAGTCTTTTGCTTCTCATGGTCATGCCCTTATTGTGTCAAGTCAAATTAGTTAAGTATACAAATGAGAGTAAACAAAGGTGACAGATAAATGAAACACATGGCTCCCAAAGTGTCAGAGGTCCCCTCTGTGTGGTCAGTCCAGAGTTCCTCGATGGGCTCCTTGTGCACAACCCTGTGAGAAGTTGAGAGGAAGAAGCTCTGAGCTTCAAACCAAAGTTTCTCAAAGCACCAGATGTGTTCCTTCCCTCCCTCCCTCCCTTTTCTCTTCCTCTCTCAGTCTCATCCACACTCTCCAATGTCATTTAACCACTGAGTGTACACTGAGCAGAGCCAAGAAAACAGTGGAAAACAAATTTCCTTGAATACTCATCTTTAATAATATTTGGACAACAGCAGCATGTAGAAGTTCCTGCAGGATCCAGGCCCCCTGGGAAGAGCTGGAAGAGCACGGCACAGGTAGGATCCAAGCTTGGAGCATGAGCAGTTTCTCCCAGAAAGGTGCAAAGGCTGGAAGAGATAAAGTAGCAGGAGCACAGGAGAGTTTGCAGTGGAAATCCATGGCTGTAAGGACCAGATATCCCAGTTTGTGCCATGCCCAGCACTTTTCCCCCCTGAGCTTAGCAAATATCTTTAATTCCTTAAACCCAAAGTCTACATGAAGTTTTAATGCATTTTTCCCCTGATTTGTGACCCCAGCATGGGACATGCCAATCTCCTGTGAGAGACTGCACAAGCTTGTAACAAAAGGTGCCTGAGACAGAAAAAAAACAAAAAAAGTGGGGATGTGCAGACAGATGGAAGAGCACAGAGTGCACAGAGGCAATATTGGCCAGCATGTTCACCAGAGTCAAGGATGCCAGCCTGGGAGCCTCCAGCTGCTGGGCTGGTGTCAGGAGTTTAATAATAATACCAGGCTTGTTTTGCATAACCTGGCTGTGTGCATAATTCATGGATGTAATGAGCTGATCATTAGGAGCAGTCTCAGCTCACCTCTGAGCAGAGCAGCGTGTGGTCGGAGAGGGATCTGCAGAGCTGAGCCATTAAGGAGGCATCTGAAAGAGGATAATTTATTCTAATTCCAAAGACAGCTGCAGCTTGACCCTTTTGTGCTCACTCACCTTGAACAGAGCTAACCGAGCTCTGCCAGTGAGAATTTTCCCAGAAAACAAACTTTTCCTTCAGATCTTCCCTGCCAGGGATGTTTCAAAACCACTCCTTGATCACAAAATTCCCGGTTTGTGGTGGGCCAGTTGGGTTTTAGTAGCGGTGTTCCCGTGCTTTGAGTCCAAGCTTGGTTTGATTTGGAGCCCAAATTTGCAAATGAAGGGTCCAGGCTCTGGAAAATCCAAGTGCAGCACTTAGAACAGAGGAAAATTGTTGGTCCATCAGCAACCACACAGGGAGAAGCTCCAGAGAGCCAAAGGATCTTCAGCAAAGCTGTCACAAGAGCTGAGTGTGAATTAGAAAAATTAGACAGGAGGGGAATTAAATCTCAGCTCAGCCAATTGCAGAAGGCAGTGAAGTCTTCACTGCTTCAAGGTGCTGAATCCAGGCACTGACTTTTCCTAAAAGTTACTTTTTTGGGAAGTTTGAGCAACAATCAACAGAGCCTTTAGAAGTCCAGCTGGATGATTTTGTTCCCTTCCAGCTTTAAAACTGACTTTTGGACTCCTTTCTTGTGTATTTATGGTGCAGAAACATCAAAAGGCCACGGCTCAGTCAGCGGGAATTGTGCAACTGGGAATTGTAGATTCCATAATCACATTTTGGACTCCAATTGATCCTCAGACCGTGAAGAAATTTGCAAAAATTTTCAAACAAGGAATATGGTGGAGACTTCTCCAATCTGTTTGCAGGCAATTTGCAAACAGAAACCCTTGGCAGCAAGGGCTGGTTATGGAATTCATGCTGGGATTTGTGTGCCAGGCTCTAATCTCAGCTTCCCTACTCCATGTTCAGCAATTTGGGAAAGAACAGCTGGTTTGCCTCAAGTTTCACAGGCACTGGAAAAAGTTCCCCAGAGCAGCTGTGGCTGCCCCATTCCTGGAAGTGCTCAAGGCCAAGTTGGACAAGGTTTGGAGCCACGTGGATAGTGGAAGGTGTCCCTGCACACTTACACCCCTAAATCCCCAAATTCCTCTCCTACTTTTGGAGTCATATCAGTGCTTTAGTGATGCTCAGGATGGGTGGGAAGGGGGAACATTGGGGAAATCAGGACAAACCTGCCCCCATCTCAAAACATTTGGAGAAAAAGTCATGCCTGAAGATTTGATTTGTTTTCCATCAAGCCAAAGCTGCTTGCAACATCCCAGGATTGTTCTCACACAGGAGGGTATGGAGCCTGGTGCTCACAATTCTGGCCCATTTCTTCTTCCTTGGAAATGTCCTTGAAAAAATCAGAACCAATCTCAAAGTCTGGCTGGAGTTTGAAGAAAAGTGAATTTTCCTCATTTTTCAGTTGAAAAACACATTCCTGAAGAAAGGGAAGGAGGGAGAGAGGCAAAGAGCCTTTTTTTCACCCAGCCACTTCTTCTTCCTGGCAGAGGCAGAGTATGATTGATATAAAGAGATCCAGAGCTGATTTTAAGACATCAGGTAATGGAGAGCTCCCCCAGCTCCTGGTAAGACTTTACTCAGCTCCTCATTTGATTCGTGTGTATCTATTTTTCTTCTTCCTGCAAATGGGGACAATTACATTCCCTATTTCTTGCTGGGTTGTTGTGAGCCCACAGTTATTAAGGTCTGTAAAACATCCCCGAGCCATTAGAGGATTCTGCTTTTCTACCACCCTGCTCTGACAGAAAATGGTGTAGACTCTAAAATCTCCCTTGGGTTTAGGGGGAAACAGGGATGTCCAGACACAGAGGAGCAGCCTGGTATGTCAGGATTTTATGTACTGTTCTATAAATCCTTCATGTTACACAGGCTATTTCATGAGACAATCCCTGACTTGGGATTTTCAGAGGCAAAAAGGGCTTTTTCAGCTGCAGGTATGGTGGGGTCCTCTTCTAGGCAGTCAGAAATCATGGAATATCCTGAGCTGGAAGTGATCAACAGGGATCTCCTGGCCCTGCCCAGACCCCCTAACAATCCCACCCTGGGCATCCCTGGCAGCGCTGTCCAAACCCTCCTGCAGCTCTGGCAGCCTCGGGGCTGTGCCCATTCCCTGGGGAGCCTGGGCAGTGCCAGCACCCTCTGGGGGCAGAACCTTTCCCTAAAATCCAACCTAAACCTGCCCTGGCCCAGCTGCAGCTGTTCCTCAGGTCCTGCCACTGCCACAGGGGGCAGAGATCAGAGCTGCCCCTCCCATTCCCCTAGAAGGAAGTTGTAGATATCGATGGTGTTGGACTTCAAACGGCCATCTGAGGTAGAAAGTCATCTCCACCTTCATTTTTACCTGGAAAACATCATCCAGGAGACCCCTGCTCTCCCACTCCAGCTCCATCCCCATCACATTCCCATCTTCGTTGAACATGTAATTAAATCAGTCAATCCAGGGAATGTAAATCCCCATGATGAATCTCAGCCTGTTCACAAAACCCATCGGGCTGACCCAAAATTCCACTTCCCCCTCCAAAAGAAGACAGTTTGATATTGAAATAAATCCCTGGGGCAAGTTGGCTGCTCCAAAGTTTGCCAGGGAAATCCTGGGATGATGTGATTTGTCTGTCAAACGAGAGCAAAAAGGAATAAATATCCTGGGAGCGGAATCATTTATCCTTTCAACAAGTGACACTGAAGAAGTGATTTATCCATGCGTGGGTGCAGCTGGGATGGAGGTGACATAATCCTGAGAAATACCTTTAAAAGAAAAAAAAAATCCTAATAAAACTTCCCATATTCCCGTCTGAGCTCCATAATCCTGGCATGCTGGGAATCTTTCATGATAAAGTTTGCAGCTCCTTATCAGGAAATATTGATAAACAAAGAGAAAAGAAGGTGAATTATCCCAGAATATCCTCCAGGCTGCTTCCTCATGGTGCTAGGGATTGTTCTGCTGGAGCTGTTGGTCAACCCAACTTGGGCAACTCCTTGGGAAAGTCTGGAAGCCCCAGAAAATAAAAGGAAAATGTTTTTTCATGATGCATTTCAATCCTAAGCACAATAGGTAAGTTTCCCTTCCCTTCAACTCCAGGGATTTCCAGGGGTCTGACAGGCATCAGTGATCCCGGAACCCCCTTGCCTCAGTTTCCCTCTTGGAAAATGCAGATTTTAGGGGTTTTTAAAGAAACTTTTAAAAAATTGCTCATTTTTAGGACAGGTGAATAGGGGGTGTGGCAGGGGTGGGGTTGGGGCTCAGGCTTGGCCAGGGCAGAGCCCTTCACTCCCCTTCCCTAGGATTTGGATTCTCCATGTGTTTCATTATGCATCATTCCCTGTTCTCATTAGACCTTCAAAGAGCCTCGAAAATCTCCTCGTTCAGGGCTTATTTTGTCCTCGTTAAATTTTAATCTCAGCTAAAGGAGGAAGAGAATAGCAGGAAACCCTGCAGAGGAACACAGGGATGGAAGGGCGGGAGGAAGGATGGAAGGATGGAAGGGAGGATGGATTGGAGGAAAGATGGAAGGGTGGAAGGATGGAAGGATAGAAGGATGGAAAGATGGAAGGGCAGAAGGGTGGAAGGGTGGAAGGATGGAAGGACGTAAGTATAAAAGGATGGAAGGATGGAAGTATAAAAGGATGGAAGGATAGAAGGGTGGAAGGATGGAAGGGTGGAAGGGTGGAAGAGTGGAAGTATGGAAGGATGGAAGGGTGGAAGGGTGGAAGGATGGAAGTATCTCCAGAGCTGCTGTCCATCAACCCCCCTGGCTGTGCAGATCCCCTTCTTTGGCTTTGTGGCAAAACCATGATATTTTTAACCCACTTGGGTAGCCAAGATCCATGAAAACAGCATTTCCAAGCCATAGGTCAGCACCTCTGGGAATAAAACTCTGGATTTCAAAGTAGAAAGAGATTTTTTTATTATTTACATTTTTTATTATCCCTGTCACCCTTTGAGCCTCGTCCCCCTGATGAATGCTCATTTTTCCTTGTGATTTCTGCACTTTGGGGCTTAGCTGAAGCAATCAGAGCTGTTTGGAGACTCTTTGCTCATGAGTTGATCTTCTCTTCTCTCCCCAGTGAGAAGCAAGGCAAGGGGAACCACAGTTTGTGATTGATTGCCCTAAAAAGCAAGGGCACACACAAAAAATTCAATTTCAGGATGTATTTCAACCCCAAACACATCAAGAATTTTTCCCTCCATCCTTGCCCAGCTCAGTGCCTTCTCCTTGCACTCCTCTTCACCTTTTCTCCTTAAATAGAAGATTGAGGCTCCCTATCACTAAATTCATAACTGTTTGCCTGGAATTTCTCCCCAGGGAATGTTATTAACAGCAACTTAGTGGCTGATGGATGGCGGCGTTGCCTGGGCTCTGTTTTGCATCCAGGCAGCCGAAGATCCATCACACAAATTCACGTGGGCAGGCGTGGATTAAATAAACACCTCGAGAAATATTTATTGCAGAGGGGAAATTGGACTGGAGCCTTGTACAGATGTGTATTTATAGTGATTTAATAATCAATTATCGCCCCAGCACTCAATACCCGCCTGATTAAATCTACGCAGGGAGGCGTCTCGAGAACTTTCACTTAAAAAGGTGATTTTAATTCCATTCTGTAATTGTTTTTTAGACTCTTTGCTGGCTACCCAGGAGCTGTAGGTACAGGAATGGACTGTGGTGAGGAACTTTGTGGTTGGGTGTTAATGGAGCCATGAATTGATTTTATTTTCTGCTCTTTATTCCCCTCTCTCCCCACTCCCCCAAACTTACACATTTTTATTCCCTGATAAGGGATAATTCATTCCATGATTGCAAGTAGATCACAGTAAACTCGATGTAATGGAGCAGTAATTACCTAAAAAGTGATGGATTTGGGGGGATTTTGGAGGCTAAGCGATACGAGAGGTACTGTACAAAGTAGGAGCAACTGTCTGGATGCTGATCAATGAAATGCGAATTTTCCACTGATTTCTCTTAGACCAGCTGCCATTTTAACCTTTCAGAGACACTCGAAGCTCCCCAGGTTCCCTCACAGTGTGTTCTGTGTATTTTATTAACACCTCACCAGCTGTGAGAGTAACTCAGCAAACATCGGGTTGATATTCCAGAGGATCTGCAGGCCCAGCATTCCCAGGACATCCTGTAACCCGTTATTTAGTGGGCAGGCCCCTCTTTCCCAGGGAGATCTCAGCATTACAAGGGTCAGGTCTTGTCCTGGGAGATTTGGGCACGTCTTGAGTTGTGAAGTGGCACAAAAAGGGCCTTTTTGGGGAGCAGCTTGCAAAGTTAGGGTGTGGGGAAATGGGATTCCTGCTCTGTGCAGCATCCCTGTGCACGCCGGGGCAGAGGAAAGCAGGCCCACGGTCCCCCACATTCCAGGATGCAAAATTCCAGGTATCCGGCAGGCGAGTGCCTTTGAAAGGAGCCACTAGTGGGAGCCGTGATCCCACAGAACCCCACAGACCCCGGGCAGGGACGGCCCGGCCCGTCTGGGCTCGCTCCTCCCCTACTGCTCTGGGAATCAGGAACCGGGGAACGCCAGAAAGGTTGGGGTTCTTAAAAACGGGATCTTAAAATCCATCCAGTGCCCCCCCTGCCATGGCAGGGACACCTCCCACTGTCCCAGGTTGCTCCAAGCCCTGCCCAGCCTGGCCTTGGGCACTGCCAGGGATCCAGGGCAGCCACAGCTGCTCTGGGCACCCTGTGCCAGGGCCTGCCACCCTCGCAGGGAACAATTCCTAATTCCCACTATCCCATCCATCCCTGCCCTCTGGCAGTGGGAGCCATTCCCTGTGTCCTGTCCCTCCATCCCTTGTCCCCAGTCCCTCTCCAATTCTCCTGGAGCCCCTTCAGGCCCTGCCAGGGGCTCTGAGCTCTCCCTGGAGCCTTCTCCTCTCCAGGTGAGCACCCCCAGCTCTCTCAGCCTGGCTCCATGGGAAAGCAGCCCCAACCTTTGCAGGATCTTCATCTTTCCCATTGCTCCTGGCTGGCCTCTGCCTGCATCCAAAGTTTGGCCTCCTGGGAGGAGAAAGGGAGGAGTAGGAAGATGCTGGGGAGATGGAGAGGTCCCCTCTGCCCTCCCCACCCTGTTGGAGACCCCATGGCACCCATGGGAGCACATTCCCATCTGTCCTTGAGTAAGGACAAAGTTTGCTGCTCCTGCTGGGCTGTTTGAGAGATGGAGGAGGATGCAGGGCACAGCCAAGCCTGGGAATTTTATTCGCTACTGGGATGGAGGGAGCTTCCAGGAGCATCTCTGGAAGGCTCCATCCAATCTCCTTTATGGCCTTGCTGAGCTCCCCCATTCTCCTCCTCTCCTCCTCCAGCCCAAATGCCTTTTCCCATTGCTGCTCCTCCGGGGACCCAGCTCCTTGCCTCCAAAGCTGTTTCCATGATGGATCTGGGGGGTTCCTGGCTCAGTGACTGCTCAAACACTCACAGCTGTCCCATCCCAGGCTGCAGCACCACAAACCTGCTGGAAAATCTGGGATGCCTCCACTTCCAGCCCAGTGCAACCAAAGCAGGGCTGAGGAAGCAGCTCCACGTTGTTTGTTCAGACTTTACTGAGTGGCCTTGAGGAGGAAATGAGATCTTATTAGGGACTCTAATAATGCTCCAGATCATCCTCTGTACAGAGCAGATCTGAAGGATTAGCAAAACAAATGAAGTAATGACTTTTCTGTGAAATTAAAATTTTGTAAGATAATCCAAAGAGGAAATAGAAATTTTATTTCAATTATGCATTAAACTTTCTCAGCTCATTTTGGGTCAGGGTTTGAACACCAGGGAAAACTTACAGCAGCACTGGGGCCGGAGGAGCTGAAATCCTTAAGCCTGCTCCGGGGTGGAGCTGTCATGGCTCTGGACTCCTGAGCACCCTGGCATGCTCCCAGGCATGCCCAACAGCCCCAAACCTGGCTTTTCCCAATTAAAATCTGGGCTGTGGAGCACGGACACGCTGCACAGCTGAGCTGGTTTGTCCTCAGCAAGAGCTGCAGGAATAATTGAAATTCCTGGCATTGCTCTGAGCTCAGGACTCCCGGACAGAGAAGCTCCTAACAGATGGACCATCCCATTCCTCACTGATCACAGACCACAGCAGTGTCAGGAGGGTCTGGGGCTTAAATTGGCACTGAGCATCATTTCTGACTTAATTTTAAAGGCTGAGCCCATGGCAGTGATTCCAGCCCCGCTGGGGTGACTGGGGACAAAACCACCTGGGCAGGTGCAGTTTGTGTTTTACACAAGATGTTTTTATTAAAACAGAATTCAATCAACAGCTTGGATTGTCCCCAGATGGGGGATCCAGACAAGGATGTGCCACTCCACAGTGGTCCTGAGCAGCTGAGCCAAGAAAGTCCACCAGAAATTGCACCCCAGAGCTCCATCCCAGTGGGGTGCTGATCTACCATGGCAGGTGTTGGTTTTCCCAACAGCCTTTCCCTTTCTGTCAAGTTTTAAGAATTTTTTTCAAATCCATTTCCCACAGGGGGGAAGCGAGGTGTGCGAGGGGACACTTGTGACAAGCCACACTTGATGTCACCAAACAGTGCCACGAAAGCCCTGCTGAGGGAGGAGCCTCCAGAAGAGATTTCATCCCATATCTTCACAGCACCCAGGAAGGAAAAGTGGGTGAATAAATCAGTAAATAAAGCTGGTAATTCATTAGGAGCCACAATCCAGGGAATGTCACAGATGGTGACACCACAGCTTGGATCGAGAGCCTCCAAAGGGAGGAAATGAGAGGTTAAAGGCATTTCCTTGGTTTTGTGAGCTGCCTCAGACAGGGCTCTTATCTAAATTGCTACAGCCCCAGCCTTTCTCCGCACGCCTCTGACAACATGCGCGGCTCTTTGTCCTCTCCAGTTATTAAAGACTCGGCTCTGGATCACAGGGATAACAGACAGGCTCACTGAGGATGTGCCTCTCGAGGCAAAGCCCAAAAATCTCATTTTTTCCATCTTCTCAGGGCACAGGAGACATGCCAGAATCACAGAAAGTACTGAGTTGGATGGGACCCACCAGGGCTGAGTCCCGCACCCAGCCCTGCACAGGAGTGCCCAGGAGTCACCACGTGCCCATGAACATTTTCCAGATATCTGGAATTCTGTCAGGCTTGGGGCTGTGAGCACTTCACAGAATCACAGAATCACACCAGGTTGGAAGAGACCTTCAAGATCATCGAGTCCAACCCGTTCCCTGACACCTCAACAAAACCCTGGCACCTAGTGCCCCATCCAGGCTTTTCCCTTAATTAAATGCTGATTAAATCCTTCTGTCAGTATTTGAACACTTTGCTTTTGTCCTCTGGAGCAGAGGGTGGGACCCCACCCTGTCCCCAGCCTATGTGATGAGGAAGAAATCCAAAAGTCAGGCAGTTTCCCATCCCAGATGGGAACGTGTCCCGGCCATCTGGAAGCAGGTGGCTGTGAGCAGGAAGCATATGAAGCTCATGAAAGCTTTGTGTGAAATATCTTGATTTCAGCTTTTTTTTTTGTTTGTTTGTTTTTTTGGTTTTTTTTTTTTTTTTTGGTCTCCCTGGGGAGATAAAAGCTCCAAACCACCAGAGTCATACTGGGAGATACCCAGGAGCTGGTGGCAGCCCTGGAGAGAGGATGGACAAGGGATGGTGAGAGTCCTGGAGAGGGGATGGACAAGGGATGGTGACAGTCCTGGAGAGAGGATGGAGAAAGGATGGTGACAGTCCTGGAGAGAGGATGGAGAAGGGATGGTGACAGTCCTGGAGAGAGGATGGTGACAGTCCTGGAAGAGAGGATGGAGAAGGGATGGTGACAGTCCTGGAGAGAGGATGGTGACAGTCCTGGAGAGAGGATGGACAAGGGATGGTGACAGTCCTGGAGAGAGGATGGACAAGGGATGGTGACAGTCCTGGAAAGAGGATGGACAAGGGATGGTGACAGTCCTGGAGAGAGGGGATGGTGACAGTCCTGTAGAGAGGATGGACAAGGGATGGTGACAGTCCTGGAGAGAGGGGATGGTGACAGTCCTGTAGAGAGGATGGACAAGGGATGGTGACAGTCCTGGAGAGAGGGGATGGTGACAGTCCTGTAGAGAGGATGGACAAGGGATGGTGACAGTCCTGGAGAGAGGGGATGGTGACAGTCCTGTAGAGAGGATGGACAAGGGATGGTGACAGCCCTGGAGAGAGGGGATGGTGACAGTCCTGGAGAGAGGATGGAGGAGGGATGGTGACAGTCCTGGAGAGAGGGGATGGTGACAGTCCTGTAGAGAGGATGGAGGAGGGATGGTGACAGTCCTGGAGAGAGGATGGAGGAGGGATGGTGACAGTCCTGGAGAGAGGATGGTGACAGTCCTGGAGAGAGGATGGAGGAGGGATGGTGACAGTCCTGGAGAGAGGATGGACAAGGGATGGTGACAGCCCTGGAGAGAGGGGATGGTGACAGTCCTGTAGAGAGGATGGAGGGGGGATGGTGCCCTCCATCAGGATGTGATGATGAGGGATCAGCCTTTCCATCAGGGCTGGGTATGGGCATTGCTCAGCTTAATTTAATGCTCATTCTTGAGCTGCCTTGTAGTGTGTCCATCTCCTGCAGACAAGTGCCCCTGGACAGATCATTCCCCACTCAATTATTGAATTTCCAGCACTGTCTCCACCAACATAATTTCCCCCCTGCTAAATATTTCCATGCCTCCAAGAATTAAATAAATCCCTTCTTTATTTGTGTTTATTCTTTATATATTTCCAGGGGATTGCTGACAATTTGGGACCCCAAATCTCCTGATGAAGGTGATGTTTCCCCACCAAAGGGAATTTTCCATCAGCTTTGGGAGGACAAGTGTATCCCTGTATGGGGGGCAATGGAAAGGGAATTTCTTCCCAATGTTTGGTGACACCCAGGAGCTGCAGTGGCTCAAACAGCACAAGGTGAAGATGCTGAGCAGGGGAGGAGGATGGTGGGGCTTTGCTTCTGCAGCATCCAGATCCCACAGGATCCCTCACAAGCAGCCAATGGGCCCAGGGAGATTAGGACATACCCAGGGATAATAAAAAAAACCATGTGGGATAAAATAAAATAAAATAAAATAAAATAAAATAAAATAAAATAAAATAAAATAAAATAAAATAAAATAAAATAAAATAAAATAAAATAAAATAAAATAAAATAAAATAGGATTTCCATTAGCCAAGATGTGAGCATGGGACATCCAGTGGAGAAATCTGTCTGGGATGTAGAGTGGGGAATGGCATTGGCAGCATTTACCAGAACTACATCCCAAAATATTCCCATTACTCCCCAGTGTGCCACATCAGCACCATGGAAAACAGTCCCTGTGGATTCCTTCAGACTCCAGCAGATCCATAATGGGAAACAAATTGTGTGTGACTCCCAGGATGGATGATGGCAATGGGCAATGGTGAGCCCAGCCTCGGTCAGGAATTCCATCAATTCCATCAATTCTACAAATACCAGAGAGTCAGTGTTTGGGGAGCGTTCCCTCCCTTCAGAGCTAGCCAAGACTGACAGCTGTCAGTGGAGCTGACATCCCTGGGATGAGGATGGAGAGAGGCAGCCCGTGGATGTTGCACGTCTGAGGGAGAAAAAATCACTGTAAGGAACGGGCAGCCCTGGAGCAGCCTGGGAAAGGAAGCAATTCCCAATGGATATTTCTATTCTAGGAGGTCTGCAAGTCTTCGAAATTCTGCCAGAAGGAGAAAAAAAACCACTAAACTTAACAACCCGCTACAAATGGGGCATGTCAGAGTTATTCCAAGAGCAGTCTGGCTCTTCCCTACACATTTCTATTTTTGGTGGCACCAACAGTGGCTCAGGTTGTCTGGGAGGTGTCAGGAGTGATCCATGGTTTTAAGAAGTCCTTACATATCTCCAGCTCCTTTGGTGGGTGGTTCTCAATCCCCACCTCCTCCCTGACTCCTTTGCAGTCCCTCTTTCCCAGCTCATTCCTGCCAAAGCCACCAACTCTGCTTTTCAATAAAAGCCAGGACTCCTGAGTGACTCTTGGATCAAGGGATTTAAGGCAAACCCCACCAATTTTCACATTTCTTTGACCCTGAGCACCAGCAGTGCCTCAGCTCAGAGCTTTTCCCATCGAAGTTGATTACAGGGAAAACTGGAGAGCTGGAAATGAGCCCTGAGAAAGGCTGGGCTGAACTTTTCACAGGAGCAAAAGGGAAAATGGCCAGGGGTTGTTATCATGCACATCCTGGAGTCCCAGAAAGCGCTGCTGAGGGGAGCTGTGCATGCACAGGGAGCCACCCAAGAACAGATTCCTGCATCCAGAGAGGAATATATTATATGTTCCCAGCTAGAAAAGCACTACTTTAGCTTTATCTCCAGAAATCCCTGGCATTGCTGCAGGTTCTGGGGTGTCTCCTCCAATCCTCTTGCTTCCATGGGATGATATTCACTGCTCCTGCCTCCTTGACCATCCCTTTTCAGGGAAACAGGGATTTGGGATCATCCTGCAGTGAGGCTCTTAATGTTTATACACCAATATTTGCAATTCCAGCTCTCTCCAAAAAATATCCATAGCACCAAATTCAGATTTCCTCCTCTTTCCCATAAGTGCTGTGGCTCTGGGCAGGTTTCAGCCTCACATTTTCTTCTGGAGAGGACGATTTTTTGATGGTTTCTGGATGTTGTGAACAAGACTGTGCCTCATTTTGGATAAAACCCCTTTTTTGGCTATGGCAGCCCCTCTCCCTGCAGAGCAATGGGAATATTTGGGAATATTTGCACTGATCACAGTGCAACCATTTGAATTCATGTGGAGGCCAAGGTTTTCCAGAGGAGAAGTTTAATTTCAATTAGTGGCCAAGACTGCTCATTTTCATCTGCTGCCTCTGTAATCCTCCCCTTCAATTAAAATGGAGTTTCTGCAATGGGAAATTAGAAAAATTACCAACAATTCCATGGAATGGCAGCCTGTGCTTAAGCCCAAGTTGCTGCACATCCCTTTGGGAAGAAAACTGGGATGTGGGTGGGTTCCCTGATCCCCTTTTCCTTTCATCTCCCCACACCTTTGGTTCCAAACACACAATGCTTAATTGAGTTATCCCAACTCTTCTCCCTTTTCCAGCGGGGTGGGTCTCTCCTGAGGTTTTGAACCAGAGCACATTTCCTCTTTTCCAAGCATGAGGTCCCTGGGGCAAAGCTCTGCTGCAAATTAGGAATGAACATCTGCAGCACCGTGTTATCCACCCCCCCAATCACGGCTCCAGAGCTGCCCACCGTGTCTCCCCTGAAGGATCCCTGTTGTGTGTTTAATAAAACAGCCAAACCAGGGCTCAAATTTCCTTGCTCCTATGAAAAATTCATTGCAGCAGTTCCTGGGAAGTGTTGATCCGTTGAGGGAAAAGCCTGAGCCCATGGAGATGCCAGGAGCTCCATGGTGCTGAGGGCCTCCTGTCCCAGCCCATCCTAAAAATGGACATTGAGCATGCAAGGGGGAGCTAAGGCAAGGAAGTAGATGCAGACAGAGAATTTGGGGTGAAAAACTCAGGGAAAGGGGCTTCCCTCTCTGCAGCTTCATGTTGGTGCACATTGAATTTAAATATTCCTCAATTCCAGTGGCAGCAGCACCAACTCTCCCAAACTCCTGGGTGACTCCAACAGGCAATTTCCAGCTCAGCTGCTCAAATATGCACCTGAAAATGCAGCCTCAATTGTGTATTTGATTGTAAAAATTGCAGCTCCTGCTGCGCTGCTTGGTGACATAAATCAGCCAGTGCTGGGGCAGAATCCCAACGCTCCCCTCTGGCACGGAGCAGCCGAGAGGAGGATTTATCTCCAGACCCGATGTTGTTCCCAGGAGAGCAGCACGAGCAGTTCTGCATAACAAACATTCCTGGCTGTGGGATACAGGGGGAAACATCTCCCTGCTCCTCCCTGACAAACTCTCTGGGAGAGGCTGGTGAGGAGCAAGGTTTCTACCTGAGTTTGTGGTGCTGATGGAGAAACCAAAGTGCTCAGGTACAAAGGCTGCTGTGGCACCAGGACCACCAGGAATTCGAAATGAAGAGAAGATCCATAGGAAAGTTTTGTTTCAATTTGCTTTTCTTACAGAGCTTTATTGCCCCGGTGGGACTTGCAGGTTCAGCATCATGATATCCAAATTTTGGTGCGGGAAATTGAGGCATGGGAAGGAAACATTCCATTGCAAGCTCAGGACGAAATATCCTGACTTGGACCCACCAGGACCATCCAGTTCAACTCCTGGCCCTGCACAGATACCCCCAAATCCAACCCTGTGCCTGAGAGTGGTGTCCAAACCCTCCTGGAGCTCTGGCAGCCTTGGGGCTGTGCCCATTCCCTGGGGAGCCTGGGCAGTGCCAGCACCATCTGGGGGCAGAACATTTCCCTAAATCCAGCCTAAGCCTCCTCTGGATGTGGATGAGCCTCCAGAAAGTGCTGCACAGAGCTCATTCACCCCAGTTTGGGGGTTTTATCATCACTTTTACCTCTTTAAATCACCTCCTATGGATCACCTGCCTTTGGATGGGCTGGAGCTGCCCTGAGCCCCATCCCTGAAGCTGGCAGCTCCCAAAGGATACAGAAGTCCCTGGATGATTTACAAAAAGACACTGGACTCTTTGAAAGCCCCCTCTCCTATCTGAAATGAAGGGGAATCAGGATTGAAGGGAAATCTGAAATGAAGGAGAAGATTCACAGGAAAGCTTTGCTTCTATTTGTTCCAATTAAGGAGTTTTATTTCAGGGCTGGCTTTGAAGGTGGAGCAACAAGCTCCAATTTTTGCAGGAGAAACTGAGGCACAGGAAGGGGACAGCCCCCAGCAAACTCAGGGTGACTTTGGATGTGGATTGATGCCTTGTGCAGTCTGACGTAGAACAGAGGCTGGACAGAGCTAAAGAATGAAGCAGGGATTTATTAAAAGGCCTCCATGGATGCACCTTGGGCAGCACAATAGCCCAGCAAGGGCTGCACCCAAGATGAACCAAAATGGTCCCAAAATGCACGAGCGCTCCCAGGGTCTCTCCCTGGGATCAGTTCTGCTCCATTTGCACCTTGCAGTTCATTGTCCTGTTCCAGCTTTGGCCCAGCCAGTCCCACCTGGTTGTTTTTCTCTCTCCAGCCCACGGGGTTTGTGCTCCTGGGCTGAGATTTGGATCATTTGTCCTTGGTGCCCAGCTGGAGCAGGAATTGTTTTGTCTCCCTGCTCTGTGCACAGAGCTCACCATCCCCTGATGTGAAGCCCAAACCCACACACTAAAGCAGCACAGAGTCTGAAGAACATAAGAGCTAAACCTGAGGCTTCAGGATGAGCATCCAGGAGCTGTATCCCTCCCCTTTTGCCCACCTGGTCCATCTGGCCTCATCATCCCTTTCAGCTCTTTAAAATCTTCTCATCCCCCTCTTAAAGCACTTTGTCCCTGGATGGGATGAAGCCACCTGAGATCCATCCTGGTGTCTGGCAGCTCCCAAAGGATACAGAAATCCCTGGGTGTCCCACAAAAAGCCACTGGGCTCTTTGAAATCCCCCTCTGCCATCCTGGGAGCCGAGCAGCCAGCTGGCAAGTTGGGAGGAGAGCTGTGGTTAATAGTAATTAGAGATGTTAATAATTGAACAGATGATGAACCAGGGCGTGGGGAAATTAAAGCAGAGATTTGCCGAGGGGGTTTAGATGCATGAGTCCAATTAAAAAGAACAAGAGGAATTAGACGAAATTGAGGCTGAGTTCCCAAATCCCTTAAGCCTTGGCAGGAGATGGGGATGGAATGAGCTTTGTCCATTCTCTGCTCCATCCCAGTGCTGGATTGGGCCCCTGGCAGCTCCACTGGGGCCATCGTGGTGCTGAGCCAAGGGCCAGCAGGAGGGGCAGAGCTCAGCAGAGACACAGACCAGCAGGATGGGCCATAATTCCCAACATTCTCCTGGATCTAGGGGACGTTCCCAGCTCCAGGGGTGTTCATTGTCTCAGTGGAAGGGGCAGAGCTCAGCAGAGCCACACATCAGCAGGATGGGCTATGGTTCCCAACATTCCCCTGGATCTGGGGGACGTTCCCAGCTCCAGGGGTGTTCATTGTCTCAGTGGCAGGGGCAGAGCTCAGCAGAGCCACACATCAGCAGGATGGGCCATGGTTCCCAACATTCCCCTGGATCTGGGGGACGTTCCCAGCTCCAGGGGTGTTCATTGTCTCAGTGGAAGGGGCAGAGCTCAGCAGAGCCACAGACCAGCAGGATGGGCCATAATTCCCAACATTCTCCTGGATCTAGGGGACGTTCCCAGCTCCAGGGGTGTTCATTTTCTCAGTGGCAGGGGCAGAGCTCAGCAGAGCCACACATCAGCAGGATGGGCCATAATTCCCAACATTCTCCTGGATCTAGGGGACGTTCCCAGCTCCAGGGGTGTTCATTTTCTCAGTGGCAGGGGCAGAGCTCAGCAGAGCCACACATCAGCAGGATGGGCCATGGTTCCCAACATTCCCCTGGATCTGGGGGATGTTTCCAGCTCCAGGGGTGTTCATTGTCTCAGTGGCAGGGGCAGAGCTCAGCAGAGACACAGACCAGCAGGATGGGCCATAATTCCCAACATTCCCCTGGATCTGGGGGACGTTCCCAGCTCCAGGGGTGTTCATTGTCTCAGTGGAAGGGGCAGAGCTCAGCAGCAGTACAGACCAGCAGGATGGGCCATGGTTCCCAACATTGTCCTGGATCTGGGGGACGTTCCCAGCTCCAGGGGTGTTCATTGTCTCAGCACGTGCAGCCAGCAGAGTCACCTGCTGCTCCTGCCAAGAGCAGCTCTGTAAAACCACCCTGGGCTCGGCATCTCCACAGCCCCTTCTTCCCAAGCCCCTTATCTTCCCAGAGCTGCTTCCTCAGGCGTTGCAAATACCACGATCCCTTTCTTCCTAAACACTCCACAGGGGAAACTGGGCATTGAATTTCCAAACAAACCCCTCCGATTTTTTTTTTTTCTTTTTTCCCCTGCTGTTCCCCAAGTGGTTGTAATAATAATAATATTAATCATAAGCAGAGCTGACTCCTCTGAATGGGACAATAGTGACACTGGTTGGCAGCTCTATCGTCCTTCCCAGACAGCAACTCATTAATCCTGGAACAGCAAGACTTGTTTTTAACACCCCAGTTGTCATGAACAGGGGAGCATCCTTGGGATCAATCCTGTCCTTCTGACCCAAAAAAAAGGAATGGTCTGGGTTTGGGGGTGGTGGGAGGTGCTTGGAGCACCCCATGGGACTAGCATGGATTAGATATACTTAAAATAAATTAAACACAACCCCCAGGTTGGAAAAGAGAGGGGAGCAGGAGGCTTTGAGCACAAGACCCCGAATTTTAGGGAGGCCCTTCCCACCATGGAGCTGCTCCTTTAAAAATTAATAGTTTATTCCACTTTTTCCCCTCTTCCCTCTAATTGACTGGTTCAGGGTTTATTTTTCCACTCTCAAATAGAACAATGGGAGGGTTTTGAAGCTGGCAATGCAATAATGCCAGAATCTTCACTTTCCCCATTATGATTCCTCATTAGAAAGTTATTTCCCCACAATTTGAAATATAAATGATGCCTTTGATGTCTGCCTCTTTAAAATAGCTCTTTCTAATTTCCTTCTTTTAATTTTTTTTGCCCAAAAAGATGCTTTCCCCCCCCTTTTTCCCTCCCCAACCCCCAGCACCACTTAACTCACCCCCAGTGCTCCGATGCGCCGCTGTAAACACGGCTTGGGCAGAATAAATAAACTGCCTGGAATTGCAAGATTTTGCTTTGAACAAATGGGATAATTGGGGCAGCTGGAAAAAAAAAAAAAAGGAAAAAAGAAAAAAGAAACAGCCTTGGATGCGATTTCTTTTATTATATTTTTTAAAGGAGGGGGAAATAAAGGCTGAGCCTTCCTGCCTGGGAGAGTGGAGCACGGAGTGGTGTGAGCCCAGCTGGGCGGGCGGTGCTGCCACCAGTTGTGTCTCAGCAGCATCTCCAGCTCCCCCTGCCCTTCCCTCTCCCACTTTTCCTGGTGGGGTGGGACAGGGGCTGCCATGTGCTGGTGGAGGCTCCAGATAAGGCCCTGCCAATTTTGCAGGAGTTAATTAAAGCCAGTGCTCCTCACTCTGGGGCAGTGCCAGCTCCTGCTGTCACTCCCTGGCTGCAGATATTCCCCTTTCCTTGAGCACTGTCCGAAGGGCAGCGGGGACAGAGGGAAGGAGGGGTGTGGATTTGCAGGGAAAGCCTTTCCACCATCATCCCTGGGTGGATGAGCATCCCATAGCCCAGAAAGATTTCCTTGGCAAAGCTGGTGTCTGCCCACGAGTGCCAGGCTCTGCCTGCCTGATGCCAGCGATAAAATCCCGCTGTTGGAATTTAATTAAAAATTTATTTTTTCCTTGGCATGGCAGGGTCCCACCCTCTGCTTCCAGATGAATCCAATGGGCTCAGTGGGGTGTGGGACATCCAGAACTCATGGACACAGGGGAGCACATCAGGGAGAGGGGGGAGGAGAAGTGATGCCAGCCCAGGCTGGCACCATCCCCCGGGGTTCTGGGAGCTGGGACATGCTTCCTGGGCAGCAGGAGAGGGCTGGTGCCAAGGCAGAGAAGTCAAGGGAAAAGCTGTTGTATTATTTTTTATTTCCTTTGTTTAACCTTTCCCTCCCCAGATCCTCTGGCTGAATTTCCAGAGGTGAAGAGTCCCATTGGTGCTGAGCATCCCAGGAAAGCAGGGAAAGCTTGGGGCTGTCCCAGCTGCACAGTCCTGCCCTGGATTTATCCAAGAGATCCTGGCAGGAAGCATCTCCCTGAAAAATTATCAAGCTGGTGTATTCCTCTACCCTGTAGCATCCCAAGAATCATGGCTAGCTGGGACTGCATACCACAGAAAGGGAGCAAGCCCTGGAAAAACAGGCTGGCAAAAGGGACCTTGGAAGCAGAGAATAACCTAAAAACTCATGGGAACCCCCAAAAACTTATGGAAACCCCTGAATAAAAGCATGAAAACCCCCAAATAAACTGATGGAAACCCTCAAATCCAGGGCAATTTTGTCCCATCTCATGCAAATCTGGCACAACTGATAAGGACTGAGCACCCCCCCGAGTCACAGGATGGTGGTGGACATCCAGGATAACTTCCCTGGCTTGGTGGCCCGTGGATACCTGGAACAAGCTGCAAATTAAGATGGGAACAGACAGGACTGCATTTCACATCTACATCAGGCTTGTTTTTAGCAGCCCTGCGAGCTGGACGATGATTATTTTATAAAAATAGGATATTAAAGAGAGAATCAGGCTCAGATGAAAAATTCAAGAGCGACTCCGATTTAAGTTTTCATCTCCCAGCGATGTCCAGAGGATGGATGTCTGCAGGAAAAGGACAAACTGCGCATTAAAGAGAGAGCCTGATGATAAAAACCTTCACTTAAAATATACATTTCTGCCCCACGTTATTAATAACATGCGAGATTAATATTTTAAATGGGATGAATTTTAAAAAATGTCATTTCCAAGCCACTTTGGAAGATTTTTGCTGAGATTATGGAATGAGAGGAGGACTCCTCCCTGTATTCATTGCAAGAGTGTGATGTATATTTTATAGATGTTAAATATAAATATCATATTCCATCCCCTCCTCATCCTCTCCACGTTTTCCTAGGTCTGTTTGCACTTTGGAGCCAACACTGACCTGGCTATTTTCAAATGAGGCTGAGGGGTTTGGGCTGGGAAAGTCAAAAGGACCCTTTCTGCCAGGAAAGATTCCATCTCCAATGGGTTTTCCCCTTCCAAAGGGCACAGGAGCAGCTCAGAGCCAGGTCCTCGTGTGCTGGAGCAGGAGGGAGAAGTCCATAACTCACTGCCGGGCCCAGGATGCATAATTTATCCCCAGCAATTCCCATCAATTGGTTATTAAAAGTGCCCTCCCTGGATTAAGCATGAACAAGGGAAGAGATAAATCTCGTTCCCAAGGTAACTAACTCCCAGTTCTGCTCCACAGGGAAAACTTTGCTTAGTTTGCCCATTTTGCAGTCAAAAAAGAGGTGTTTTGGAGCAAAGCAGGGCAGCATTCCCATCTTTAACCTCCATGAAGGTCCCTGATCCTCGTGGGCTCTCCAATGACCATGGGAGTGTGGAAATAATCATATCTTTAAAAATAAAGTGGAGCTGCATCCGTTGACATCCAGGGCATGGTTTTTGTGGAGCTCCAAGAGTCATTTCCCTGGATGGCCTCTGGATGAGGCACAAAGAGCATCCTGGCATCACTGAGCCAAACAAAATGGAAATGATTAGGGAGAAAAGATAATTTCCTGGAGCAAAGCACCCTCCAAGCTGCCATTCCCTCCCTGCTAAATGCTGAGGATTGGAGCTCAGGGTCTCGTTGTGATAACGACCATGAGCTGCTGGGGAACCTCTCTGGGGCAGGAGGGAAGATTTGGGAGAATGAAACTGGCAAATATTCACTTCTGGAAGCTGCAGTCCTGGGAGGTGGCTTTGTCAAGGAAAAGGTGCCCTGAACACCTGGGATGGAAATGGGGGAGTTGAATTCCCTCCCTCCCATCTCTGGGTGATTTTGTGCCAGAAGTTTGGGCTTTTTTCCTCCCTGATGTGGCAGTTTGGACAAGATTCACCTTCTCTTGCCCAGGAATGCTCTTCATCCTGCAAGGTCCAGGTGTGCTGGTGCTCTTGGCTGTGTTTTTGGAGGGGGAAGTGGAGGGAAGAGGTCAAATCAACTGCCCTTTATTTACAGCAATAAATAAAAAGCCATAAATGCCCATGGTAAATAATAAATACAACTAAAAAGCCCTGAACAGCTGATCTTGCTGCATCCCATCTCCTCGTTTCCTCATGGAAAGCCACATCCAAAAGCCTGAGGCATAAAAGTTTTGGGTTTCCTAATCCTTGCCTCATGTGGTGCTTATTTCTTGCAAGATTATGGAATATTCTTCCTATTTTCAGCATTCCTTCCTGTTTTCAGGCATTCCTTCTTATTTTCAATCATTTTACCCACCAATTTTTCTCCTTCTATTTCCTCCTGGTCAGTAACACCCCCACATACCAACACAACCTGAAGCTCTCCACATCCCCCACTGCTTTGCTTCTCCTTGTTGGCATCTTGTGAAAACTGAGAAAAACTTGTCCTAACACTGCTTCCATAACAATGATCCCTCTGCATTTTTTTTTTAAGGTGAAAGAAAAGGCAATAAATCCAAAAAAAAAAAAAAAAAAAAAAAAAAAAAGGGGGAGTGTTGTGTACACACAGCCCAAACAGGGAAAGAATAATTTATTCCTTTCTTTCCCGTGGGAGAAATTATCTGGACATAGAGGAAGAGGAGTGGCTCCGGACACATAAAAGTCTAAGTGGGGATGTTTAAATAATTCAGGCAGAGGAATGCATAAAAAGCAAGAGGCTGGCCAAAGCAGGGATCAGCTCAGGAGGACGCAGGTCCAGGCATGGCTAGGCAGAGGTAATCTGGGCTGGGCTGAGCCCGATGGGGACAGGGGGACCCTGCCCTGCTCCGGGTGCTCTCCTGCACCTCCGAGGCTCGGCATCAATAGATGGCACTCGAGAACTGCTCCTTCCTGCTGTCACCAGTGTGGGATG